>NC_088406.1:53218108-53590608 GCF_034236695.1 Oncorhynchus nerka
CCCCAACGTAACGTTTCAGCTGGAGCGCTCTCTTCACTCAAATGAGGGTTTTCTTCCCTCTGTACTCTCGGTACATGGTGCACTCAGTATCACTGTCCCGGGCTGCGTGTTGTTGTGTATGGTCTGATGTGTCAGGGGAAAATGTGTAAAGTCAGACGTGACAAGAGAACACTCTCCTCTCTGTCATCAGACAATGTCTCAAGTGAGGGCTCTCTGTAATGGTTCTGAGTACCAGGGATTGTACATACATTTTCTTCCCCTTTCTCTCTCTGTCTCCGTCTTTATTATTTTGTTCTCTCCCCTTCTCCCTCTCGTCCTCCCTCTCCCAGACTGCGAGCACCTGATCCGGAGGATGCTGGTGCTGGACCCGTCCAAGCGTCTGTCGGTAGCCCAGATCAAGGAGCACAAGTGGATGGCACTGGACGTGCCGGTGCAGAGGCCCATGCTGTACCAGCAGGAGAGCGACCTGGGCGTGGGCGAGTACAGCGAGCAGGTTCTGCGGCTCATGCACAGCCTGGGCATCGACCAACACAAGACAATCGAGGTGAAAGATGACCGAGAGAGATGGCGCCTTGTTTCTTATATAGGGCTCTGGTCAAATGCAGTGCACTGTAAAGGGAATAGGGGTGCCATTTTAGAACGCAGGCAATATCTATGCTAGCAGAGCCGGCTTTAGCCTTTTGGTGGCCCTAAGCAAGATTTGGTTGGACGGCACCCACCTCGTGGCAAAACAACACTGTTTTGAGACCCAGGCTGAGTTCCTTTTTTAGTCGCTTATGTCTGGAACCGGCCCCTACACTAGCAAACTAAAGAGAATGAAGCAATGTGTTATTTTATTTATTTGAGATTTTATTTAACCTGGTAAGCTAGTTGAGAACAAGTTCTCGTTTACAAGTGCGACCTGGCCAAGATAATGCAAAGCAGTGCGACACAAACAACAACACAGTTACACATGGAAGAAACAAGTGTACAGTCAATAACACAATAGAGAAAAGGAAAGTCTATATACAGTATGTGCAAATGGCGTGAGGAGGTAAGGCAATAACTAAGCCATAGTAGTGAAGTAATTACAATTTAGCAAATTAACACTGGAGTGATAGATGAGCAGATGATGATGTGCAAATAGAAATACTGGTGTTGTGCACAGATTCGAAGTAGTGTGCCAGAGTGGATATTGGCTGTATCTCTTAATCACACCCTATTATGAGTATTGATGTTGGCACAGCTGTGGTCCTCTAGCTCAGCTGGTAAAACATGGCTCTTGCAATGCCAGGATAGTGGGATTCGAACTAGCGACCTTTCGCTTACTGGCCCAACGGCTAGGCTACCTGCTGCCCTATGTGTAGTGGCTGTTTCAAGAAAACCAAACCATATATTACATTCAGGGTGAAGAACAATCTAACATCAAGTTATAAAATACTGAACTATCCCTTTAAAGATGCACTATGCAGAAATTCTAATAGTTCGCCTTATTTCAGTTTGTGACAAAAACAAGCAAGTGTCGTGTAGAGACTCCATTGTACCATCTAAACCAGTGGTTCCCAACCTTTTTTTGGTTACTGTACCACCAACTGAATTTTGCTCTGTCCAGTGTACCCCTGAAGTACTCCCCGCTCGTGCATTTTACCAGCAGGCCTATGATCTCCTGGGTCTTCTCAAGTACCCCCTGTGGATAGGCCAAGTACTCCTGGTTGGGAACCACTGATCTAAACTGCTGTGAAATATATTTTTTACCCCCCCCAAAAAAACTAAACTTAAGTACGGGATGCATAGAAGTGGTGCACATAGAACAAATCTACCTCTTCAATGAGTGACAGATCAATAACTCAGATTTCTATGTGAATTTGGTCGGTCGGGTCTCCCAAAAAGTTACATATTGCAGCTTTAACATGGTTTGTCCCTCCCTGTGTCCAGTCGCTCCAGAACAAGAGTTACAACCACTTTGCTGCTATCTACTACCTGCTGGTGGAGCGTCTCAAGTCCCACCGCTGCAGCTTTCCTGTGGAGCAGCGGCTTGACGTACACCAGCGCCGGCCCAGCACCAGCGCCGATCAGACTGTCGTCAAGGTAACCCCCGCTATCTTCGTCGCCGGTTTTCAGCGCCACAAAGCAGATCTGTCTGTGTGGTGCATTAGTATGGTTGTCTGTGGTCCTAATGATCAAAGACATTTCCATTCACACACCTGGCTTTTCAAAGAACATGTATTCATTAATTCATTAATGAAGCGTCTTTTCTCTTCCTTTCGCTGCCATCTTTTTTTTCCCCCTCTATCCATTCAACTTCCTTTCTTCCTTTTTTTCTCTTTCTGTTACCTTTCACCCTCTTCCTCTCTTTCTTTGATTCACTCTCTATCCATTCCTTTCACCCTCTGTCTTTGATTTGCTCTCTATCCATTCCTTTCACCCTCTTTCTTTGATTCGCTCTCTATCCATTCCTTTCACCCTCTTTCTTTGATTTGCTCTCTATCCATTCCTTTCACCCTCTTTCTTGGATTTGCTCTCTATCCAATCTTTTCACCCTCTTCCTCTCTTTTTTTGATTCTCTATCCATTCCTTTCACCCTCTTCCTCTCTTTCTTTGATTCTCTCTCTCTCCAACTTTTATCCTCATCTCTTTCTCCTGATCTTCTTCCCTCATTCTCTCTCGCTCTCTCTGTACCCCTCCATCTATGTCCCCTACAGCCGAGCGGTGGCTCCCCCCAGGTGGGTCTCTTGCCCCAGGGGGTGCGGGGTCTCCTACGCTCCCCGGCCCTGCCCCAAGCCTCTGCCGATGCCTTTAAATTCCCGCAGTCACCTCTTCTGCCTGAGCACAGCTTCATGGTTGAGGACGTGGCCACTCCTAAAGTAAGTCACGACGCCAAACAACATGTAATCTAAGGTTACGAGCTATTCTGAACCACCCTGGCCTGTGGACACCCACTATGTGGAGTGTTATCCAGTTTTCCAGCTGGATACAAACAAATTGATGTTCATATTGAACAAACTCATGGAGAACCTCCCCTGTTTGAAAACGTTTCAAAAGGTTTTCTCCTACTGAACACGACCCTGTGGTGCACTTATTGCAACTGGACAGTGGTGACGCTACAGAGGACCGATCCTCCCCCCCCAGGCCACCCCAACCCCGACTGGCCACTGCAGTTGAGTTATCCAAGAGGGGACTCTTGTCTGTATTTAATTTAGTTTAGCCCACTCATGCTGCCTTCTCCTTTCTCCCTCCTTTCCTCCCCAGGGGGCTCTTTGTTCAAGGCTGTCCCCAACGCCCCACAGCCAGGCAGCGAGAGAACAGAGCGTTGCCAGTTTGGCACTCAATAGAACAACAACACAAAATCAGCTGAGGACTGACACAGTCCAGCCCCAGTCCCCTCTTACCCCCTTTTATACCTTGTGTGGGAACTTCTAGTTAATTCCACCTGAGGCTGCATCCTAAATGGCACCCGACTCCCTATTTAGTAGTGCACTACTTTTGACCTGGGCCCTGGTCAGAAGTGGTGCACTATAAAGGGAATATGGTACCATGTGGGATGTTGCCTGAGTGATGGATGGTGGTAACTGCGTCACAGTTATGTTATGAAAGAGCTCTGACTCACATTTCACTGAGGTCGGGGCTCCACAGGGAGAGTACATAAGCTGGGACCGTGACGGTGTGTCTGTGTGTTAACCTCGTTCAAATCCCCTGTCCTATTCTGACCCCTCCTGACCTGGACCTGCTGCTAATGCTACTTGGCTGGCCCCCATTCTCTCTTCTGCATTCCAAATGGCGCTCTATTCCCTATATAGTGCACTACATTTGATCAGGTCCCATAGATTCCCTATGGGTCATGGTCAAAAGTAGTGCACTATATAGGGAACAGGGTGCTATTTGAGATGCACTCTGTCTGTGCACCCTGCCCTAGCCACAGCCTGGTTATCAGAGGGGGAATGGAGGGATGGGTCTTGCCCTGTGAGCAGGTCCCAAGAGCCATTAAGGCTTAGGCACTGGGCTGGCTGGGTCTAACAGTAACCGCAAGGCCAGCTGCCCCTCGCTAGTTTACGTAAGCCACTACACTCAGTCCCCTCTGTCTGTCTGTCTGTCACTGGCTGGGGCCACACATCTGATATGACAGCTGCCAGTTCTTTACAGCTCTGGGCACAATCAGAGACCTCTCTCCCTCTCTCGCACACACACACTTAGTGTTGGACCATGTGACATCTGCTGTACTCTTGTCCCTGCACGTCTGGATCCAGACTCTCTCCCTTACTCCCCTCCTCCTCCTCCTCCGCTAAGTGTCTGTCTTTATCTGTGCCAGACTGTGACCTTTTCTTCCAGCCTGGCCAGGCTTTAGCATTCGACTTCGCTCCTGACGTCAGCACTCTACGTTGAGCAATCTACCATTCCCCTGCTTTCTGCTGTGTGTTGAACAGCTGCCTTAGTTTTATTCTGACCATTATTTATCACTTTTACAACCAATTTTTTTCTTAACTTACGAACTATACTTAAAAAATATATATTAACCCTCATTAAAAAATGCTGTGTAACCAGCAGGCTTGCGAGAGATTAAATCAAAATAACGCTCAAGTGTTATCTTGGTGAGGGAACACGGCGTGGCCCCTCAAAAACAAGGAACTAGCCTGATCTCTGCAGCAGGAGCACCAGCAGCAGGAGCACCAGCAGAACACATGACCAGGATGCTGCTTGTTGAGGCCGTTCCCTCTGCCCTCCCTCACTCTTTATGAGCCCCTGCTGGCTCTAAGCACTCTAGGGACTAGGAATGAATCCCAAATGGCACCCTGTTACCTATTTTAGTGCACTACATTTGGACAAACTAGTGCACTAATAAGGGTATAGTGTGCCTTTTTTCCCCACCTTTATTTAACTAGGCAAGTCAGTTAAGAACAAATTGTTATTTTCAATGACGGCCTAGGAACAGTGGGTTAACTGCCTTGTTCAGGGGCAGAACGACAGATTTTTACTTTGTCAGCTCGGGGATTCGATCTTGCAACCTTTACGGTTACTAGTCCAACGCTCTAACCACTAGGCTGCCTGCCGCCCCTTTTGGATGCACATTAGGCACTAGTGCAGTAATAGGCTGGTGTGGCCTGGGTTCGTGCAGCCAGCCCCTCTCCGTCCCCAGTGTGTTGAGTAACAGGCAGCATTCCTGGCCTAGCACGCTTCAGGGGACTGGGTTCAGGAATTGTACGAAGCGGCTCTGACTGGAGGAGCCCGGGGTTCTGGTTACCCCGGCAACTCATCCAGATGATCCGTGTCAGCGAGGGGGTGTGTCAGAGAGGCAGACAAGTGTGTGCGTGCGAGTGCGTGAGAGATTTGTGTCAGAGGGAGACATTTGTGTGCGAGAGAGACACTGAGCGAGAGGCGTGTGTGTAACGAGCGAGCCTGATTGCGTCTGTCTCTGTGGAAGAGTCTCTTGTTGCACTTTCGGCCAAAGCACACTTCCTGTACATGCATACCAGACTTCCTCCCCTCTCCCCTCTTACAGTGTCTGAGCAACGGTGGGGGGGTAGAAAGAAATGGCACATTTGGTTTACTCATCCAGTCCCCAAGCCTTGCAGGATTGTAGGTGCAGAGCTGTCCACTCCAATAACACAAGTGGAGAGGGCCCTCTGGATGTGCACATTAGGGGAAAGCTGCCTGGTCATGAATTAATAGAGGAGCCATTTACCGTGTGTGTGTGAGACCGAGGAGGTCCCATTCACGTCATAGTCTCATGCTGCCCCATAGGCATGAAGATAAATGGGGAGAGCAAAGTGTAATGGAAGTGTTTAGGTGAGACCCTCTCTCATGATGAGTAACCTTGCCTGGGTGCTGGAAACTCACGTTAGCTCCCCAGAGAGAATGCCCTGAGAGTCTGTGTTGGTAACCCAGTTTGAACTCTATAGCGAGTTCCCAAGGACTATGGGATGAAAATGAGCTCTTTTGCAAACAAACTGGCACTTGAGCATTGATGTGGAAAGGGAATGAATGTCCCTGTGAAATACATTTCATAAATGGATTGCTCCAGCAAACAACTCACCGTGCCTCTCCTGGTCTTTAGGTGAATGGCTGCATGCTGGACCCCCTGCCCCCCACAGTGCTGCGCAAGTCCAGCGCGTCGTCACCCAGTAACATGATGGAGACGTCCATCGACGAGGGCATAGAGACGGAGGAGCCCGACGCCGAGGACGACCCCGCCCACCTCTTCTCCGCCTTCCAGACGGCCCGCTTCGGCCAGCGCCGACACACCCTGTCCGAGGTCACTAACCAGCTGGGCCCCGTCATCAACCAAGGTAAGATCTGAACCAAGGCTTTGGGACATTAGAGAATCATATAGGTCATTGGCTAGATAGGGGACATAGGGCTGTGTTCATACGATGGGTTGTTGATCTGCTAAGCCAGCAAGTATTGCGTATGTGAATGGTGAAAATGTGCGCTTCCAGTGCAAATTGTTATTTTAAAGGCACCACATTTATTCATAGGTGGATGAATGGATAAATGAATGAGTGGATGGACTGGTTTGATTTATTTATTGTATCTAGCTGAGGCTAGAGGGGTACACTACAAAGCAGGATCAACAGGTTAATAAAAACTGAAATAACTTGATTTTCTGGTTAATTTAAGAAAGCTAACCTTAGTGTGTTTTGGTTATTGAGGCAATTAGACCATGCCCATTTAATACATATCTTCTTAAAAAATAAATAGTTATTTCAGAATATTCTGGTAAGTTAACTGGCTAAGTCATTGGTCTTGCTTTGTAGCATACTTCTCAGGAATCTTTCCAGCGACCTTACCCGGGAAACGGGCTGTGGCCATTATGGAATTTGGGGTAACGATTAATTGTGCAAATGGTCACTGTTATATTCAGAATTATTATTATTAATTTGTTTTAGCTTGTAATGCATCTTAATACATTATTTGAAAATGTAGCTATCACATACCTAATGAATACAAGACAGCTTCAGTGACACCCTTGTCTCTACCTATAGATTTTGACAGCTTTGAGCTTTTCGAAATGAAGGGTCTCCACCCAACCATGTCGTTCTGCTCGTAAAATGATTGCTAACTTTACCCACTTCGTGTAAAAAAACAATATATATATTAAATTAAATTCCTATTGGGTAAACTATATCTACTTGAATGTAAAAGTTCAATCCCCTCTTATCATAACATGACTGTATGAAAAACGATTGACAACAACGTTTCTTTTTTGTTCGCGGTTATTGTCCATAGTGTCGGTTACACGTTTATATGATAATTGTGCCAGGCCTACCTGGAAAAACCTGTGGCCCTAATTAGAGCAATATCCAATACACCAGTAGTACTGTCAATGAACCCTGTACCCTGAACCCTGTATTGCTGTGAACCAACAGGTAAACTGTTCACCATGGGCCACAACCCGTCCCTGGGCAGCGTGGACTCTGACATAGGCTACGACATGGGCTCCTTGCACAGTGACCTGGGTCTGCTGGAGGACGCTCCCTCTCTCAGCGAGGTGGTCCTGGCCAACACCCACAGTTCGGGGCCCCACATGACCCAGGGCCCCTTCATGAGCCAGCGGCCCCCCAACCCCACCATGCAGGGCCTGAGCTCCCAAAGGAGGGAGGCCCACAATCGCTCGCCCATCAGCTTCAGGGAGGGACGTCGCGCTTCCGACACCTCCCTCACACAAGGTGAGATCCACTGGTTGTCTCTCGATCTTTACTCCTCTCCTTCTCAGTCTTCCTGTTTCTTTCACTCCGTCTTTCCCTCTACATTTCTCCCTTTCTCTCTGTCGTCAGCCTCCGTCTCATAAGACACCCGGTGTGACTTTGCTCCAAAGTAGAGCACTATATATACCAGGGAATAGGGTGTCATTTGCTAAATGAAAAATACAATTGACTTCAGGTCTCCATCTGAGCATCTTGTCCTCCCTCAACCCCTGAACATGAGGCCCCTGAGAGACGCCATCATCAAGGTCTCGGTCTCTAATCATTGCACAGACGACATGACACCCCTGTGAACCGCAGCTCATTCACACCCCTGTACACACACATTTTCAAGCTGAAATTGGCTCTCATTCTCTTTTATTTTCTTCTCTTTCACCCACCCACTCTGTCTTTCGCTTTTCTCTCTTTCTCTCTCTGATGATTCATTTTGTGAATCAGACTGCGCTTTGAAGGTTTGGCCCACATAGCTCTGTTTTTAATGTTTAATCCCGTAGCAGCAGAAAAAGCACCCTGTATAGTAACTTAGTTAATAGCGCTTAAAATGTATATACAGGAGGTGTGTGTGTGTTTCCCCTCCCCCCAGCTGCCTCTTCAGTCTGCGCACACACACAGCAGGAGCTAAGAGTCACCGGAGCCCCACTTCTTTGTAATGGCTGTTTGAAGCGCCTGGGTTCTGCGTGCCGCTGCAAGGAGGAGATGTGGAGAAGCTTCTCAAATCTTTATATAGCCTTATTATTAGGATGAGTCAGGTCCCATGGTTCACGCCATCATGAACAGTCAGCCAGCCTTTTAGGAGCCGGAGATGGATTTTTATTACAATCACCATTACACACACACTGTTACCACCCACCCACCCACACACACACACACTCATGACGTACATACTCTCTCCCTGCAGGCGGTGAAGGTAGGGCTAGAAGTGATGGCCATGTCATTTCAGTCGGAGATGCAAGGGAACCGGGTTATAACAATTAGTTTGGATGCTATAATCCCAACTCTATGTTGTCAGGTCTGGTTGCGTTCCGGCAGCATCTCCAGAACCTGGCGCGGACCAAAGGCATCCTAGAGCTGAACAAACAGATGTATGAGCAGATGGGCTCTGGGGAGGACCCATCCTCCATGAGGACCCTGGGGCCACATGCAAACCTGCAGAACCTGCTGGACCCCAAGCTGCAGGTCAGTACTGGCTCCACAGTGACCGAGAGTGAGATCCCACCCAGCAGCACCACTCCTGACCTCACCAGTGATTAGTTAGCCAGCCAGCCGGTGAACCACAGACCAGGCTGGTTATATAATGATCCGTCCGGACGAAGAGGCCAATTGTCTCCTTGTTGACTGTCAGTCAGCCCCTGGAGCTGCACAGAGTGAATAAAGCCATTGTTGAGGTAATACTGCTGCCCATAGCAATGACTGGTGCCCACTGGGCCTTCACTCGCTCAGGGAGCGAGAGAAAGAGGGAGAGTGAGGTTAGAGGGAAAGTGTCGTGCCTGTGAGAGAGAAAGGCAATCGAGTTATCTTGGAAGTAACTGTGTGACTGACTGAAACTGAATCGCCAAATCTGGGAAGTAGAATGTACCGGCTGCCGCTTGTAAACGGGCAACAACAATGAGTCAATTGAATGGCCACTAAGACGGACAGAGAGAGGGCACGATCCATCTGTGAATCGGTACATCCATCTCCCTTGCCCTAGAACAGTGCATCCTGTGGTTGCTGCGTGTCAACACAAGGCCTGTGTGTGTGTGTGGTTGGTTGGTTGGTTGTGGTGGTATATACACAGAGGCTTAGTCTGTGACTCAAATGGCACCCTAGCCATTTGGTGCTCTGCTTTTGACCAGGGCTCTGGGTGAAAATAGTGCACTAATAGGGATTGGGAATAGGTGCCATTTGGGACAAAGCCCTAGTGGTCGAAAGGGCTTATTGGCAGCATGCCTGTCTGTCCACAAGGTCCCTATAGTTGTTTCCCACACAATCACTATACACAGTCAGCAAAAACATTAAAACAACAACAGCAACACACTGGCCCTGTATACAAGAGTGGCAATGACTTCATTACTCAGTGGAGCTGTGTGAGTGTGTGTTTTCAAGGTGCGCGCCTCCACGTCAGGGTTTCCGTTGGGACAACGTGACCGGGAAGATTTGAATTTTCTTTCCGTTTGAGAAAATGTACCAGGCCCATATGCATTGGGTGCGTAAAGCCGTTCGGGCGTCCACCAACGGTGCTCAGGATGACAGAGATCACGTTTATCTTATGATAATTCATCTTGACAGAACATGCAACTCCTGTGATGAAAAGCCATTCTAAACAGCGGTGATCAAAATCTCAGTTAGAAACTTAGAATGAGGGGGAATCTAAAGATGCCGCAACTAGGATGTATTGCTAATATGACAAGGAGGCCTTTGGCCTCTGGACAATGAAAGAAAATGTATATGAAAACCAGTAGAACAGGTGAGAAATGCTGGTTTCAATTGACAGATTTTGCCCAGGCTACTTTGAAGCAAAGTAAGACATGCCTCGTAATATGACGTAAAACATTCAGGTTTCAAACAATGAAGTATATGTTTTCAAAATGCATACTGCCTCCAGCTCACGTTGCAAAGTGGTGGGTGATGTGCTGATAGCCTGCCTACCGTTACCTATGCACTTGAATGGCGAATTGGAAGGCGTGCTTCGATTACCAGTTGAGAAATAAAAATAGTAGCTCTTTTTTAATCATGGCGATCAAAACTGTTTTTAACATGCGATTGCATATAGAATTACTGTGCAATGACTGGGCTTATAAAAGCATGCTTCACTCCAGCAGCAACGTGCTTGAGGAACCGCAGCAGCAGGTCTAGTGCTGTCTGACAAGTGATATTCCGCTCAAAATAGGCTGTGTATGCTGTGCTCGTGTGATAAATTGTGACTAACGAAAATGCACACTCTCAAATGAATTCCCCTAAATTTAGCAAATTACCCTAAAGACCGATAAGCATGACGGTCAAATATGTATTTCCATTGACTGAATAAAAAGCGATCTTTTACAACGGGATTGTTTTTTTCCCCCTCCGGGTAAATTTGGTCGCCAACAATTTGATCTGCTTTTCGTCTGTAACCCAGTGAGATTGTGAGTGTAACCTCCTCTGAACTCTTCTGTGTGTATTATGTGTTTCAGGGAGAGGCATCCAAGCACGAGGATAACTTGGCTTTATACCAGGGTGGCGCCCAACCTCTACTGTCCCGAAGACAAAGTCTCGAGACGCAATATCTCACGCACAGACTACAGGTACTAAACCATTCAATCTGTCTTATACTGTATGTATCTCAAATATGTATTAAAGGAGTAATCAATTACAATTAAACAATGACTAATAAAATGTTAGTTTGTCTGCATCACTGTAAGATTTTCTCAATTTCACTGTCATTTTATACCTATCAATGATTATGGATGGCACATTTTGAGACTGATAAGATATAGTTATTGAATCCCTCATATGTCGCTCTCTCTCCGTTACAGAAAGCTAGTGTCATGGCTAATGTGAGTCCTGCTAGCTGCCAGCTCTTCTGTAAGGAGAATCCTCGGAGTCTAGAGCAACAGCTGCAGGAGCATAGGTACATTATTAGCTATTCACACTTATCAAACAGATCCCACCGACTTCTTGTTTTCCTGGTTGTCTCTATAACCTATATCGCTTTATCTTCAGGTTGCACCAGAAGAGGATGTACCTCCAGAAGCAGACTCACCTCCAAACCTACTTCAACCAGATGCAGATAGTGGAGGGTTCCTATCCAGGGGACCCAGGGGCCCCTCTACAGCAGCTGGGGGCAATGGCTGGGGCCCACAAGCAGCAGGGCAGCTCCCAGTCCTCTCCTCCCTACACCCAGGCCCTCAGCCCCCTCATGGAGCCCAGCGACAACCTGGTCTACGACACCTACCTGGCCCACCACTACCCCCACCCTCACTCCCACCTCAGCCCAGTACTCATGCCCCCCGGCCTGGCCGGCCAGCTGCAGAATCACCCCCCCGAGGCCCTGGGCTACAGCTACCAGCTGTGTGACCAGCAGGGACAGTTTCACTCCCCTCAAGAGGCACTTTATCCAGAACAATACGAGTTCCCCCTGGAGCCCGGGCAGCCACACCCTCATGGCCCAGGAGAGGCACCTGTAGCCGGGTACGAGGGGCTGGCACTCCCCGCCGAACTCCAGGACTCCTTTCTGGACAGCGAGATGATGGAGACTGTAGACTCGCAGCACGGCTTCGTACTGGTGAACTGAAGCGGTGGAACTGTGGGGAGAAAGCGGTATTACCGACAGTTGAAAACCTACACAGCATTATGTCGTAGATATGATGGAGTGGAGATGGGGGTCAAGGTACATGGGAAAGTGTTTTATTTTTTATTTTTTTGTATCAATGAATACTATTTTTGTTTTGTGGTGAACCAACCTCAGAACCTTTCTACCAAAATCATCCCCATCTCCCTTCTTCCCACTCCTCTGTTCCCATCAGCCCTATGCTAGGACCCAGGCCTGGTGGCTGCCTGGGCGATAAGGGCGTGCCAGCATGGCTGGCTGGCTGGGTATATGTGGATGGATGTTGCCATGATGGGAGGTGTCACGTGTGAAGTGATATCGCTCCACAGGAACACAAATTGCCTCAAAGCTGACAGCAGCCGCAGCAGCCTCGTCGAGAAGAGCTGGACTTAGCACAGTTTGGTCGTTTGGAAGACATGCACAACGGAACTTGGCTTACCGAAAGCACAATCCAAACGACAACCATGCTATTTTGTATTGAAATAGGACAAGAACTCTCAAAGACACATTTGCGTGTTTGACATAGTAAAACAAGAAACGAACAAGAGACAAAGTAATGAATTAATGCGCGAGTGATAAGTGCAGTGTTCGTCAATATTTTATCGTGGCAATATTGAAGCAATATATCCATCTGGGACTAGGGAGCCGCACGGGCGACTTCCTCACCAGAAAGTCGTACTTTAATGTGACGTTTCTCGGGAGAAATCCAGTATGATGACTCACAGCCAACATATCCACAGTGACAGCTCATCACCGCGTAGACAGCGACGACGTAATCGTGAGATAATCCCCCCCCCCCCCCCACCAATCCCATCGAAGCAGATAAAAGGGAAGAAAAAAATGCAAAAACAGAACTCCAATCTATATTTAATGAAGAGAAACACTATTTATGTTCATGTTCCTTATAAACGGGGTAGTTATTTCCAACGAACCACACAAATCAGTTTGGGAAGCCCTTCACTAGGCTCTGAAAGGAATAAGTTAAGTCCCTTCAAATCAGTCTGCTGCACTAGTGTTATAAGTGAGGGTTTTATCTCCAGATCGTGTCCTTATACCTTCTGGGATGTCCAGCTGATGTGGGACTAACCGTGTTGAGGTAGAAAACATCTAATCATGATTCTGTGGTGTAATAGACCTAAATACCTACTGGGTTTCTGAAGGAATGTGTTTCTCTAACCTAAAGGTTGCTGTAGAAAAAATATATATAATGAGATGAAGGAAAAGACAAACGTAAGAACGGAATGTTAGTCACACAACACTGGATTAATTGTGTCAAGTTTCACAATGGCTCTCTCACAGCAAGCTTAGAATGAACACTTCACTTTTGAATCTACTTGAAGCATACAGGTCTCTGATGAAGACATAGAACTCTACTTTTCATGAAATAGGATGAAAAACAGAAGTGGTCGAGGTCCGAGGCAAAGTCTGCTTCTCAAAATGGCAGCCTATTCCCTACATAGTTACACTGCTTTTGTGGGCTCTGGTCAAAGTAGTGCACTATATAGGTATACGGGTGCCATTTGGGACACTGCCATAGACTAGACTACAGGATTGTCTGTGGATGCTGAATTACTGGAGCACTTTTACGAGGTAAAAAAAGGAAATAGAGCGAGAGCGAGGTGGTGGTGGTAGTCAGAATGGTGTTTAGCCTAGTCTGCTGCTTCCCCGGGAGACTAAAACAAAAGCGAGGGAACCATTCACTCTCTGTTATCCCAATAAATGGACACAAAACATTTGGTTCTATCAAAGAAAGAGCAGAGAATAACACTATTGGTTGTTCATTGTGCTTTGTAAAAAAAAAAATGGGGGTTTAGAGACTTGAGTGCTCTCAAGATGCAACAAATATTGTGTTGAGTGTGAATAGTGTTCAGTGTGCCTTTTTTTACTTGTTTTGTTGAAGATTAGAGTATTTTAGCGTTGTATTTCTCGTTTTAATTCCCGTTATGTTTTTATTTTGGAGTATCCTTTCCGGAAATAAGTAGACCCAGGTTTTTACAAAGGTACGAAACCAAAGTCCCCTCAGACGTTTCCCTGTCCAACCACACCATGTGGAGTTAGGAGCTTCTTGGTTTTAGCTTCTTGACAGTGCTTTTATTTTGGTCCATCAGTATATGCCATTTAAAAAAAGTATTATAGCAATATTTCTAAGTAATAGTTTAAGATGTAAAGAAAATAATTAAGATTAGGAGTGGATGTGTTTCAGTATCATAATTTCACTTCCTGCTGACAAACGCCTGTCTTTAGAAAATCCAATTTTATATTTACCTTCATTGATGTTGACCACACATAAGCTAACTTGCTGTTGAGATTAAAAAAAGGTTTATCGGACAACGTGCGTGTGCGTATTTCTTCATCTACTTTTTCCCCCAAATAATCTGACTACGCAGCTCTTGTGTTGGATCCAATGATGGATATATTTATGGCCATGGTTGAATAATAGGCTCTGTCATTCCCCAAAACACAGCTCACTATTTCAGATTCCATTACAACAGCCCAAATAGGGACATCAGCGGATCTTCTATTGTACCAGTATAACCTGTGTAGGCGTAAAGTAATGAACTGGATGGGTGAATCACACGTAGCCCTTTTATAATAAACAGTTGAGTCACACAGTACATGAGCCTGAAATCGTTTCAGCTAAAATATCCACGGTCTCCATTGTCAGTTATTAATAACACTTCATTACCCAAACTCGGTTCAACATCCAAATTGATCGGTAATGTGGCATGGGGGTTTTGTAAAAACACTCTTAACCGATGGCCATGTGGCGTCCATTATGGTGTTGATAAATATGTTCAGGGTTCTTTTTAACACCATTGACTCACTCCTAGTGATGTGAGTAATTAATTAATGACATGATTGGACCAGAGTTAATGGTCTAAACTCCTGGAGTGAAATGTCCGCCCTCACCAGCACGGTACATTTGTCATCGCTAGGTGTGGAGTAAATCAGGGCCTGTATTCATAACGCTGCTGATCTAGGATCAGGTCCCCCTGTCAATATAATATTCATATGATCTAAAAGGCCAAGCTTGATCCTGGATTAGCACTCTTCCTCTGAGATGCTTTATGAAGGTGGCCCAGGAATGGGTGTGAATAGAGACTCGGACTGAGTGAAAGGTTCCACTTTTCCCAAAAAGTTCTCTCGACATGACTGTACTCTATATCCCTCTTGGTTCTCTTGTCTAGAATTACATCAGGATTGCCTACAGGAGTTCCACTTATAACTAGACCAACCAGTTCCCGTTCCCATCGGTGTCCGTCTCAGTTGCTAACTGGATTGTTGTCAACACAAACAAGCTTCAGAGGTTATTATTCAATTTGTTCAAGCATTGCTCCCCTTACTAGGCTGATGCCCTTGCTATTTGTTGAGTGAACCCAGAGATGCCATGTCCGCCCATTAGTGCACTGCCCCCCACATTGCTGCATTTCCCTCCTATTGCTCCACTCAAGTCTACTGTAGCCTATACAGTCGTGGCCAAAAGTTTTGAGTGACACATATTAATTTTCACAAGGTCTGCTGCCTCAGTTTGTATGATGGCAATTTGCATATACTCCAGAATGTTATGACGAGTGATCAGATGAATTGCAATGAATTGCAAAGTCCCGCTTTGCCATGCAAATGAACTGTATCCCCCCCAAAAAAAACATTTCCACTGCATTTCAGCCCTGCCACAAAAGGACAGGCTGACATCATGTCAGTGATTCTCTCGTTAACACAGGTGTGAGTGTTGACGAGGACAAGGCTGGAGATCACTCTGTCATGCTGATTGAGTTTGAATAACAGACTGGAAGCTTCAAAAGGAGGGTGGTGCTTGGAATCATTGTTCTTCCTCTGTCAGCCATGGTTACCTGCAAGGAAACACGTGCCGTCATCATTGTTTTGCACAAAAAGGGCTTTACAGGCAAGGAAATTGCTGCCAGTAAGATTGCACCCAAATCAACCATTTATCGGATCATCAAGAACTTCAAGGAGAGCGGTTCAATTGTTGTGAAGAAGGCTTCAGGGCGCCCAAGAAAGTCCAGCAAGCCCCAGGACCGTCTTCTAAAGTTGTTTCGGCTGCGGGATCGTGGCACCACCAGTACAGAGCTTGCTCAAGAATAGCAGCAGGCAGGTGTGAGTGCATCTGTACGCACAGAGAGGCGAAGACTTTTGGAGGATGGCCTGGTGTCAAGAAGGGCAGCAAAGAAGCCACTTCTCTCCAGGAAAAACATCAGGGAAGGACTGATATTATGCAAAAGGTACAGGGATTGGACTGCTGAGGACTGGGGTAAAGTCATTTTCTCTGATGAATCCCCTTTCCGATTGTTTGGGGCATCTGGAAAAAAGCTTGTCCGAAGAAGACAAGGTGAGCGCTACCATCAGTCCTGTGTCATGCCAACAGTAAAGCATCCTGAGACCATTCATGTGTGGGGTTGCTTCTCAGCCAAGGGAGTGGGCTCACTCACAATTTTGCCGAAGAACATAGCCATGAATAAAGAATGGTACCAACACATCCTCCGAGAGCAACTTCTCCCAACCATCCAGGAACAGTTTGGTGACAAACAATGCCTTTTCCAACATTATGGAGCACCTTGCCATAAGGCAAAAGTGATAACTAGGCGGCTGGGGGAACAAAACATCTATATATCAAAAATATCTAAAGACACTGAAGCAACAAACTTTGTGAAAATGAATATTTGTGTCATTCTCAAAACTTTTGGCCACAACTGTATATACCAGAACAGTAGAGTGAGCCTGCTGAGCCATGACTAGAGTGCAGTTGAAAAGTTACCGGTTGTGAGGACCTCCACATAAGTGGATGATGAGATCACTTGGCTTTTACAGTACAGATTTTCCATAAAACTAGAGCAGGAATACAGTTAATCCAATCAGGCCTGTAATCCCATTCAGACTAGTTACAATGTCAGGTAACTGCCAAAATAAAGGAAACACCAACATAGTGTCTTAATAGGGCGTTGGGCCATCACGAGCCAGAACAGCTTCAATGGGCCTTGGCATAGATGCCACAAGTGTCTGGAACTCTATTGGGGGGGATGTGACAATTTTTCCACAAGGAATTCCATCATTTGGTGTTTTGTTGCTGATAGTTGAAAATGCTGTCTCAGGCACCGCTCCGGGATTTCCAATAAGTGTTCAGTTGGGTTGAGATCTGATGACTGAGACAGCCGTGGCATATGATCATCAAACCATTCAGTGACCACACGTGCCCTGTGAATGGGGTCATTGTCATCCTATGAGGGCATAGCCATGGTAGCCAAAATAATGGCTTAGTAAGCATTTTTATGCATGATGTGATGTTAATTGCCTAATTAACTCAGGAACCACACCTGTGCAGAAGCACCTGTTTTCAATATACGCTATATATACAAAAGTATGTGGACACCCATTCAAATTAATTGATTCGGCTATTTCGGCCACACCCGTTGCTGACCGGTGTATAAAATCGAGCACACATCCATGCAATCTCCATAGACAAACATTGGCAGTAGAAAGGCCTTACTGAAGAGCTAAGTGACTTTCAATGTGGCACACAGGATGCCACCTTTCCAAAAAAGTCAAATTTCTGCCCTGTAGAGCTGCCCTAGTCAACAATAAGTGTTTTTATTGTGAAGTGAAAACATTTCGGAGCAACAACGGCTCAACCGTGAAGTGGTAGGCCACACAAGCTCACAGAATGTGACCATCAGAAGAAAAAAATGCCTGTCCTCGGTTACAACACTCACTTCCAAGTTCTGCTTCTGGAAGCAACATCAGCACAAGAACTGTTCGTTGGGACCTTCATGAAATGGTTTCCCATGGCCGAGCAGCTGCACACGAGCCTAAGATTGCCAAGCGTCAGCTGGAGTGATGTAAAGTTTGCCGCCATTGGACTCTGGAGCAGATGCGTTCTCTGGAGTGATGAATCACGCTTCACCATCTGGCAGTCCGACAGACTAATCTGGGTTTGGCGGATGCCAGGAGAACGCTACCAGCCCGAATGCATAGTGCCAACTGTAAAGTTTGGTGGAGGAGGAATAATGGTCTGGGGCTGTTTTTCATGGTTCAGGTTAGGCCCTTTAGTTCCAGTGAAGGGATATCTTAACGCTACAATGCAATGATGTTCTAGACGATTCTGTGCTTCCATCTTTGTGGCAACAGTTTGGGGAAGGCCCTTTCCTGTTTCAGCATGACAATTTCAATTTTTTTATTTCACCTTTATTTAACCAGGTAGGCAAGTTGAGAACAAGTTCTCATTTACAATTGCGACCTGGCCAAGATAAAGCAAAGCGGTTCGACACATACAACAACACAGAGTTACACATGGAGTAAAACAAACATACAGTATAAACAAGTCTATATACAATGCCCCCATGCACCAAGCGAGGCCCATACAGAAACGGTTTGTCGAGATCGGTGTGGAAGAACTTCACTGGCCTGCAATGAGCCCTGACTTCAACCCCATCAAACACCCATCTAGTGGAAAGCCTTCCCAGAAGAGCAAAGGGAGGACCAACTCCATATTAATGCCCATGGTTTTGGAATGACACGTTCGTGTAGTGTACTTTGTATCCCTCATTTATGCAAGTGTTTCCATTATTCTGGCAGTTACCTGTAGTTAAGATGTACAGAAACCCTGTGTTACCTGTAGGAACACGCAGAACAACCTAATGTGCTCAAGGAATCTGAGATCCATCAGGTATTCCTGGACACAATCCATGTGCATGCTAGATGAGCACATCTAATTGGCTATTTGTGCCTTAGCCAATGCTATTCTGTGAAAGCACACTCAATGAACATACCCATTTTACCTTCTTCAAATAGATTACATTCCAAACAGACTACTTCATTCACTGATGTAAGTGTAACCTACACTAAGTTGTCACGATTATAAACACTCAACAGATAAAAGTAGGTCCCCTCTAAAGGTACTGTCT
This sequence comes from Oncorhynchus nerka, assembly GCF_034236695.1. NCBI lineage: Eukaryota > Metazoa > Chordata > Actinopteri > Salmoniformes > Salmonidae > Oncorhynchus > Oncorhynchus nerka. The sequence continues at coordinate 53,236,990 of NC_088406.1, forward strand.
CACGACACAATGTCCATCACAATGTGTTTTTTAATTTATTTTTTAAAGCCATCAGCAACATTAGACTCTGTGACCTTCTGGTCCCTATCGCAGTGCGTAGTCCACTGCGCTAGCAGGGGGGGAGTGAACCACGGTTTTTTATTTATTTCAGTTACATAAAGCTGTTCAGTTAGTCAATTGTTTAGAATGTCAATAGAAATGTGATTTGTTAAGTATGTTGGGTAAGGTTGGAAAGCAAAAGCTGCATTAGCATTCGAACTGGTCAACCTTGTGTGTCGCAACCCGCATTTAATGCTCTCCATCCACCTCCAACCTATCTCCCTGCGAGCCTTTTCTTTATTTGACTTGAACCTGTCAAATCTACCCACTGGACTGTCACTAAGGTCTGCCAACTGAGCTTTCATAACCAATCAATTCTTACTTATTCTTATATTATCACAGCCGTTTATTTTGATCGTCTGTACCGGTCTAAAAATGTGGGCACAATCAGAACAGGGACAAGATGACACAGGACACATGTTAACACCAGGTATAAACGGGGCTTTTCAATATTATGTCTTCCAAATCAGAACTCTACCCTCTGATCATGCTGGTAAAACTGAAATCAATGGTTGCCATGACGACGGGTGAAGGACCACAGCATACTTCTGCTCTCCAGCTGAGGTCAGAGTACTCATCAGTTTAACCCTCTGGGGTCAGTTGAAGCTACACTGAGAAGCGGGTACCAGTCAAAAGCAAACAGACAGAAACAGGGAAAGACTACCTGGACATTTTAGTTTCCCCATTCCGAAACGAAAAATGTTCTGTCGCATGCCATAATGGACACGGCCCTGATAGAAGATGGATATAGCTGACAATGAAAAAAGAAACCTCCACATGAGAAGATAGTTGATCAAAAATACCTGTCTAGCCTGACCAAGATCCCTTTAGCCTGACCTACTACTGATATGTCTGTTATAGAGTCGCAGACATGACCATACAAGGTTGTTCATTCTAGGTCATGTGCCTGCTGGGATTCGGGTTGCCTCTGACCTTCTGGTGGCCAGATAAAGTAGAACACCTTAAGACCGACCGAGACCTACACTGACTACCGCTCATCAGTTACACAAGATCCTTAGTACATGGAAGAGGTCTGTGTCTTCTTTTACATGGAACGAGAGCATATGCTTGGCTATGACTTATGTATTAAAACTGTAGTCTACACACGATAAGGAGAAACACTTCAGAAGCGTCATGTCTATTGATCAGGGCACCCTTACTTAGATACAGTTGTAAGATTAAGTTATAAGGCCTGAGAAGGTGTGGTATATGGCCAATATACCACGGCTAAGGGCTATTCTTATGCACGATGCAATGCGGAGCCCTTAGCCGTGGTATATTGGCCATATACCGCAAACCCCCTTGGTGCCTTATTGCTATTATAAACTGGTTACCAAGGTAATTAGAGCCGTGGAAATAAATGTTTTGTCATACCTGTGGTATACGGTCTGAAATGCCATGGCTGTCAGTCAATCAGCATTCAGGGCTTGAACCACCCAACTTCTAATTAAATATATTATACAGTAAATATTGTATGGTTTATTTCACACCGAATGAACTGTAAGATATTGAATTTGTCCATCAGTGCCCCCACAGAAACAGAGGCAAGGCACTTCTGCTTGTGATGGTCGAGCGTGCGAGATAGACAGAATAACCTACTCCATACAGTTGCGTGAGAAAGAAAGGACAGATTGAGGGCAGAGTGACTTTAGTAAAAATTCTACCTTTGTCATTTGTCACTGAGAGAAACCAACTGGAGGACGTCTCTTCCCCCACTGAGCTGAAGTACCTGTCATCATTACTTTATCTACTTTCAGAGGAGCCAGCGACATTGTTTTAGTTTTCTCAAAGTTTACAGCTGTTCTGACTGTTTGACGGTTTCAATTACTAGTATCCAAGAGCTAACAGAATCCATAACCCTTCCATTCAGTAGCGCTGGGCTTCCTGTATGAATTATGGCTAATACTATTGAATCAAAACAAACGTACTTTTAAAAAGGTCTTATTTAACTGTTATTTAGGCTTCAGGCACATTAAATCTCCAAATAAGTCTGTTCGGCAATCAAGTGCGGAGGATTATTGCATAAATTGAACAGTGTCCAGCTGTGACCTCATTGCTCCAGGCTCCCTATCATGTCATTATAAACCACCAACACTCCTCACATGTACTAGTACAGTACTGTTATGCGACCATGTGACGTAAAGACTAACCTTTGCATAACGTGTAGGCCTATAACAGCGATGAGCTATAATCGGGGATGGGCCGTGGGTTATGTAGGCTGATGGAGATTTTTGAGAGATTAAAAAGCGTTCCCATGCGATGGCTTTGTTTAGTGTTTAAATGCCTGAGTGCTCTTTTTATAACAACGGAAGTGGTGTTTGTGATGTGCTGCCAAGGTCTCCCCGTGTGTAACCCTTTCAGTGTGACAACCAAGTGAAAGTGGCAAATAAAAAACTATCTCCTTCAACATGAATTCGCCCTCTGCTAACTGTTGAATATGAAGGCCAACTTGAAACATAGTTCATTCACTATGCTGCTGCGCTAAGTCAGAACATCCTCAAAAAGCATAGTTATCACTAAAGAATTTCATTTTTATATTATCACTTCTCTGTCCACTCATTTCATCCTGTTGTACAAATTTGGAAATCCTATATCTGCAATTGATTGAATTCCAGAATCATTATCATCATACACCTTTTCTTATTTGACGTCATCTAAGTGAAGTTGCAGTAAGTCCCAATCAATTCATCCCTGAATTGACTTTGAGGTGATTGACAACTGTTTTGCAACAGAGCGATTCTAATTGAGCAAATTCAGTTACATCCCTGCCTGTTTTGTACAGTTTGCTTCTGTTTGGTTCCTAATGAATACACCTCTGGGGCCAGTTCAGGATCAGCAACAGCACAGAACATTCAGAGAGAGATGTATGACCCACCCAGAAGAAATATGATTGTCATCTTGTAGAATAGGAAATGTGTCAGTTTAATGTATTATAAGTCTATCTGCAACGTTCTGGGGCAGGTTTCCCAGACAAAGATGAAAAGGCTAGTTTTGGTCTATAAAGCACTTTCAAAGGAGAACTGCTATTAAGCATTCTTTTTAGGGCAATAGGCAGTGGTCTAAAGTACTTAAGTAACTATACTTTAAAGTACTACTTAAGTTGTTTCTTGGGGTATCTGTACTTTACTATTTATATTTTTGGCTACTTTTACTTCACTACAATTCCTAAAGAAAATTATGTGCTTTTTACTACATACACTTTCTCTGACACCCAAAAGTACTTGGGTACATTTTGACAGGAAAATGGTCCAATTCACACACTTATCAAGAGAACATCCCTGGTCATCCCTACTGCCTCTGATCTGACGGACTCACTAAACACAAATGCTTAATTTGTAAATTATGTCTGTTGTAATGTGCCCCTGGTTATCCGTCAATAAAAATAAAAAAGGACATTTGTGCCGTCTGGTTTGCTAAATATAAGGAACGTGAAAGGATTTTTACTCTTGATACTTAAGTATATCTTAGCAATTCCGTTTAGTTTTGATACTTAAGTGTATTTAAAACCAAATACTTTTTTACTTTAACTCACTCAAGTAGTATTTTACTGGATGACTTTTACTTGAGTCATTTTATATCAAGGTATCTTTATCTTTACTCAAGTATGATAATTGAGTACTTTTCCACCACTGGCAATAGGCTTAAAGGGATAGTTCAACCAAATTACAAAATAACATACTGGTTTCCTTACCTTGGGATGGATTCAATCAATAGTGCTGCTTTACAGGGCGATTAGAAATGTAAAGGCCATGTTCCCACGTTAGCAGAGACTGCATTCACGGTAAACACTGTGTATGTTGACTCAATCAGAAATTACCTTAACATTTCAATCGCGCTAGAGTGCTGAACTTCAGCGATATGGATTGAATCCAGCCCCTTGTAAGCAGTCCATTGACTAAACCAATGTGTAATTTTGTAACTTGGGTGAACTATCCCTTTAATCTGTGTCCAGGAAACCAGCCCCTGAACGATTCACCTCAGTGAACAGGTCCTACCCACTGAACACAGATGTCATTCCAACATCTAGTTTTGATTTACATTTGGTTGAGATGTCAAGTGGTCAACTAATGTGAATTCAATATGAAATCAACAAAAAAATCACCATGTTGGATTTACGTATAAAGTTGGGTGAAAGAAATACAAAATTCCCTTAAATGTATGACTTTTTGCAAATCCAATCAGTTTTCCACATCGATTCAACGTCATCCATTTTTTTGAGGTGGAAACAACATTGATGCAACCAGTTTTTGCCCCGTGGGTAGGGCACACATCACAGAGTTGACACAAGGTATAAGTAGTTAGGCTCCAGTTCCTCCTGTCTGCATGATTCCCTGTTGCCAAAACAACCTGCCGGTTATTTATATTTCATCTCCACAGCAGCTGCCATTCCATAATGCTGAAACATGAGCACAGGAACATCTGAAAACAATTGACCGCAATGGGTCTCCATGGATGGACTGGAGGTAGCTGGGTTGATCACTGAGAGAGCTGTGCAAACACACTTTGAAGCACTGACACATGTAGATAGATAGGACACCAGGTCGGCACATGGCCCAGGCATGGATGGACCTCTGTGGAGAGAAAGAAAGCACCTGGCTTGACTCTTACTGCCATTAATAAGAGGGCCAGCAGCTCATCTGGTCATCCATTTTAACCATTAGGCCAGAGGGTGATTCACTTTGCTGGTTTTCATTTTTTCTTCTAATAAAGGACTGTTTCAGATCTGGTGTTGAGTGAGCTATCTGGCCAATCAATTACATTATTTGATTAATTGATCAATTCACTAACCAGTAGCTCTTGAGGCCCATAACTGAATAGCTCTGCATTGAACGTTAGATTAAAACGTGTTGTCGATTTGGTTACTAGTTTGCAAATGTTAGATTAGAACTTGTTTTTGAGATCTATACAATATAAATGATCTGGTTGCATTAGTCAGCAGTAATTACCACTATTATACAAAAACTGTCTGCATCCCAAATGGCACCCTATTCCCTATAGTGCCACTTTTGACCAGGGCCCATAGGGCTCTGGGTGAATCTACAGAATTGGTATGTCTCCAGGAAATGTATTTACATAATGATATATTCTAATTCATTCCAAGACAATAACACACATATTGTTAACTCTTCCTAACCACATGTAACATATGGATTTGCATTAATACACGCATCAAAAGTCTCAATGCAAAGTTACATCTCACTTTTCTATTTTTGGTGTTATTACATAAAACCAATCAGAATTCAGAAGAATGCCAAAGTCATGTCGGGGAAAATATTTCCGGGGTGTGGTGTAATATGGAGAATCTGCAAGCCAGCCTATTTCCTATCATGTAAACTCCAACAGAAATAACTTCAAATGTATAACTTCAAATGAAACCAAATCTTTGGCACTCATGACTACTCGTTTCAATGAAATGTTCAGCCAACTTACAAGCAAATACTCTATGAATGTATTGTTACAAATCAACTTACAAGCAAATACTCTATGAATTTATTGTTACAAATCAACTTACAAGGTTGCTAGCCAAATAGCCAGCTAACGTTAGCCCTACTAGCCTGCTAACGTTACATTAACACTGAATGAGTCAGCCAGTTGCTATCAACACCTAGCTAACAGCTACAGTGCTCTCAGAAAGTATTAAAATATCCCTTGATGAATTCAACAGTTTGTGTTACAGCCTGAATTCTAATTGGATAAAATGTAAAAAATATATACACTACCGTTCAAATGTTTGGGTATCACTTATAAATGTCCTTGTTTTTGAAAGAAAATAGCATTTTTGTTCCATTAAAATGATCAGAAATACAGTGTTATTGTTGTAAATGACTATTTGTTTATATAACTCGGCAAGTCAGTTAAGAACAAATTATTATTTTCAATGACAGCCTAGGAACTGAACTGCCTTGTTCAGGGGCAGAACGACAGATTTTTACCTTGTCAGCTCAGGGATTCGATGTAGCAACCTTCCGGTTGCTAGTCCAACACTAACCTCTAGGCTACCTGCCGCCCCATGGAATATCTACATAGGCATACAGAGGCCCATTATCAGCAACCATCACTCCTGTGTTCCAATGGCATGTTGTGTTAGCTAATCCAAGTTTATATTTTAAAAGTTTAATTGATCATTAGAAAACCCTTTTGCAATTATGTTAGCACAGCTGAAAACGGTTGTGCTGATTAAAGATAAATAATAAAACTGGCCTTCTTTAGACTATTTGAGTATCTGGAGAATCAGCATTTGTGGGTTCGATTACAGGCTCAAAATGGCCAGAAACAAAGAACTTTCTTCTGAAACTCGTCAGTCTATTCTTGTTCTGAGAAATGAAGGCTATTCTATGCGAGAAATTGCCAAGAAACTGAAGATCACTTACAACGCTGTGTACTACTCCCTTCACAGAACAGCGCAAACGGGCTCTAACCAGAAAAGAAAGAGGAGTGGGAGGCCCCGGTACACAACTGAGCAAGATGACAAGTACATTAGATTGTCTAGTTTGAGAAACAGACGCCTCACAAGTCCTCAACTGGCGGCTTAATTAAATAGTACCCGCAAAACACCAGTCTCAACGTCAACAGTTGCTCCGGGATGCTGGCCTTCTAGGCAGAGTTGTAAACAAAAAGACATATCTCAGACTGGCCAATAAAAATAAAAGATTAAGATGGGCAAAAGAACACAGACACTGGACAGAGGAAGGTTGGAAAAAAGTGTTATGGACAGACAAATCTAAGTTTGAGGTGTTTGGATCACAAAAAAGAACATTCGTGAGACGCAGGAAAAATGATGCTGGAGGAGTGCTTGACGCCATCTGTCAAGCATGGTGGAGGCAATGTAATGGTCTGGGGGTGCTTTGGTGGTGGTAAAGTGGGAGATTTGTACAGGGTAAAAGGGATCTTGAAAAAGAAAGGCTGAAACTTAATTTTTCAACGCCATGCCATACCCTGTGGACGGCGCTTAATTGTGGAGCCAATTTCTTCCTACAACAGAACAATGACCCAAAGCACAGCTCCAAACTATGCAATAACTATTTAGGGAAGAAGCAGTCAGCTGGTATTCTGTCTATAATGGAGTGGCCAGCACAGTCATCGGCTCTCAACCCTATTGAGCTGTTGTGGTAGCAGCTTGATCATTTGGTACATAAGAAGTGCCCACCAATCCAATTTGTGGGAGGTGCTTCATTAAGCATGGGGTGGAATCTCTTCACATTACCTCAACAAATTGACAACTAGAATGCCCAAAGGTCTACAAGGCTGTAATTGCTGCAAATGGAGGATTCTTTGACGAAAGCAAAGTTTGAAGGACACAATTATTATTTAAATTAAAAATCATTATTTATAACCTTGTCAACATCTTGACTATATTTCCTATACATTTTGCATCTCATTTCAGGTATGTTTTCATGGAAAACAAGGAAATGTATAAGTGACCCGGCAGTGTATATTCTCACAAATCTACACAGTATGCAAAACTAACTATATAAGAGATGTTAACGTAGGCAGAACGCATTGGAGTAGGCTTCTCCCCATAACAACAGTGAAAACATGTTTTTTGAAATATTTGCAAGTTGAAATACAGTTGAAATACAGTTGAAATACAGAAAATGATATACAGAAATATCTAATTGACTATTGATTTGATTACAGAAGTACTCACACACCTTTGCTATTACATTTCAAATTGAGTACAGGTGGATCAAAGTTCCTTTGATCATCCTTGAGATGAGGCTACAACTTGATTGGAGTCCACCTGTGGCCAATTCAATTGTTTGGACATGATTGAAAAAGAAACACACCTGTCATGGTAAGGTCCCACAGTTGACAGTGCATGTCCGAGCAGAAACGATACCCTGAAGTCCAAGGAACTGTCCATAGACCTCCAAGATAGAATTGTGATGAGGCATAAATCTGGGGAAGGGTATAAAACCATTTCTATAGTATTGACATTTTCCAAGCGTACATCATTGGGAAACTGAAAAAAATATGGAACTACCCGACCAAACTGAGCAACCGGGCAAGAATGACCTTGGTCAGGGAGGTGACCAAGAACCCACTCTGACAGAACTATAGAGTTCCTTGGCTGAGATGGAGAACCTGCTTGAAGGACAACAGTCTCTACAGCATTTCACCAATCTGTGCTTTATGCGAGAGTGGCCAGACAGAAGCCACCCCTGAGAAAAAGGCACATGACAGCACGCCTGGAGTTTGCAAAAAGGCACATGCAAGACTCTGAGCGCATAAGGTAAAAGATTATGGGGTCTGAAGAGACAAAGCGCTATGTCTGGAGAAAACCAGGCACAGCTCATCACCCCTCCAACACCATCCCTATAGTGAACCTTTTACTGTGGGAATTGTGATCGAATCAATGCAATATTAGACACTTTCAATGCAAGACTTATTAATATTATTATTATTATTATTAATAACTATACAAGAGATTTTATTGTAGGCAGAGCGCATCGGAGTAGGCTTCTATTGCATTTACAGGCACAACTCAGGCACCTATTCTACACAGACCAGTGCGCCATAACCAATCAGAGCTGCAGTAGGCCTATATACAAATAGATCATTGCCATATATGGATCTGTGCCATTCACTTTGAACTTGACTGTTTTTACAGCATCAGCAGGCGTGGGGAGATCCGCTTGTTTGCTAGTTAGTGAGTTATTAGCCAAGTTATATATCATTTGTAGTCAACAATGGGGGAGTGATTGCTTCCTACAAGGGCACCAAACCTGTGAATTTCTAGACATCTTTGAAAAGGAGTCAGGTAGCTTTTTTGTCTTAAAGAGGCTGAATGACAGATCAGCTATTTCCATGTTAAAATGTTATGGGATGCATTTTCTCCAATGTTTTTGATGGTAGGCCACCGGAAGTTTCACAGAATTTTCACAAAGTTCAAGGTTGTGCTCAGCAGACCTGAAATTTGCTCAGTGATGAAAGAAACTAGAGGGAACATCGGTGGTGGCAGAGTCATGCTATGGGGATGCTTTTCAGTGGCAGGGACTGGGAGACATAAGGATAGAGGGAACAATGAATGGAGCCAAATACAGGCAAATCCTTGATGAGAACCTGCTTCAGAGTACAAATGACCGTTAGTCTGGGGGGCGAAGATTTACCTTCCAACAGGACAATGACCCGCCGCTCCCCATCTAACTTAACAGAGCTTGACAAAATCCCCAAATCCAGATGTGCAAAGCTGATTCAGACATACCCAAGACGGCTCAAAGCTGTAATTGCCGCCAAAGGTGCTTCTAAAAAGTATTGTCTCCGGTGTGAACAAAACTCTAAAAACATGTTTTGACTTTGTCATTATGGGCTGTTGTGTGTAGATACATTAGATATAAAATTAATCCATTTTGAATTCAGGCTGTAACACAACAAAATATGGAATAAGTCAAGGGGTATGGATACTTTCTGTAATCCAACGTTTTGAAAATACATAACACCATCTAACCAAATATCAAAGAATGTTAGCTGTTTGCAGTTATCTTAGCCAGCAACCTAGCTAGCCAGCCAGCCAGCCAGCCAGCCAGCCAGCCAGCTAAATAATAATAATAATACACATTTTAAAAAGCAGCCAACCAGCTAATGTTAGCTATTTAGCCAAATAATGTTAGCTATTAGCTTAGCCAGTCTAGCCAATCAGCATGGCCATGGTCGGAATGGTTGAGCCCAACTACTGGACTAACCGCACCACCCTCTGGACAGCCCTGTGATTGAGGACGGTTTAATTGCCGTACCAGGCGGTGCCGTGCCAATGTTCTCAATGGTGCACTTGTGGAGGTTTAAGAGAGTCTTCGGGGCAAAGACGCATTTTTTCAGCCTCTTGAGGTAAACGCCTTCACCACACTGTCTGTGTGAATGGACCATTTCAGGTTGTCAGGGATGTTCACACCGAGGAACTTGAAGCTTTTCACCCTCTCCACTGCGGCCCCATCGATGTGGATGGGGGCATGCTCTCTCTGTTGTCTCCTGAAGTTCAGAATCAGCTCCTACATTTTGTTGACGCTGAGGGAGAGGTTATTTTCCTGACTCCACCAGGGCCCTCACCTCCTCCCTGTAGGCTGTTTTGTCGTTGTTTGTAATCAGGCCTACCACTGTTGTCGTCAGCAAACTTGATGATACAGTTGGAGACGTTCGTGGCCACGCAATAATGGGTGAACAGGGAGTACAGGGAGGGCTGAGCACCCACCCTTGTGGGGCCCCCATGATGAGGATCAGCGTGGCGGAGGTGTTGCCTATCTTCACCACCTGGGGAACTTCTGGATATTAGATCAGTGATCACTTACCAGCTTTTCGACCAGAAATGAGATTTCCCTGAATTGGAGCCTTTATTTGAACTCCCCAAAGCAGTTCCATTCATCGTGGGGGCTGCTCCATGACGCCACCACAGCGGAATAAGGAGTGTGCTCCTAGTCATACTAAGGGGGCATACATACCATCCACCGCTTCCGAGTATATTACTCGCTAACGTTCAGTCTCTGGACAGCAAAGCATATGAGTTCAGGGTGAAAATCTCCTTCCAGAGAGACACCAGGGAGTGTAACATACTCTGTTTCACTGAATCACGTCTCTCTCCGAATATACTGTCCCTGTCCATTTAGCCAGCAGGGTTCTCCATCCATCGCGCAAACAGGATGAAAGAATTCCTGGGGGAGAAAAAAGGTGGAGATTGTGTGATTGTGGTAATGTACAGGAACTCAAGTCTGTTTGTTCCTACTGATCTGGAATATCCACCATCAAATGCCGACCTCATTACCTTCCAAAATAATTTTCTTTGGCTCGCTAAGAACTACACTGGACTCTGCGAACTGTAAACCGTATATCCTGAGGCGGCATTTATTGTAGTTTGGGACTTTAACAAAGAAAATCTGAGGAAAACGCGACCGAAGTTCTATCAACACATCTCCTGGGTCAGTCATGGTGTGGGGTGGCATTTCTTTGGGGGGGCCGCACAGCCCTCCATGTGCTCGCCAGAGGTAGCCTGACTGCCATTAGATACCGAGATGAGATCCTCAGACCCCTTGTGAGACCATATGCTGGTGCGGTTGGCCCTGGGTTCCTCCTAATGCAAGACAATGCTAGACCTCATGTGGCTGGAGTGTGTCAGCAGTTCCTGCAAGAGGAAGGCATTGATGCTATGGACTGGCCCGCCCGTTCCCCAGACCTGAATCCAATTGAGCACATCTGGGACATCATGTCTCGCTCCATCCACCAACGCCACGTTGCACCACAGACTGTCCAGGAGTTGGCGGATGCTTTAGTCCAGGTCTTGGAGGAGATCCCTCAGGAGACCATCCACCACCTCATCAGGAGCATGCCCAGGAGTTGTAGGGAGGTCATACAGGCACGTGGAGGCCACACACACTACTGAGCCTCATTTTGACTTGTTTTAAGGACATTACATCAAATGTCCTTGAGGACATTCATTAAAGGTTTTCCACTTTAATTTTGAGTGTGACTCCAAATCCAGACCTCCATGGGTTGATAAATTTGATTTCCATTGATCATTTTTGTGTGATTTTGTTGTCAGCACATTCAACTATGTAAATAAAAAAGTATTTAATAAGAATATTTCATTCATTCAAATCTAGGATATGTTATTTTAGTGTTCCCTTTATTATTTTGAGCAGTGTATTTTAGCAAATGTAATAAAAATGTAAAACTGAAAAATCACATTTACATAAGTATTCAGACCTTTTAAAGCACATTTGGCAGTGATTACAGCCTCGAGTATTCTTGGGTATGACGCTACAAGCTTGGCACACCTGTATTTGGGGAGTTTCTCCCATTCTTCTCTGCAGATCCTTCCGAGCTCTGTCAGGTTGGATGGTGAGCGTCACTTCACAACTATTTTTAGGTCTCTCCAGAAATCTTAGATCGGGTTCAATTCCAGGCTCTATCTGGGACATCAAGGACATTCAGAGACTTGTCTCGAACCCACTCCTGCATTGTCTTGGCTCTGTGCTTAGGGTTAGGGTCTTGGCTTCCATCTCGCCACTCTACCATAATGGCCTGATTGGTGGAGTGCTGCAGAGATGGTTGTCCTTCTGGAAGGTTCACCCATCTCCACAGATGAACTCTGGAGCTCTGTCAGGTTGACCATTGGGTTCTTGGCCACCTCTCTGACCAAGGCCCTTCTCCCCTGATTGCTCAGTTTGGCTGGGTAGCCAGCTCTAGGAAGAGTCTTGGTGGTTCCAAACTGTTTCCATTTAAGAATGGTGGAGGCCAATGTGCTCTTGGAGACCTTCAATGCTTCAGAAATGTTTTGGTACCCTTCCAAAGATCTGTACCTCGACACAATCCTGTCTCGGAGCTCAACCTCATTGTTTGGTTTTTGCTCTGACATGCACTGTCAACTATGGAACCTTATATAGACCTGTCCAATCCAAATCATGTCCAATCAATTTAATTTACAAAAGGTAGACTTCAATCAAATTGTAGAAACATCTCAAGGATGATCAATGGAAAGGGGTCTCAAAGGGTCTGAATACTTATGTGCATAAGGTACGTTTATTTTAATGTTTTATGAATTAGTAAATATGTCTAAATACCTGTGTTCACTTTGTCATTGTGGGGTATTGTGTGTAGATTGATGAGGATTTATTTGTATTTTATCCATTTTAGAATAAGGCTGGAACGTAACAAAATGTGGAAAAAGTGAAGGGGTCTGAATACTTTCCGAATGCACTGTATTTATGAAAAATACAAAAACAGTTTTGGAGAGCCTTTAAGCACAAAATATATTAGTGAGTAAAAAACAGTGGTTTGATTCATCTGGAAAGTTGACATACACAATTGTTCAATACATGAAATATTGGAAGGTGAGAAAAGTGTGCAATTGGGGTTGAACAGTAGTACTATAAATCGACCCTTAATAATTCTCACTAATCATGGATATGTGACGACAACAGTCCAGTTGTCGTAAACCGTGCGCTAGGCTAAAGGTTTAAACTGCTACGTATGGTCTGCGTTCCATAATGATTCAAATAGGCTATATATCCCAAATTATTGCACAACTTGTAACACGTTTTTTTTTTATGTAGTTATTTTTAAAATTTTATTTATCCGTTATTTTACCAGGTAAGTTGACTGAGAACATGTTCTCATTTGCAACAACGACCTGGGGAATAGTTACAGCAGAGGAGGGGGATGAATGAGCCAATTGTAAACTGGGGATTATTAGGTGACTGTGATGGTTTGAAGAAATAAAGGGTCATCTAACAATGGAGTGGAATGAGGCAAAAGTCAGTGACAGTTATACACAGAGTATACAAAACATTAACACCTGCCCTTTCCATGACATAGACTGACCAGGTGAAAGCTATGATCGCTTATTGATGTCACTTGTTAAATACACTTTCAATCAGTGTAGATGAAGGAGACAGGTTAAAGAAGGATTTTTAATCCTTGAGACATGGATTGTGTATGTGTGCCATTCAGAGGGTGAATGGGCAAGACAAAAGATTTAAGTGCCTTTAAACTGGGTATGGTAGTAGGTGCCAAGTGCACAGGTTTTTGTCAAGAACGGCAAAACTTCTGGGTTATTCACACAACAGTTTCCTGTGTGTATCAATAGTCCACCACCCAAAGGACATCCAGCCAACTTGACACAACTGTGGGAAACATTGGAGTCAACATGGGCCAGCATCCCTGTGGAATGCTTTCGTCCCCTTGTAGAGTCCAAGCCCTGACGAATTGAGGCTGTTCTGAGGGCAGAAGTGGAGGGGTACAACTCAATATTAGGAAGGTCTTCATGCACAGGTGTATATGCACAGTACCAGTCAAAAGTTTTGGACACACCTACTCATTCAAGGGTTATTCTTTAGTTTTTATTATGTTCTACAATGTAGAATAATTGTGAAGACATCAAAACTATGAAATAACACATGGAATCATGTAGTAACCAAAAGAGTGTTAATAAACAAATCTAAATCTATTTTATATTTGAGATTCTTCAAAGTAGCCACCCTTTGCCTTGCCTTGATGACAAGCGTTGCACACTCTTGGCATTCTCTCAACCAGCTTCACCTGGAATGCTTTTCCAACAGTCTTGAAGGAGTTCATACATATTCTGAGCACTTGTTGGCTGCTTTTCCTTCCATCTGCGGTCCAACTCATCCCAAACAATCTCAATTGGGTTGAGTTCGGGTGATTGAGGAGGCCAGGTCATCCTTTGCAGCACGTCATCACTCTCCTTCTTGGTCAAATAGCCCTTACACAGCCTGGAAGTGTGTTGGGTCATTGACCTGTTAAAAACAAACGATAGTCCCACTAAGCGCAAACCTGATGGGATGGCGTACGCTGCAGAATGCTGTGATAGCCATGCTGGTTAAGTGTGCCTTGAATTCTAAATAAATCACAGTGTCACCGGCAAATCCATTTCAGAATAAGGCTGTAACGTAACATGTGGAAAAAGTGATGGGCTGTGAATAGTTTCCGAATGCACTTCATTTGCATTCTTCAGGTATTTCTTTGCGCTTCGTCTCCTTCACACAGAACTCGTGTCTCTTTCCATGTTACATCTGCAGGGCATATGTTTTAGTAGTATGCGTGCAGCCTTTTGTGTGTGGTAGCCATGCTGGGTAAGTGTGTATTGAATTCTAAATAAATCACTGACAGTGTCACCAGCAAAACACATCACACCTCCTCCTCCATGCTTCACAGGAGGGAACCAGACATGCGGAGATCATCCGTTCACCTACTCTGTGTCTCACAAAAACACAGCGGTTGGAAACAAAAATCTCAAATTTGGACAGATTTCAACCACTCTGATGTCCATTGTTCCTGATTCTTGGCCCAAACAGGTCTCTTCTTATTATTGGTGTCCTTTAGTAGTGGTTTCTTTGCAGCAATTCAACTACGAACGCCTGATTCACGCAGTCTCCTCTGAACAGTTGATGTTGAGATGTGTCTGTTACTTGAACTCTGTGAAGCATTTGGGCTACAATCTGAGGTGCCGTTAACTCTAATGAACATATCCTCTGCACCAGAGGTAACTCTGGGTCTTCCTTCCCTGTGGTGGTCCTTATGAGCCAGTTTCATCATAGCGCTTGATGGTTTTTGCGAATGCACTCGAAGAAACTTTCAAAGGATTGACTGACAATCATGTCTTAAAGTAATGGACTGTTTCTCTTTGCTCATTTGAGCTGTTCTTGCCATAATATAGATTTAGTATTTTACCAAATAGGGCTATCTTCTGTATACCACCCCTACCTTGTTAACACAACTGAATAGTTTAAATGTATGAGGAAGGAAATTCCACAAATTAACTGTTAAGGCACATCTTTTTATTGAAACGCATTCCAGGTGACTACTTCATGAAGCCTGAGAAATGCCAAGAGTTTGCAAAGCTGTCAAGGCAAAGGGTGGATACTTTGATGAATCTCAAATGTCAAATATATTTAGATTTAACACTTTTTTGGTTACTACGTGATTCCATGTTTTATTTCATAGTTTTGTCTTCACTATTATACAATGTATAAGGTGTGCATAGGTGTGTCCAAACTTTTGACTGGTACTGTGCATATACACCTTCCTAATATTGAGTTGAACCCCTTCACTTCTGCCCTCAGAACAGCCTCAATTAGTCAGGGCTTGGACTACAAGGGGACGAAAGCATTACACAGGGATGCTGGCCCATGTTGACTAAAATGTTTCCCACAGTTGTGTCAAGTTGGCTGGATGTCCTTTGGGTGGTGGACTATTCTTGATACACACAGGAAACTGTTGTGTGAATAACCAATAAGTTTCGCAAGTCTTGGCACCTACTACCATACCCTGTTCAAAAGCACTTAAATCTTTTGTCTTGCCCATTCACCCTCTGACAATCCATGTCTCAAGGCTTAAAAATCCTTCTTTAACCAGTCTCCATCTACACTGATTTAAAGTGGATTTAACAAGTGGTCAAAGCTTTCACCTGGTTCATCTGTCATGGAAAGGGCAGGTGTTAATGTTTCGTATACTCTTGTGTAGAACGGTCACCGACTTTTACATTACACCCATTTACACACGCTTAACTCAGGTCAGAATTAGGAGCTTTGGCGTGCCAGGCTAAACTTCCCTGCCGTTTTGGTCCGGTGGCTTTCACATAAGAGCCTGAAGCGAACTGGTGCACATGTACAGACACTGTGTGTGACAGCAGTCTAATCTTGCTCGTTGCGGTGCTGCTGTGCAAAGTCATTTCGCTCAATACCTTTAAGGCAACAAGATCTATAAACTTAAGGGTGGGCAGACAACTAAACAGTTACAACACTCAATGCAAAAGTGTATTCAGTTCAAGTACAGCGTCACAATTGTGGAGAGAACTTAATAAAAACCAAAGCAGGGTATAAATGTTATGGGCCAATCAAGGTTTGTTTATTTAAGAGACCGATGAGAAAATGGGGAGGGAGACAGGAGGGAAAGACGAGTTTCTTTTGACTGTATTCAACCAAATCATTCACACACACCCTTCCCATCCCATATTATACAACCACCCACACAGAGCCCTGCAATTCTCAGTGCTCCCCGTCCTTTTAGCCTCAGTGGTCAGCCTTGTTCAACTGACTGAATGACAACCCGTGAGGAGTGATGCCTTGTCTTTAGAGAACACAAAACATCATTACGACATAAAATTAGGGCAATCAAGAGCTAAACCTTACGAAAGCTTACTAAAAACATTGCTCATCAGTAATTGGCACAAAGATTAAGAGCAAGAGAGATTAAACAATTACACCCAATGCCCCCCCCCCCCCCGTGTCAAATGACTCAGAAAAAGAAATAACACCAGTGATGAACTGAATACATAAACAAATCTATAATAACAAATCAAATGATGGGTGGTGGTGGTCCCCATTACTAATGGGACACCATGATTTGGGCAATGAGGTCCCCCTATCTACTTCCCCAGTCAGATGAACATGTGGATACCATATTTATGGCTCTGCATGCAGTTTGAAGGAAGTTACTAACTACTACAGGCTTAATTGCTAACTAGCATTAGTTAACGAATGCTCACGAAACTACCTCTAACTTCCTTTGTACTAGACATCGAGACATAAAAATGGTAGCCCCAAGTTCATCTAACTCTGGGGAAGTAGATAAAGGGCAATTGCCAAAAATCCCGAAGTATCCCTTCACATTTCGATAGAACACGGTGAGTATTACTAATTTCTCAGACAAATTCAATTGTAATTCATTGCACACAGAACACCTGCGCAGGACAGAAAGCGAGGATGGGGTGTTGCGCAAACTGCTTTTATGAATACATGAGGAACATCCCCAAGGGGGGGGGGGGGGCAGCACATGTAAACAAAATATGCGGGTGCCTTAGCCTAGCAGTTCTTCACGAGCAAATAAAACAGCCTTCCTCACCATCTGCTGCAGCAATAGCATCTGTCTAGCACTTGGACATGCAACCAAGAGCTGGCTCGCGTGTTCTGGGTGTTTCGTACAGAGAAATGTGGCAGCGAATGGGGCCGTGCTAATAGAAACGTTAGTCGGTGGCTATGTATGTAGGAGAGGAATGTGTGGGTCAAACCAGCAATGCTACTTATGCAGTGGTCAGCATGCAATGCTTAAATGCATGTTTCATCACACTTGGAGAAGCAAAAGAGTTACAGCGAGGGGAAATTAGAAGCCTGTGCTTTTCCTGAACATTTTATTATCTCTGAGAGTAAAGAAAAAAAAAAAGACAAATAGGTGTTAATAGGCTCCGTTAAGTCTCCGTACATCACCAGTTGCTCTTGAACATCAATAAATATATTGTGAAGTGTTTGCAATGTCACGACATCTTGGGTTGTTGTTTCCTCTGGATAGCCAAGCTTGGGTTGGTTTATGCCAGGGCCAGAACTAAGGGGAGAAATTAATCAGAATGACAAGATGGACTAACATTCACATTGGGAAACGCATTCAGCAGGGCACATTGTAGAACGCTCAGATACACATAATATAGGCCATTTCTAACAAACATGCGTTTGACGTAGCACAAGGACTACCAGCAGCTCTATTCATGGACATTTCTATTGGCAATGTTCCACAACATGTGCCTAACTGAACGTGGCCCTAGTGAGGCAACTTCATACAAGAAGAAAATGGACAGAGTACTATACTTACCGCTTATAGCTTCCTGGGCAAAGTACTTAACATCCATATCTGTGTCTGTGTCTAGTTTCTCCAGGACTGGTTTCACCTCTGTCTGCAGAGCACTGAGAAAAACAAAACATTTCACACAGGGCACACATTTTCCACACCCTCCCGTGCCATAATGGTTTAGCTGACTGCAAGGAATTACGGTTGGACATGGAGATCTGGGCCGTGTTCAGTAGACGCAAAACATACCGTCACAGAATAACTCAAATGAGCATCCTTACTGGGCCAGTTCAGGCAAGAGCCTCATCGGTTTCATAATTGTTACTCCTGTTTTGTGCCCACTGAACACAACCCTGATGTAGACTGTGGTCAAGTCATCGGAGATGGGTGTTCAGGTAGGCCTGAACGAGATGAACGAGGGCTTTGTGATGGACGAGGAGGACGTACTTGCTGTCAAGGACGGGGCCGATCTTCTGGAGGGACTTGGCCACATTGAAGCGCACGTTGGCCACCTGGTCGTTGGACATCTTGAGGACCACAGGCAGCATCTGCTTAGTGGTGATGTCCTGGCCACAGACCTCAGACAGAGCCTGGGGTGGATGACATAAAAACCAACAATGCATAAACAAATGATCGTTAGACACAAGTGACTAAATTACTCTGGATAAGAGCATCTGATAAATGCCTAAAATATCAGATTTAAAAGTCATGATAAATTACCAGAATAAATGACGGGGACAAGTAAGGTACCTGCTAAAAAAGTATAATTGTTTTAGAAGTAAAATGTTGGCCAATGACTTGGTTTAAATCCATCTGAGGTTTAAGGAGATTAACCCTATACTACGAATCAGGTTAGAGGCGTAAGCGAGGTAACTTTGATCAATTCAGGGTTCAAATCGGGATAACTGGTCATACGAAAGTGGCTCACCTTTTAGCCATTTCTATGGCAACTGATCCTTCAGAACTAACCTGCTCCAAGGCAGGCCACTAACTCCACTTACCCTGAATGAAATGACTGAGCTGCGAGGTGAGGACCAATGAAATCAGATTCCCTCCCTTTCGCAAAGTTTGCGTCATCATTCACGTAATTTGTGAGAGATGAATGATCACACATTTTATTAATGAAATGGGTTATAGTCATATTAAAAAACCCATCTCACTAAACATTTAGTAATGACAGCAAGCATAAGAAAGTTCACGCATAGTAAAAGGGTTATATGACATAATACCATTATTTTATAGATGGGGGGGGGGGGGGGGGGGGGACAGCCGTTTGTGCATTGATAAGCACCCCAAAGTCGGCATTAACGATACGTAATAAAAATATGCACTTTAATATCCTACTTTATACCATAGCCTGCGAAATTTGCAAGAGCGTCTCTTTCAAGTTGATTTCAGCAAAAGTCGTCACCGACTCTCCCATGGATTGATGGTTCAGCATCAACTGGAATAGTTTGGCGTTCAACTAGCCATGTGCGACATGCATGCAAAGTTACAAGCCTGCTTGAGATGGCGGCAGCTACATGATCAATATCCACCTTGGTAATATGACTAGCTTTATATAAAAACCTGAGTAGATCTAGCTTCCAGCGTATTATACGCCTAGTGTCTAAGGGTTTGTGTGGTGTACTTGTCAGGAGGACTCACGTTGATGCAGAAGAGCGTGGTCATCCTGTGCAGGTAGTTGGGGTCGTTGGCCATGCCCAGCACCTTGGGCACGATGGTGTTCTGGGCCCACTCGGCTCCAAACTTCTCCACCAGCTTCATAAGGTTACAGGTGGCTGCCTCGCGGATAGCGTATACTGTCGAAAACACACACATTTGAGACATTGGCCTGTAGCACTAGATAAACTACTAGGCCCAACTATTTTTAGTAGTAGGTGTCAAGAAAAAAAAGTGGTCAGAAAAAAAAAAGTGTTATGTTTTCCTTAATAGAACTAGGTGGACCTATTGACTTAACGTTACTCAAATTAAATTGCGATCTAAAATGGTGTACAAAACTCAATTATCTCACAGAGATAAACATATTCAAACTCTACAAGGGAGTAGGTCGTCAGTACACTACTCAGGAAAAACCTGAGTACACGGCACTTGCAAACATTGCTAGGTTTCTTGGTTCTTTTGGGCGCTTTTCTAGCCATTTGGCAGCCATCTTTGGATTATTGTCAGTTTGTTTGCCAAATAACAAATAAATAACATGGAAAATCTCCCATTTGCATGGAAAACATGTCCATCAGTAATCGTGGCTAGAGAGGCTAGTGACTGCAGAACTGCTCAAAACACTCAATTGTGCCCAGAATACAGTGACATAACATCTGGGTACACACATGCCTGATTACCTGATATTCAATACTGGCTTATAAACAGAGCCAGGGAGACCAGTGGGCCTGGGTAAAACACATTTCTAAGCCACTGACAAACCTGGCTAGAAGAGCATTGCCATTGGCCTGTGGAACCCAAGGCTTTGGCGCTACAATGAGATATTAAAACCGGTGCGTGACTCTGGCCATGTCAGAAATCTGTCTGGGCAACTTCTTACTAAAACTACATACGGTGTACTAATCACACTACTTTGAACATACTGTTCAGTATAAATGCAGTAAGCCACAAACTAGGCACACCCATCCTGAGAAATGTCATCCAATGCTTAATTGCGCTGTTTCCCACAATTCTTTCATTTTGGTACAGCCCATCCTCTTTATCAGCTGTTGTCAAACAAGTGGGTTTGAAAAGACGCTTCTCTTCCTTAATGTGCAGCGAATTCTACTAGAGGAAGCCAAAATGAGGACATACTGACATTTAAAAGCAACATCTTTAATTGTTGAAATGTCATAACTTTCTTCACTGAACAAAAATATAAAATGCAACATGTAAAGTGTTGGTCCCATGTTTCATGAGCTGAAATAGATCAACACTTTCCTAACACACACAAAGCTTATTCTTCAATTTTGTGCACAAATTTGGTTAAATCCCAGTTAGTGAGCATTTCTCCATTGCCAAGATAATCCATCCACCTGGCAGGTGGATTGACTTTTTCCGCGTAAACTCGGATTTGAGGGCCAAAGCGGGTAGCTATGTTTTCAATGTTTTTATCTTAGAGGCTTGATTGTCTCCGACTTAAAACACTTCCAACGAGATTTATAAAAATAAAGAAAATGGGGGAAAAGGTGACATGGGTAGCGACGTTTGATCATGTTAGGAAGAAGATTTGTATGGCACCATATACATGACCAGCTAATGTAAAAGTCCATAATATCAACAAAAGGGCCAAATGGACATGGAAGGGTAACCGTTTTGGGTGTAATTTTCTCTTACGCTATCGGTCATCAATAAAGTGTGTAACCAATAATATCTTATACTTCACAGAGTCGTGGCTGAACGACGACATTATCAACATACAGCTGGCTGGTTACACACTGTATCAGCAGGATAAAACAGCATCGACTCGTAAGACAGGGGGGGTGGACATATGCATATTTGTTAACAGCTGGTGCATGATGTCTAAGGAAGTTCAGGTTATGCTCACCTGAGGTAGAGTATCGCTTAATAAACTGTAAACCACACAATCTACCTACAGAGTTTGTCTGTATTTTTCATAGGAGTCTACATACCACCACAGACCGATGCTGGCACTAAGACCGCACTCAATGAGTTGTATTTCGCCACAAGCAAACAGGAAATACTCATCCAGAGGCGGCACTCCCAGTGGCTGGGGACTTTAATGCAGGGAAACTTAAATGTGTTTTACAAAATTTCTAACAGCATGTTAAATGTGCAACCAGAAGAGGAGAGGGGGGAGGACAAAACAACTCTAGACCACCTTTACTCCACACAGACGTGTGCAAAGCGATCCCTCGCCCTCCATTTGGCAAATGTGACAATTCTACCCTCCTGATTCCTGCTTATGAGCAAAAATGAAAGCAGGAAGCACCAGTGACTCGATCAATAAAAAAGGGGTCAGATGAAGCAGATGCTAAACTACAGGCCTGCTTTGCTAGCACAGACTGGAACATGTTCCGGGATTCTTCCGATGGCATTGAGGAGTACGCCACATCAGTCATTGACTTCATCAATAAGTGCGTCGATGACGTAGTTCCCACAGGCACTGTACGTACATACCCCAACCAGAAGGGATGGATTACAGGCAACATCCGCACTGAAGGCCAGAGCTGCTGCATTCAAGGAGCGGGAGCTTATAAGAAATCCCACTATGCCCTCCGACGAACCATCAACCAGGCAAAGTGTCAATACAGGACTAAGACCGAATCGACGCTCGTCGGATGTGGCAGGGCTTGCAAGCCATTACAAGAACAAAAGGGAAGCACAGCCGAGAGACACGAGCCTACCAGACGAGCTAAACTACTTCTATGCTCGCTTTGAGGCAAATAACACTGAAACATGCATGAGAGCACCAACTGTTCAGGATGACTGATCTTGCTCTCCGCAGCCGATGTGAGAAAGACCTTCATACAGGTCAACATTCACAAGGTCGCAGGGCCAGGCGGATTACCAGGGCGTGTACTGCGAGCATGCGCTGACCAACTGGCAACTGTCTTCACTGACATTTTTAACCTCTCCCTGTCTGAGTCTAACACCAACATGTTTTAAGCAGACCACCATATTCCCTTTGCCCAAGAACACTAAGGCAACCTGCCTAAATGACTACCGACCCGTAGCACTCACACGTGTAACCATGAAGTACTTGAAAGGCTGGTCATGGCTCACGTCAACACCATTATCCCAGAAACCCTAGACCCACTACAATTTGCATACCACCCTAATAGATCCACAGACGATGCAATCTCTATTGCACTCCACACTGCCCCACCTGGACAAAAAAGAACACCTATGTGAGAATGCTATTCATTGACAACAGCTCAGTGGAGCAGATTGAGTGTGTCAAGTTCCTTGGCATCCACATCACCAACAAACTAGAATGGTCCAAACACACCAAAACATTCATGAAGAGGACAAGACAAAACCTATTCCCCCTCAGGAGACTGAAAAGATTTGGCATGGGTCCTCAGATCCTCAAAAGGTTCTACAGCTGCACCATCGAGAGCATCCTGGCTGGTTGCATCACCACCTGGTATGGCAACTGCTCAGCCTCTGACTGCAAGGCACTACAGAGGGCAGTGCATACATCCCAGTACATCACTGGGGCAAAGCTTCCTGCCATCCAGCCACCCTAGTCATAGACTGTTCTCTCTGCTACCGCACGTTAAGCGGTACCGGAGCGCCAAGTCTAGGTCCAAGAGGATTCTAAACAGCTTCTACCCCCAAGCCATACGACTCCTGAACATCTAATCAAATAGCTACACAGACTGTTTGATTTAACTGCAGGGATGTCCACAAGAGCTGTTGCCAGATAATTTCTCTACTATAAGCCGCCTCCAGCGTCATTTTAGAGATTTTGGCAGTACGTCCAACTGGCCTCACAAACGCCGACCATGCAGGCACGGGACCTCCACCTAATAAGGCCCTTTTGAGGGGAAAACCCTTATTCTGATTGGCTGGGTCTGGCTCTCAAGTGAGTTGGCCTATGTTCTCCCTGGACCACATCCCTGCCCAGTCATGTGAAATCCATAGATTGGGGCCTTATGAATTTTCCAATTGACTGATTTCCTTATATGAAGTCCGTAAAATTGTTGCACTTATATTTTTGTTCAGTATATTTAGCCTACTATTTAAAATGCAAGTACAGGTATTTGGACTGTGTCTGACAAATGTATAGGGAATGTTCAACTATTGACCCATCTGCATCCGGTTTCTTCTATTCTACAGCCATGATGGTTGTCCATAAAGCCAGAAGGGAAATGGGGGATATGGTAAAGTAAGGTAGATTGTGTTATGCATAGCGGAGAAAATGCCTCGACACTGACAATGGGTCCGTTTCGCATTTAGGAGGTTAGGATTGGGGGAGGAAATCCTGATCCTAGATCTGTAGCTTGGAAAAACTGTTGACCAGAGCTAAAGTCTTCCATGCTGAAATTTAAGCAGGTTTTCTGAGGACAAACAGAACCTAGTCTAAACACTGAGGACAGCTCTCAGAAGACATTTATTTCTAAACAGGATTACTAAAGATGCACTCGAGCGATAGGCCAACAACAGATTCAATCTTGCTGTTCAAGGCTTTATAGACTTGTTGGCTGACAATGTCACGAATATGATGCGCGCATCGATTTGGCTGAAAGGTGTGAGTTATGATTGAATGGTCAGATAGTTTAACAATAACAAGAAGCTGCCAAGTGGAGAACCACAGGTGGCTCGTTGGTAACGTGTGTTGTTTTGACTGATGTTTCGCAGTGCTTCCCCTATAATCAAATTGCCACTCATTTAAAAGCAGTCCCCATGGTTTAACACGCCCGCCCCCATATTTGCCAGTTACTCACAGACAAAGGGCAACAGTAAAATAGCAATAGTGAGGCTATATACAGGAGGTACCGGTACAGTGTCAATGTGCGGGGGCACCAGTTAGTCGAGGTAATTTGTACATGTAGGTAGAGTTATTAAAGTGATTATGCATAGATAATAACAGACTAGCATCAGCGTAGAAGAGGGTGGGGGCACTGCAAATAGTCTGGGTAGCCATTTGATTAGATGATCAGGAGTCTTATGGCTTGGGGGTAGAAGCTGTTTAGAAGCCTCTTGGACCTAGACTTGATGCTCCGGTATCCCTTGCCGTGCGGTAGCACAACATTGAATTTAACTTGCTCAGCTAGAGCGGAGAGGGCAGGAGAGACATTAAGGAGAGCGCATTTCCCTGGCCTCTCCCAGTCCAAGTCACTGGGTTCTTATCAGACCTTTGTCATTGGCACAGCCGTGAGGCTGAGAGCTGCAGCCTGACACGTCTCTCTCTCTCCCCCCAAACCAGAGGGTGCGGGGGAGGAGGGAAGCTGGAGAAGAACTGCTAGCTGAGACAGCAGCATGGGACATGATCCGTCTGGGACGTGACCCACCTCTGTCCAATGTTGGAGTCCTACTCCCGCCGACTTCTCACGGTGTGGACACAGAAGTCAAATGCATTGAACAGAGAGTGGTGTGTATTAGTGGGGGGGGGGGGTTCTTACCGTGGTCAATGAGCCATGCCATGCAGAGGGTGTTCAGCTTCTCGTCAAAGAACTCCACTCCCTGGGGTAGAGATTAGCAGAGAATATATTTCTAAACAATTTTCAAATAAAATCCCCAAAAATAACATCCAAACATTGCAGTGGAAGCAACACTATTACTGAATAGTAATTGAGGGTGTTACTTTCTACATAGAAATCACAAATAAAGCTAGCTGAATTACTTACACATTGCATAGACTCTTTTTTTTACAATGATGTTGGTGACCAGCACTTGCCCACCATGAACTGCGGCACACACGCATGGCACATTTGATCAAAAGTAGTGCACTATGTAGGGAAGAGGGTGCAAGGGCTCTGGTCACAAGCAGAGCACTATGTAGGGAATAGGGTGCCGTTTGGGACACAACCGAGGACTCACCAGCTGTCCGGCCAACAGGGGCATATACTCAATGATGGCCAGGCGGACCCTCCACTTGGCGTCCTCAGCCAGCTCCACGATAGCAGGCAGCAGCGACTGAGAGAGCTGGCGGATGCCGATCACCTCGTTGACACAGTCCAGGTTGGAGATGATGTTGAGGCGCACCTCAGGGCACTGCAGGGAGAAAGAGGGGGATGGAGAAAAAGAGCAAGAAAGAGAGGGAGAGAGAAGAGAGCAGTGAGAGGGATCTCTTGTATGAGTCGTGGGGATAATTACATTAGGGAACATTACATGTCATATGTCCTTCAAGAATGAAAGCCCTTTTATTTCAAGTGTTCTTCAGTGGCAAAAATCTATGCGACAGAAAATCTGGGCTATTGCTTATGCTTCCCCATCTGCTTGTAATGACGCCTTTCTTGGCTCCAATCGCAACATGACATTAGCAACAACGGCTAAAAGAATTGCCAAAGACATTGCGCTCGTTCCCAACTCCTGCTGCCAGTCCCAGACCCTTGGTTCTTAGCCTCTGAATGTGCAGACACATTTCACATCAAGCTTTTTGTGAAACAAATAGGATACGACAGAGTTGGCAGCCAGCTGAGGGACAGTACAAAATCCAATAACTAAATATATGGAGTAGAAATATTGACGAAAACAGATTATTTTTTATATCCGTGAGTCTTTCGGGCTGTTTTGCAACTCAGTTGTCCGTTTTGACTGTAATCCTTTATGACACAAACCCTGTCAACTCAGCGTTGGCTGCAAGGCAAACTAGAACATCTTTTAATAGTAAGGCTGCCATAGATGACAGCCAATCGTATCTGTGTATTTGTGCACCTTTATTTGTTGCAGGGCAGTTTGCGTCATCTGCCCAAACCTTTCCACTCCAGTATCAATAAGCCACCAGAAATACAGTGCCTTAAATATACCCCTGGACCTTTTCCACATTGTTACATGACAGCCGTATTCTAAAATGAATTAAATGAATAACAATCCTCAATCTACACACAATACCCCATAATGACAAAGCGAAAACAGGCTAGAAATCTTTTTTTTTTTTTTAACAAACAGAAATACTTTATTTACATACGCATTCAGACCCTTTGCTATGAGACTTGAAATTGAGCTCAGGTGCATCCAGTTTCCGTTGATCATCCTTGATTGGTGTCCACCTGTGCCAAATTCAATTGATTGAACATGATTTGGAAAGGCACACACGTGTCTATATAAAGGTTCCAGGGTTGACCATGCGTTTCAGAGCAAAAAAACAATTCATGGGGTTGAAACTGCCTCCCTCAATAGAGCTCGAATACATTTTGAAAAGATTTCTGCAGCATTAAAGGTCCCAAACAACAGTGGCCTCCACCATTCTTAAACAGAGGTTTGGAACCACCAAGACTCTTCCTAGAGCTGGCCACCTGGGCAAATTGAGCAATCGGGGGAGAAGGTTCTTGGTCAGGGGGTTGACCAAGAACCCAGTGGTCACTGACAGAGCTTTAGAGTTCCTCTGTGGAGATGGGAAAACCATCTCTGCAACACTCCACCAAATCAGACCTTGATGGTAGCGGCCAGACGGAAGCCCCTCAGTGAAATGCACATGACAGCCCACTTTGAGTTCGCCAAAAGGTACCTAAAGACTCAGACCATGAGAAACAATTCTTGATGAAACCAAGAATAAACTCTTTGGCCTGAATGCCAAGCATCACGGCTGGAAGAAACCTGGCACCATCTCTACGGTGAAGCATGGTGGTGGCAGCATCATGCTGTGGGGATGTTTCTCAGCAGCAGGGACTGGGAGAATAGTCAGGATCGAGGCAAAGATGAACGGAGCAAAGTACAGAGATATCCTTGATGAAAACCTGCTCCAGAGCACTCAAGACCTCCAACCGGCGTGAAGGTTCACCTTCCAACAGGACAATGACCCTAAGCACACAGCTAAGAAAAAGCAGGAGTCCCAATGTCCTTGAGTGGCCCAGCCAGAGCCCAGACTTGAACCCAATCTAACATCTCTGAAGAGACCTGAAAATAGCTGTGCAGGTACGCTCCCCATCCAACCTGACAGAGCTTGACGGGATCTGCAGAGAAGATGGGGAAAAACTCCCTAAATACAGGTGTGCCAAGCTAGTAGCATCATACCCAAGAAGACTTGAGGCTGTAATCGCTGCCAAAGGTGCTTCAAACTAGTGAATAAAGGGTCTGAATACTTACGTAAATGTGATCAGTGTTTTAATGTGAATATATTTGGAAACATCTCAAAAAAATTGTTTTTGCTTTGTCATTATGGGGTAGTGTGTGTAGAGTGATGAGAAAAACAAACAATTTAATCAATTTTAGAATAAGGCTGCAACGTAACAAGCTGCGGAAAAGGACAAGGGGTCTGAATAATTCTAAAGGAACTGTATGTAAATGTAGTCGGCTAGCGCCAAAGTCCTACTTCATGTGGATTTTGGCTGTGATACAGGCCACATTTAGGAAGGATATGTCAGAATGAAACCACACAGAATGAAAATCTCAAACAGCCTAACAACACTACAACAACTATCACCAGGAAAAAGATTCAAACCCTATCAGGGTCATCCCTTGGTTTATACGCCGGTAGGGAGCCAGTCAGGTACATCTGATCCTGAACAAGCCCAATAGCATTAGAGGACATTAAGGGGGTGATCAGATCAAACTCCAAGTCAAAACCAGTCCCTACCAGTTTCAGCCTATTTTCTGCCATTTGGTGCCTAATGAACAGAACGAATAGGAGAAGTAGTGACTGGTGTTTACCTCGTCCTTGAGCTGGGCCAGGAACAGAGGCAGCAGGTGCTCCACTGTGTTGTCTTTGCCCAGGATAGTGGACAAGCCCATGATGACAGAGGCCAGGGCAGATTTCACATGCTGGTTGGTGTCAGACACCAGTTCCTGTCAGGAGAGAAAGAGTCAGACATTTCAGTGGACAGGGACAGCAAATCAAGTATTTTCAAATAGGGCAATATTATATGACAATATTACTGCTACATTGATATTTCCCTCGGGAGAAAAGTGGCATCGAAAAAAAGTTAGAGAAGCACTATGACAATGTTCCTCAAGAGGCGTATAAAGTCAACATCCTGCCCATAGAATACGGTGCCGTTGTGGACAGGGTAAGTGCAAACTAGCCTCTGTGTTGAAATTAATCATATGTTTACACAAGCTGACCCGGCACTGTGAAGCATAATGTGCTCTACAGACCAGGCATTCACACTATATACACACACAAAACTGCTGTGTGTGGACACCCCTTCAAAATTTGTGGATTTGGCCATTTCAGCCACATCCATTGCTGACAGGTGTATAAAAATCAACCACACAGCCATGCAATCTCCATAGACAAACATTGACAGTAAAATGGCCCGACTGAAGAGCTCAGTGACTTTCAACGTGGCACCGTCACAGGATTCCACCCAGTCTATTTGTCAAATGTCTGCCCTACTTGAGCTGCCCGGTCAACTGTAAGTGCTGTTATTGTGAAGTAGAAATGTCTAGGAACAACAGCTCAGACAAAGTGGTAGGCCACACAAGCTCACAGAATGGGACTGCAGAGTGCTGAAGCTCATAAAAATGGTCTGTCCTCGGTTGCAACACTCACTACAGAGTTGCATATTGCTTCTGTTCGTCGGGAGCTTCATGAAATGGGTTTCCATGGCTGAGCACCCATACACAAGCCTTAGCCCACCATACGCAATGCCAAGCATCGGCGTGGAGTGGTGTAAAGCTCACCGCTATTGGACTCTGGAGCAGTTGAAACTCGTTCTCTGGAGTGATGAATTAAGCTTCACCATCTGGCAGACCGATAGACTAATCTGGCACCTGCACAAATGCACAGTGCCAACTGTAAAGTTTGGTGGAGGAGGAACAATGGTTTAGGGCTATTTCATGGTTCGGACTAGGCACAATAGTTCTAGGGAAGGGAAATCTTAACGCTACAGCATTCTGTGCCTCTAACTTTGTGGAAGGCCCTTGCCTGTTTCAGCATGGCAATGCCCCTGTGTACAAGGCAAGGCCCATACAGAAATGGTTTGTCTAGATCAGTGTGGAAGAACTTGACTAGCCTGCAGAGCCCTGACCTCGACCCCATCAAACACCTTTGGGATTAATTGTAACACCGACCACGAGCCAGGCATAATCGCCCAATATCAGTGCCCAACCTCACTAATGCTCTTGTGGCTGAATGAAAGCAAGTCCCGCAGCAATGTCCCAACATCTAGTGGAAAGCCTTCCCAGAAGAGTGGAGGCGGTTATAGCAGCAAAGGGGAGGGGCCAACTTCCTATTAACGCCCAAGATTTAAGAACGAGATACAGTGGGGCAAAAAAGTATTTAGTCAGCCACCAATTGCGCAAGTTCTCCACTTAAAAAGATGAGAGGCCTGTAATTTGCACCATAGGTACACTTCAACTATTTAAAAAATCCTGAAAATCACATTGTAGGATTTTTTATGAATTTATTTGCAAATTATGGTGGAAAATAAGTATTTGGTCACCTACAAACAAGCAAGATTTCTGGCTCTCACAGACCTGGAACTTCTTCTTTAAGAGGCTCCTCTGTCCTCCACTCGTTACCTGTATTAATGGCACCTGTTTGAACTTGTTATCAGTATAAAAGTCACCTGTCCACAACCTCAAACAGTCACACTCCAAACTCCACTATGGCCAAGACCAAAGAGCTGTCAAAGGACACCAGAAACAAAATTGTAGACCTGCACCAGACTGGGAAGACTGAATCTGCAATAGGTAAGCAGCTTGGTTTGAAGAAATCAACTGTGGGAGCAATTATTAGGAAATGGAAGACATACAAGACCACTGATAATCTCCCTCGATCTGGGGCTCCATGCAAGATCTCACTCTGTGGGGTCAAAATGATCACAAGAACGGTGAGCAAAAATCCCAGAACCACACGGGGGGGACCTAGTGAATGACCTGCAGAGAGCTGGGACCAAAGTTTTGACCTCTGTCATTGCCAACAAAGGGTATATAACAAAGTATTGAGATAAACTTTTGTTATTGACCAAATACTTATTTTCCACCATAATTTGCCAATAAATTCATTAAAAAATCCTACAATGTGATTTTCTGGATTTTTTTCTCTCATTTTGTCTGTCATAGTTGAAGTGTACCTAATGATGAAAATTACAGGCCTCATCTTTTTAAGTGAGAGAACTTGAACAATTGGTGGCTGACTAAATACTTTTTTGCCCCACTGTATTTGACGAGCAGTGTCCATATAATGTCGTTTAGTGTTTTTCCACTGGTTCTTTTCTCAATTGCTTTCATGAAAACAGTTTGTCATTTATCCGACATAAGTTAATAGCTGCACCGAGCTCATATACAATATTTCAGTCATATTTGGACCAGCTTTACAAAAGTTAATAAGGACTTGGGATTTGACTAAAGATGGTATAGGCTAAAATTGTACTTTTGTATTTTATGCTGGAGTTGTTCCTAGAAGAGCTGTTATTTCCCCAAAATGAATATTTCCTAAACAAAAAGGGATGTCATTTAAACTCAGGAACCAACCAGTGCGTTCCAACACAGACAGTGAATAGGAGTTGTGGTGATTTGGTAGACATTTTAAATACAACATTGCCCCCTGCTGTCCAAAGGCTATACTGAGCTCAAGTCCCCATCTCCTCACAAGCCCCCAAACTACAATGCATAATATCCTCCCAGTTCACTTATAGAAAGTATGGCCAAAAACAGGTTAATCAGTTTAACACTCATGCTAGAAATTGATTTGCGGGTGTCTAAAAATATCCGCTGCCTGCGCATTTGCACTTCTGAACAAAATAATTTGCTTACCTCCATTGTCGAGACTTCAGAACACATGACTGTTCGCCTAAGGCACGACAGCTTGATTTAAAAAATAATAACAATGTTTTAAGAAGAATGCTTTTTTAATTGCCTCTTCGTAAGTCATGGGTGCTAGGAGTTACTTCCATCAAGTGAGAAATTGACAGGTCAAAGAAACCAGGACAAGCTAGCAGAATAAGAGGGATAAAAGTGAACCATGGCTGTTTTTTATATATACCTTGACACAGGGCAAAATGTGAGTCATGATAATGGTCTCTCTGCTGTCTTCTGGAAGGTTCTCACAGAACTCTGAGGAAAGAAATGGGGTTTATAAATACTGTGGTCTTTTAGACGTTTAAAGCTTCTCATTCAAACAGTTATTTTTCATTTCAACAGGGGCTTTCTTTGACTGGCGGATATAGTCCATACACTCACCCTTGACCTTGTTGGCAGCGGCGGCTCGGACCTCAGCCTCGCAGTCCTTTAGCAGATTCTGGAAGGCTGGGACCAGGTCGTTCTTGGTGATCTCTGGGCCCACCGCTTTCTGGAGCTGTGGAATCAGTGACATGGCAATTAACATCCACCACTAAACCCTTTGTGTGAGACTCCATGACCAACACACTCAACTGATGGGATTCAGGTTGGGAACACACAGGCTACAAAGTCCATGGCGGCAAGGTGGAAAGTGCACAAAACTATTTGCCATTGCCAGGCTTTAATTTGTGTGGACGTTTCCTGCAAACTGTTGAATTGGACAAGGGAACTTCTACCACAGACATAGCAATTAACATCCAGCAGACATGTCCATCTACAGCTCTGACATGATCCCACCTTCAAACCTTACTCTGAGATTTGCTGATCAACACACTAAACTAATGGGATTTCAGGTCGGGAACCCAGGCTACCAAAGACCATGGTGGTGAGGGGGAAAGTGGTAGAAAACCTTTCAGTTAAGTGTGGTGCACAAAAAAAAGTGTGAGGTATCCTGAAAGCTTTCACATTTGATTGACTGAACTTCTACATCATATTATTGAACAGTGGCAATATGTCCCATTTTATACTAAATGACAACAGAATGTCATATGGGTTAGCAATCAATGTGTTAGTGTAATGAAGTTAAGTGGCAATGAGGACATTAAGAATGTTCTACACTGGGGGACTAAGAACATTACAGGGCCCCATAACAGTCCTGCTATCCATGTCCACCCTACTTTCCCCTTGCAGCATTGTATTACTTAAGTTCAATACAGTAAAGCAACGTAAAATAAAAACGCCTAGACTAAAATGACAGCAAAAATCATGCAAATACATCTGACAAATTAGAAAATTCTCTCAAAATGCCACTTTTTTCTCTACAAATGGGCATACTAAAAACTACTAAAATAACCATTTTAAAGTGACCACTTGTGAAGCATTGAATGTCGTCCCCCATTGCTTCCATTCCAGGTTGGGTAAAGCAGCAAATATTTGAGGCATTATGGCTAAATGCAGCATATCAATGTTTCCACATGCTCACCTCAGAGAACTTGTCAGCCACCATGTAGCGGACCCTCCAGGACTTGTCCTCAGCGGCCTGGCGCAGGGTGGGCATCACCAGCGTCTCCAGGTCCTCCTGGGGCAGCAGTGTGGCGATGCTCACACAGGCTTCTACAGCCAGCAGGCGCACTGAGTCCTACAGGCAGGGGGACAATGGGATTATTTCTCATTCTGTGCCAATTTAATAAAATGGTGTAACTGCTGAGACATTGGGGTTAACAATAGCTAGACCCAGTTGTGAGTCCCAGGTGGGGCTACCTACTGAATTCGCAGAAATATTCATCCATCCCCATTCAAAAACAGCTAATATGTATGGCCATGTTATTTATATTGGTCAGTCGATTTAGGAATTGTGTGGTAGAACTCCTGGCACTTCCCACCGCAATGTCACAGAACGCCCTGTGTGCTTGTAGAGTACATGCATGTACCTGCTCATCGGAGGCCAGTGCGGTGAAGAGCGAGATGATGTCACTCTTGACATAGTCCAGCTCCAGAACCTTGGCGAATTCCCCAAGCTTGGAGGCTGCGGCGCGACGTACCATGGGAGTGTCATCTGAGCACAGAGTGCGGAAATGCCTGTGGAGAGAACATGCCACCCACCATCAGACCATAACTCCATTGTATCTCCTCTACACAAAAAGAGTAGCTAAACATCCCGATCTGATTGACTTGGGACTGGAAGGCTAGTATGTGTGACTACAGGAGATGGGGGCATGGGACCCCTGATATGAGACAAAGTAATGTCCGCAATTCTAATATTATGCTCCTAGTGATTATAGTGGGGGACACATAATAGACCATATTTCAATCGCTAATCATGTCTAAACTACAACTCTCCTGATATAGCTACTCACTGGCGAATTTCAGCCTTGACGGTGCTGGACACGCGGGGGTAGCAGACGCTGAACAGGCCACAGGCAGAGGTGCGGGAGGTGAACCAGTCACCACTGGCCAGCCTCTTCACCAGGGGCTCAAAGTGCACCTCCAGGTCCACAGGAGAGTGCTCCTGGGAGATCTTACGCAGAGACTCCACAGCCTTGTCTCGCACCACCGTTTCCTCCACGGTAGCCAGGCTCTCCAGCGGCGGCTGCGGAGAAAGACACAGGGACATAAGTATGTGTATGTAGCGTAGCTGACTGGATATGTTGAGATAGGTGTATATGCATTGGTTAACTCTGTAAAATTGTGTTGTAAGGTCTATATGTTGATTATCTGTATGCATCTTATATGCTCAATACCAAATTTGTTTTTTAACAGATACATACCAGCAGACAGTGAACATATTCAGGGCCTCCCACCAGCATGGTGAAGTTGCCCAGCTGCTCAGCCAAGGCAAGAAGCACCTCATCCTCATCATAGATGGTGTCTACAAGAGGTCAGGTGTTGAACATAATTGAAAGAGTGGGGGCACGGGGGATTGGCATGACAACACAATTAGATAGATGAATTCTACTGGCTTCAACGCATGCTATCTCAGAACAATTTCCAGCAAAGTGACAATGCTAATGCTGGTTGTGCAATGTCCTGTGAATCTCTTTAAAGAGTGTTGACTCAGTCAGAATTATTAGCCTTTCACACGTCTTGACTCATGATGGCTGTAACTGGGGACTTAAGGTGAGGACATACCTGTGAGGAAGGGGAGGAGTTCAGTGCGGGTCCTCTCCACTCCAAGGGCCAATGCGATGGTAGACAGCTTTTTGATACTGTTCAGTCGCAACTTGGAACGTAAACAATGCCAGATAATGTTATTACATGAAACTTACAAGAGAGGCCACCATTAGCCATAAAAAGATTCTTCGCATTTCAGTGAGGCGAACTATGAAGACTATTTCAGATATGAGCATTTCAAAGAGAAATTAATTCCCTTTTAGGTGCCTTCCTACAAACATAACTTTTTTTCTAGAGTATAGATAACGAGTGTGTTTTGTAATGCTTTCAGACACCAAAGCCAGATGCAGATATATTACATAACTAACCATGTCAGTAGTTACCTAACTAACGTTAACTAGTTAGTTACAACATGAAAATAATGATCATCTCACTTCCATTACCAGGGTGGAGCTGGATGACTGTCGGGTACATGAAGGAAGGAAGCTTCCTTGTAATAATGTAATTAGCAGATATATATATATATATGAGCTTGCTAATCAGCATACAGTAAGGTTGTGTGTACATTGTACATTTTAATACTTCAATAACAAACAAGTAGCTAGGTTAATTTACAAGTTAGCATGCGAATTGGAGCTAGATAGCTAACGTTAATTAGTTAGTTCGCTGCTAACTACCGACTGTAGCATTGATAGCCCGGCACAATAGCTAGCTAAACAAGTGACCCAGTAGTAACTAGCTAACGTTAGCTAGCACCAGTTACTTTTACACACCGCAAAAAAACGAGTTAGTTACCTAGCTATACATTTTTGACAGTGACTAAATACGACATGCAGCTATTCCGTTTGATATTTATCACACCATGTAACACGCTTATAGCCAGCTAACGTTAGCCAGACTGGGTGCGCCAGGGCTGAGATTTCATGAACAGGCCAAAAGGCCTAACGTTAGCTAACGATCCTTTTTTAAATCAGACATGTTTAAGTAAAATAAACACCACCAATATAATATCCCAAACGAACGTCTTATGATCAGAGCATCGGTGATTACCTGCACATCCTCATTACGAAGCTCGTCAATGAGAACCGCGATGGGGTAGAGAGAATCGTCTCCATCAGCTCCTGCCATTTTGGATTTATGTTGCATTAAACGAAAAGCGATTCACTACGGGGTTTCTTATAAACAACCACCACCAGGGGCTTCCTTTCTCCACGGACTTGTATCGTCGTCACAAGTTACCACAGTTACAAATTCATAAACCCCGCCTATTTATTTTTTATTTTACTAGGCACGTTTCTACCATTCTTAAAATCAGATTTTAAACCTAACCACACTGCTAACCTTATGGCTGACCCTAAAACTTAAATTAAGCCCAAAAAGCACTTTATTTTCATGAATTTTTATGATATAGACCATTTTGACTGTAGCTTTGATGCGCGAGAGTATGATACCGATAGTTGATGTTCTCGCTGGATTTGCATGTTCACCAAAAAGGCCCCGGAATCTGTGTATGGATCTGAGAAGTAATTTGAATAAGACTGAGCATTTTGTTGAGTTTCTTAGTTTACGTATTATGAGCATATTTAGATAGAAAGAGGCGAAGCAATGGGGATGATTGGGCCCGAAATATATATTCTCCAGTAGGTAGCGTTTTTTCCCATATACCTAGCCAGGAGTTTTTGTTTGTAGGTCAATGAGAGAGCGTTTAATAGATCCCAACGGTGGGAGTGTCATAATACCCATACACCTAGCGGTCAAACAGGAAAACGGTTCCAATCTTTTATCCACCATTAATTTTTCCTATATGGGATTTTAGAAACAAATAAATAAGAACTGTGTTTCATGAGGGCTACTTCCGGCGCCGACAGAGATGGCCGCCTCGCTTCGCGTTCATAGGAAACGATGCAGTATTTTGTTTTTTTGTGTTATTTTTGACATTGTTACCCCAGGAAATCTTAGGTTTTTATTACATACAGTCGGGAGGAACTATTGGATATCTTGCCTAATGCCGTTCGGCCATCACTCATTCATATATTCGGCCATCACTTATTCATTCCTTTACACTTGTGTGTATAAGGTAGTTGTTGTGAAATTGTTAGGTTAGATTACTTGTTAGATATTACTGCATGGTCGGAACGAGAAGCACAAGCATTTCGCTACACTCGCATTGACATCTGCTAACCATGAGTATGTGACAAATAAGATTTGATTTAACCATGGCATGATGTTTTGATAACCATGTAAATCTCTTTCAGACACGGTGACTTATCAATATATTCAGCTCTATTTACTCAGATTCGAAAATGCAAATTAGCATCAAAGTAGACATCATGCAAGACTGCAAATCCCTGCACGTCATCTCTAGCTGACACCTTTACTAACATGTATTGTGTCAATTTAAAACTGGCCCAAAACAGTTCACAGAATTGTTTGCATACCGCCCCAATAGGTCCACAGACGACGCAATCGCCATCACACTGCACACTGCCCTATCACATCTGACAAAAGGAATACCTATGTAAGAATGCTGTTCATTCACTACAGCTCAGCCTTCAACACCATAGTACCCTCCAAGCTCATCATCAAGCTGGAGGCCCTGCGTCTCAACCCTGCCCTGTGCAATTGGGTCCTGGACTTTCTGATGGGCCGCCCCCAGGTGGTAAAGGTAGGAAACAACATCTCCACTTCACTGACCATCCGACACCGGGGCTCCACAAGGGTGCGTGCTCAGCCCCCTCCTGTACTCCCTGTTCACCCACGACTGCGTGGCCATGCACGCCTCCAACTCAATCATCAAGTTTGTAGACAACACAAAAGTAGTGAGCTTGATTACCAACAACAACGAGACCGCCTTCAGGATGATCATGTACTTCAGGAAACATCAGAGGGAGCACCCCCCTATTCACATTGAAGGGACAGAAGTGGAGAGGGTGGAAAGTTTTAAGGTCCTCGGCGTACACATCACAGACAAACTGAAATGGTCCACTCACACAGACAGTGTGGTGAAGGCAGCGCAACAGCACCTCTTCAACCTCAGGAGGCTGAAGAAATTTGGCTTGTCACCCAAAACCCTGACAAACTTTTAAAGATGCACAATCGAGAGCATCCTGTCTGGCTGTATCACAGCCTGGTAAAGCAACTGCTCTGCCCACAACCGTAAGGCTCTCCACAGGGTGGAGCGGTCTGCACAATGCATCACCGGGGGCAAACTATCTGCCCTCTAGGACACCTACAGCACCCGATGTCACAGAAAGGCCAAAAAGATCATCAAGGACATCAACCACCCGAGCCACTGCCTGTTCACACCGCTACCATCCAGAAGGCGAGGTCAGTACAGGTGCATCAAAGCTGGGACCGAGAGACTGAAAAACAGCTTTTATCTCAAGGCCATCCGACTGCTGAACAGCAATCACTAACTCAGAGAGGCTGCTGCCTACATTGAGACCCAATCACTGGCCACTTTAATAAATGGGTCACTTCATACAATGCACTCTAAATAATGCCACTTTAATAATGTTTACATATCTTACATTACTCATATCACATGTATATACTGTATTTTATACCATCTATTGCACCTTGCCTATGCTGCTCGGCCATTGCTCATCCATATACTTACATGTACATATTCTCATTCACCCCTTAAAATTTGTGTGTATTAGGTAGTTGTTGGGGAATTGTTAGATTACTTGTTAGATATTACTGCACTGTTGGAACTAGAAGCATAAGCATTTCGCTACACTCACATTAACATCTGCTGACTCGGTGAGTGCGTTTATAAAGATGTTTATAATGTGTATGTGACAAATACCATTGGATTTGGAATATCTACATAGGTGTACAGAAGGCAAGTATCCTGGAGTCGCCTCTTCACGGTAGACGTTGAGACTGGTGTCTTGCGGGTACTATTTAATGAAACTGCCAATTGACTTGAGGCATCTGCTTCTCAAACTCGACACTAATGTACTTGTCCTCTTACTCAGTTGTGCACCGGGGCCTCCCACTCCTCTTTCTATTCTGGTTAGAGACAGTTTGCGCGGTTCTGTGAAGGGAGTAGTACACAGCGTTGTACGAGTTCTTCAGTGTCTTGGCAATTTCTTGCATGAAATAACCTTCATTTCTCAGAACAAGAATAGACTGACGAGTTACAGAAGAAAGTTATTTGTTTCTGGACATTTTGAGACTGTAATCGAACCCACAAATGCTGATGCTCCAGATACTCAACTAGTCTAAAGAAGGTCAGTTTTATTGCTGCTTTAATCAGCACAACAGCTGTCATAACATAATTGCAAAAGGGTTTTCTAATGGTACATTAGCCTTTTAAAATGCTAAACTTGGATTAGCCAACACAACATGCCATTGGAACACATAATGGGCCTCTGTACGCCTATGTAGATATTCCATAAAAAAATCGGCCATTTCCAGCTACAATAGTCATTCACAACATTAACAATGTCTACACTGTATTTCTGATCAATTAGATGTTATTTTAATGGGCAAATTTATTTTGGCTTTTCTTTCAAAAACAAAGATATTTCTAAGTGACTCCAAACTTTTGAACAGTAGTGTACATTTAGACAATTTATTCATTACTACATTACCTAGCATTAGATAGTTAATCCAGAGATTCTTACCTTTGCCTCGATTCAGCATTCTCATCCAGATCATCATGGCATCTGTAGTTCTTTATGATAGACTTATTAGCATTTCAGTTTTTGGGGGTAAATACAGGCAACTATATTGATAAACCACCTTGTCCAATAGAGATTTACAGTTATCAAAACGTCACGCCGGGGTAAGCCATCACGAAACACAGCACTTATTTTAAGTGTTTCTAAAATCCCATATGGATAAAATGAATGGTGGAAAAACAATTAGAACCATTTCCCAGTTTGACCGCTGGGTTTTATGGGTATTATGGCTTATACTGTTACTGTATTTGGTTAACAACAAATGAGATGACTTATTTGCTACATAATGCTTAGGGTAAGAGTGTACTGACATAAGTAGGATATCCAGGCAACTTTGAGGGAAAAAAAACACTTTATATCTGAGTTGTTCACACACTGGTGCCATCTGCTCTTGCTTCCTATTTTTGAGGACGTTTATTTTGTTAGAGCAGCTACTTAAACTGTGGTATGTTTTTCACTTGTAGCAAATATATTTAGTCCTAAAATCAGGAAATAAGTTATCTGGTTCGTTCAGCCATCCATATGGGAAAAATGAAAGGCGAAAGAATATAATTTTGTAATAAACACTGAAAATAAGTTTTGAGGTTAACACAGGTTTAGGAGATCTTATACGCTTTGTTCTATGAGATAATATGACCTTTATGAATTATGAAGCCTTTGCGATTTCTGTTTTATTATTACACAAATTCTTCTAAATTCACAATGTGAAGTTAGCTGATGATAATATCATAGAACAAAACGTATAACAAATCCTATGCCGTGTTTACCACAGACCTTATTTTGTGCGTTTATCCCAAAACGCCATTCATTTTTCACCCCACCCAGTAGGTGGTGGCAATACACCATGAAAGAATGTTGTCCTCCGCAAAACTTCCCCGAAGAAGAAGTTCACCAAAAATGGCAGCGCAGCAACAACCCGGTGGACCGATTCCCCAAGTTGGAATGCAGCAAGCTGCTACACTTCAACAACAACAGTTGAGTCAACAGCAAGATTTCGACCCTGTTCATCGATTCAAAATGCTTATTCCACAATTAAAAGAGAGCCTCCAGGTACTCCACGTTTTGTTTACATGAGCTCGTAACAATGGCTGGTCAGTCTGGTCTCTTCACTGCCACACAGAGGGGGAAAGGCGAATTTTCGACCAACCTTTACTTGGCGATCCTTCCAGTAATCCAACAATGTGTACGCTGCCATCTGTCTATTTCAAATATTACCATTGATTGAGACGGGTGAGTGTCATTCAACCGGTAGTTAAATTGGGAGGTGAGGTGGGGGGCGTCTTTAGTTCGGGGGCACTCAGCCAAGGTTGTAGCCAGCTGACTAGCTCTAGAACTCAAGCCTTTACCCAGCGTTAGAGTTCTCAATCAATCCGGCATATAACAGCTGGATCAATGAACTACAATACTGACGCTCTGTTGTAACGTTACTAATCCTGCTTCTGATACGGGTTTGGAAACCTTTGGAACTTTAACATTCACATCAGTGAGAAAAACTATTGTAAATACATAAGGCAAACTTACTGTAGGCAGTTTATCAAAGTTGCGTCCTGGCAAACCAAGGTAAGAAACTTCCTCCCCAGTTAAGCTCAAGAGGAGGAAGTGTAGTCTCTGTTAGTCGGTGGTGAAAATAAAATTGCCGGGTGTAAACAGAAAGCAACTTTGCAAAACAACATACAGTAAATATATTTTGTATTTTTACAATTATTTCTTGCTTATATTAAAGTTAAATTCAAAATATTTCCAATCCTCTATCGCATGTGAGGTGTAGGCCTATAGGGCCCGGCCTATGTGAGTTTAGAGAGTTTCGGCGCTCCGTCAGCGGTCGTTGCATTGTCCCTTTTATTAACTAATCATAACTGAAATTGGTGTCATGAGAAGGGCTAGTAGCTCACCTGTGTAATGACTGGGCATGCATGTTTTCCCCCTGTGCCACTCGCAATTAGAAAGCGCCCAGAAGAGTATTATTTTCTCCCATAGAATGCGACATGCTTGAATAGGTAAACTATTCTACTATGGGGTTGACTGAGGAAATATTAAATGTGGACAATTTTCCATTATATAATTCAAAATTAGCATTACCAAAGGTACAGGTGCCCCACCTGGCTCTAATTTGGATCATAGGTGCAGGGTTTGGGACCCAGCCCAATTCAACCCATTCAAGATTTCTGAGTCGCACTCATGACATGCATAACACCCACCTGTCTCAAGAAGATTTGAAATAGACAAGATGGCAGCGTACACACTGTTGGATTACCTAATGGAGCAAAAAAATGGATTTAATTTAATAACGGAGCATCTTCTATGTTCAACTAGCAATGCGTTGTCTTCCATGTTAGGGAATTGAGAAAGTATAGACAAGTTGGTTGAAAATTCTCTGTGCTACGCTTTACACTACCTAAATAATAACACCCATCAGCCAGCTGGAACAGTAGTAATGGTCTGACTAGGCAATATTTTTAATGCTTAACTTTTTTAGTTGAACTGCAAATAGTGGTGAGATACAGTGAATATGGTGATAATGCTTTTTAATGCAATATAATATGTATGCATAGTAACAACATATTGTATATAGCTATGTACATGGTTGCAAAATGTAGCTACACCAAATATAGGATAACTAAGCATTATTTTCTGTCTAGAATGTCATGAAGATTGCCTCTTTAAATTTGGGACATAATACATCAATTGACAATGGCATGTAAGTACCCTTTTCCCCCTCTCAATGGCACACACACAGCCAATAAGCGTGTGTTTTCTGGAACTGAAGATGCACAACTTTCCTTTGTGTTTCAGAAAGAGCAGTGATGCCAGTGTACAGCGGTTTGACAAGAGTCTGGAAGAGTTTTATGCCCTATGTGATCAGCTGGAACTCTGCTTAGTGAGGCACACACACAACCTACTTGTATTTCCATGCTCCAGTGAAATTGTTCACCACCTCTTTTCTTCTTTTTGAATGTTACCCCCTTTTTCTCCCCAATTTCATGGTATCCAATTGTTAGTAGCTACTATCTTGTCTCATCACTACAACTCCAGTACGGGCTCGGGAGAGACGAAGGTTGAAATCCATGCGTCCTCCGATACACAACCCAACCAACCCACACTGCTTCTTAACATAGTGTGCATCCAACCCGGAAGCCAGCCGCACCAATGTGTCGGAGGAAACACCATGCACCTGGCGACCTGGTCAGCGTGCACTGCGCCCGGCCCGCCACAGGATTCGCTAGTGCGCAATGAGACAAGGACATCCCTACCGGCCAAACCCTCCCTAACCCGGACAACGCTGGGCCAAATGTGCATCGCCCCATGGACCTCCCGGTCGCGGCCGGCTGCAACAGAGCCTGGGCAAAGAACCCAGAGTCTCTGGTGGCACAGCTAGCACTGCGATGCAGTGCCTTAGACAACTGCGCCACCAG
The DNA here is from genome assembly GCF_034236695.1 of Oncorhynchus nerka. Taxonomy (NCBI): domain Eukaryota; kingdom Metazoa; phylum Chordata; class Actinopteri; order Salmoniformes; family Salmonidae; genus Oncorhynchus; species Oncorhynchus nerka. Next base: position 53,279,702 of record NC_088406.1, read on the forward strand.
TTCTCCACCTCTTGTTACTACACAAATGTCTTATTTCTATTTGGCTTTTAGACTTCCAAGCATCATTCACCATAACATACAGTATAGTTTATACATTCATAAAGCTGGCAGCCTGGTCATCCGCTCACTTTTACTCCTCTTTTGTTTCCCCCACAGCGGCTTGCCTACGAGTGCTTATCCCAGAGCATTGACAGTGCCAAGCACTCTCCTAACCTGGTCCCAACAGCCACCAAGCCTGACACCGTGCAGACAGAGTCCCTGTCCTACTCACAGTACCTCAGCATGATCAAGTCGCAGATCTCCTGCGCCAAAGACATTCATAACGCTCTATTGGAGTGCTCTAAGAAAATCGCAGGAAAGGGCCAGCCACCAGGAATCCTGTAGAAATGGGCATTTCATTATATTATTATTTTTCTAAAGTTATTTGTGTTTTTTGTTGTAATGATTGATAAAGACATACAAAGTTGATTTAACTGTTTAACGGATGCCCCTCTTCACTTTTCTTCCCCCCAAAAATCAGAAAAGTAGAAATAATGTCCTCGAGCATCAAGTAATGAGATTCACAGCTTCCTCAGATTATGGAAAACCAACTGTGCCTCAGATCCAGCCAGTCATAATTTCAACAACGCTATCCCACTTTTGACACCAATGGGGTCTTGACGAGGTCACTAGGTGTTGAACTAAGGTTGCTATAGTATTTTTACAAGCCAATGCCATTTTTTTATTTTGTTCCCTCGCTTCACAAAAATAAAATACTGAAACCTGTTAAACACTTAAAGCTGCAATGCCCAGTGGTGAAACAGCGATGTTGGTTTGCGATATTACGACAACGAAGTTACTGACAGACGTTTTCTTCCCCTCGACATCATTGCATGCGTGACAGAAAAGCACAAAATGAATACTGCCATTTTTTTTAACCATGCTGCTCCACGCTCCTGAGCTCGGCCAGAAAATTAAATAACAGAGGTGGGACATCTGTGGTGCCGTTTCCCGCTACTGTAACCAAAATGATCAAATTCTCGTTCATTTCTCTTGTCTTTATTCAGAATGGTGCTTTGCCAGAATGTGGACCGTTTGTCAGCATGCTAAGCTTAGCCAATGCTTTAACAGCCCATTGGATTCCATGAAAAAAACAACTGTTAGCGTTGGGGGGAATTCAACAACACAACGAAAGTGTTGCTATATCATTAGCTAACCTAGCATGCTGACAAAGGGCTGTTTAATTAAAAACTCAGTATTTCAATCTTCTCGATTCATAATTTCGGGATGATTAGGAGTACAGCGAAATATTCCATCTCTGGATTGAAGTACGTTTTCCATTTTTTTTGTCACATTCACATGGTTAGCAGATGTTAATGTGAGTGTAGCGAAATGCTTGCGCTTCTAGTTCCGACAGTGCAGTAATGTCTAACAATTTGCCAACAACTACCTAATACACACAAATGTCAAGGGGTGAATGAGAATATTGACATGGAAGCATATGAATGAGCGGCATAGGCAAGGTGCAATAGATGGTATAAAATACAGTATATACATGTGATATGAGTAATGTAAGATATGTAAACATTATTAAAGTGGCATTATTTAGAGTACATTGTATAAGTGACCCATTTATTAAAGTGGCCCGTGATTGGGTCTCAATGTAGGCAGCAGCCTCTGAGTTAGTGATTGCTGTTTAGCAGTCTGATGGCCTTGAGATAGAAGCTGTTTTTCAGTCTCCCGGTCCCAGCTTTGACGTACCTGTATTGACCTCGCCTTCTGGATGGTAGCAGTGTGAACAGGCAGTGGCTCGGGTGGTCGATGTCCTTGATGATCTTTTTGGTCCATATACCGCGCCGGGCTCTGGAGGTCCACATTCTGGCATAGCACCGTTCTGAATTCAAGAGAGAAATGAACAAGTCTGATCATTTTGACTACCGCTACTGCGGAGTTCAGTTTTAATCAAGTTTGTATGCCCTAAGGTGTAAATATTATTTTGTTTAGTCACAAGTAGTCACATGACCTAATATGACCACCAGAGAAGTGACTGAGTCATGTGTTGGGAATTCTGTACCAAAGCTGTCCAAGACCAGCTACTATTCAACCAAACTGCAAAACCTCTGTGTGGCCGGGTAGCTTTGTCTTAATTATAATAAACCTTTTTTACTCACTTTCATTTATTTTCTTTTACATACATTTTCTATATATACACAAACACAGTGCATTTGGAAAGTATACAGACCCATTCACTTTTTCCACATTTTGTTACGTTACAGCCTTTTTGATTATTTTTTTTTTGTCAATCTACACAGAATATCCAGGTTTACACATTTTTGCAAATTTATAAAAAATGTTGAAAAAAAACAAGTATTGAGATCCTTGAAGCATATTTGGCAGTGATTACAGCCTAGAGTTTTCTTGGGTATGACACAACAAGCTTGGCACACCAGTATTTGGAGAGTTTTCCCCATTCTTCTCTGCAAATCCTATCAAGTTTTGTCAGGTTGGATGGGAGCGTCGCTGCATAGCTATTTTCAGGTCTGTCGAGGGGTGTTCTATTGGATTCAAGTCCGGGCTCTGGGCCACTCAAGGACATTCAGAGACTGTCCCGAAGCAACTCCTACTTTGTCTTGGCTGTGTGCTTAGGGTCGTTGTCCTGTTATTAGGTGAACGTTTCCCCCCGTCTGAGGTCCCGAGTGCACTGGAGCAGGTTTTCATCTCTACTTTGCTCTGTTCATCTTTCCCTTGATCCTGACTAGTATCCCAGTCCCTGCCGCTGAAAAATATTTCCCCTAGCATGATGCTGCCACCACCATGTTTCACTGTAGGGATGGTGCCAGGTGTCCTCCAGACAAGACACTTGGCATTCATGCCAAAGAGTTCAATCTTGGTTTCATCAGACCAGAGAGTCTTGTTTCTCATGGTCTGAGAGTCCTTTAGTTGCCTTTTGGCAAGCTACAAGTGGGCTGTCATGTGCCTTTTTACTGAGGAGTGGCTTCCGTCTGGCCACTCTACCATAAAGGCCTGATTGGTGGAGTGCTGCAGAGATGGTTGTCCTTCTGGAAGGTTCCCCCATCTCCACAAAGGAACTCTGGAGCTCTGTCAGTGACCATCGGGTTCTTGGTCACCAACCTGACCAAGGCCCTTCTCCCCTGAATGCTCAGTTTGGCTGGCCGGCCAGCTCTAGGAAGAGTCTTGGTGGTCCCAAACTTCATCCATTTAAGAATGATTGGAGGCTACTGTGTTCTTGGGTACATTCAATTCTGCAGATACTTTTTGGTGCCCTTCCCCAGATCTGTGCCTCGACACAATCCTGTCTCAGTGCTCAACGGACAATTCCTTCGACATCATGGCTTGTTTTTTTTCTCTGACATGCACTGTCAACTGTGGCCTTTTTTTATATTGACAGGTGTTTACCTTTACAAATGATGTCCAATCAATTTAATTTAACACAGGTGGACTCCAATCTAGCTGTAGAAACATCTCAAGGATGATCGATGGAAACAGGATGCAGCTGAGTTCAACTTCGAGTCTCATAGCAAAGGGTCTGAATACTTATGTAAAGGTATTTCTGTCTTTTTAATACATTTTCAAAATGTCTTAACCTGTTTTTTCTTTGGGTATGGTTTGTGGATTTGAGAGGGGGAAAGTATTTAATACATTTTAGAATAAGACTAACGAAACTAAATGTGGAAATTGTGAAAGGGTTTGAATACTTTGAGTGCACAGTATGTATATATGTATGTGTATATTTTGGTTTTTATTTTTACTATTCTCTACATTGTAGAATAATAGTGAAGACATCAAAACTATGAAATAACACACATGGAATCATGTAGTACTCAAAAAAGTATTAAACAAATCAAAACATATTTGAGATTCTTCAAAGTAGCCACCCTTTGCCTTGATGACAGCTTTGCACACTCTTGGCATTCTCTCAACCAGCTTCACCTGGAATGCTTTTCCAACTATCTTGAATGAGTTCCCACATATGCTGAGCACATGTTGGCTGCTTTTCCTTCACTCTGCGATCCAACTCATCCCAAACCATCTCAGTTGAGTTGAGGTCGGGCGATTGTGGAGGCCAGGTCATCTGTTGCAGCACTCCATCGCTCTCCTTCTTGGTCAAATAGCCCTTACACAGCCTGGAGGTGTGTTGGGTCATTGTCCTGTTGAAAAACAAATGATAGTCCCACCAAGCGCAAACCAGATGGGATGGTGTGTCGCTGCAGAATGCTGTGGTACCCATGCTGGGTAAGTGTGCCTTGAATTCTAAATAAATCACAGACCGTGTTACCAACAAAACACCTCCTTCTCCATGCTTCACGGAACCAGACATGCGGAGGTCATCATCCATTCACGTACTCTGCGTCTCACAAAGACACAGCGGTTGGAACCAAAAAATCTCAAATTTGGACTCATCAGACCAAAGGACAGATTTCAGCCACTGATGTCCAATTGCTCCTGATTCTTGGCCCAAACAGGTCTCTTCTTATTGGTGTCCTTTAGTACTGGTTTCTTTACAGCAATTCGACCATGAAGGCCTGATTCACGCAGTCTCCTCTGAACAGTTGATGTTGAGATGTGTCGGTTACTTGAACTCTGTGAAGCATTTATTTTGGCTGCAATCTGAGGTGCTGTTAACTAATGAATTTATCCTCTGCAGTAGAGGTAACTCTGGGCCTTCCTTTCCTGTGGCGGTCCTCATGAGAGCCAGTTTCATCATAGCGCTTAGATGGTTTTGTGACTGCGCTTGAAGAAACTTTCAAAGTTCTTGAAATTCTCCGGATTAACTGACCTTCATGTTGTAAAGTAATGATGGACTGTCATTTCTCTTTGCTTATTTGAGCTGTTCTTGCCATAATATAGACTTGGTCTTTTGAAAATTCTTACAGAGGGACACCTAAAGTCAATCGTAAATGAATCATTGTTTATTGTCAGCGCGCTGGGGAGGTTCCAACAAACTTAATGCACCATAGGGAACGTCTGTCAGAAGCTCTAATGGGGCAGTCCCGTTTGTTCTCTTATATACTGCGGACAAGTCATATTTGCATGTTTTTTCTTATTCATCATTAACGTTTGCTTCATTCATGTGACTAACCAGTACTGGGTCATGCATGTGACAGACCAATACCTCATGAGGCTTCTTCTCTAAACTGAGACCTTGAAACGGATATATTAAAACAGGGGTCTGGGTGTACTGCTAAATTGTAGATACTGATAGGGAGGGTTCCTTCAGTCACTTACTTGCATGAACACAGAAAAGGGTTATTATAAAAACATAAAACACAAATGTATTAAATAGAAAAGTATCAACCATATTTTCCATCACATTCCATCCTCTTATAACTTCTGATAATAATCATTACATTTTATTGAACCTTTTATTTATACAGGTTTTTCTCATTGAGACCTGGTCAAATAGCAGCAGTGGGAACAAAGTTTCCAACATAACAACTTGCATACATTAACACAACATTAAACAAAGCTATAGACACACATACAGTACAACAATTATATATTACGTTAAAAAAACACGAATATCTTGAAACAGCTGGCCTAAAGACAATTACACTCTTCTATGATATTGACATCAATCAAGTGTTTAAACTCAACCAACGAGACTAGATCTTTACATTTTAAAATGTTCAGGAGAGAATTCCAGGACCACTGGGGCTGCATGATATACTGAATCAAGTGCTCTCAGGGTAGTGGTTGAGACTGGCATATACAGCTCTGGAAGAAAATAAGAGACCACTGCAAAATTATCAGTTTCTCTGGTTTGACTATTTATAGGTATGTGTTTGGGTAAAATGACAACATTTCTCCCGAATACCAAGTAAAAATATTGTCATTTAGAGCATTTATTTGCAGAAAATGACAACTGGTCAAAATAACAAAAAAGATGTTGTGTTGTCAGACCTCGAATAATGCAAAGAAAATACATGTATTGTAATTTTAAACAACACAATACTGTTTTAACTTAGAAAGAGTTCATAAATCAATCACAGCTTTAATGCGTCTTGGCATGCTTTCCACCAGTCTTTCACATTGATGTTGTGTGACTAAAATCTAAAACCGCCAGTAATGTACATCATACAAGCTCCTTCCTGGCCTCCAGAGAAAATAAGCCTTATGCTGGTAATAAAAACCTATTCTCAGCTTGAGCTTTCTTATCAAGTTCTCCATATGCACAGTGAAGCTCAGCTTGTCATCAACCCACACACCAAAATCTTTGTACACTTTGACTTGCTCTATAGTATGTCCAGACAATGTAGCAATGACTTGATTTAGTAACATGCCTGGCATTTGAAAATACCATGCATTTTGTTTTACCCAAATTCAGAACCAGCTTTAAATCATACAGATTCTGTTGTATGATGTTAAATGCTCTTTGGGCATTTTCACAAGCTAAAGATAAACTACTACCACTACTACCAAAAAATAACAGTATCATCTGCATAAAAATGAAAATCCACTGTTTCAATATGATCCCCAATGTTGTTATACAAAATGAACAACAGTGGGCCCAAAATAGAACCTTGTGGAACACCTGCACAACTTTTGGACTCAGATTTACAACCATCTGCCATTACACATTGTGTACAAATTGATAGGTAATCAAGAGCATGACCAGTAATTCCACAACATTTTAACCGTTGCACTAACACAGCATGGCCCGCGGTGTCAAATGCCTTCAACAAATTAATAAAGACAGACACACAATGTAACTTCTTGTCAAGAGCACAGTGGATGTCATTTAAAACCTTCAATATTGTTGAAACAGTGCTGTGGCCAGATCTAAAACCTGACTGCATTCCATTTAAGATGTTTTCTTGGAGGTAGTCCTTCAGCTGCCTAATAATTAAGGACTCCAGTACCATAGAGAGTACAGACAATTTTGTATATTGGGCAATAGTTGTCAAGTAGCGAAGGATCTACACCTTTCTGGAGAGGCAGTACAACAGCAGATTTCCATAACTTGGGGATTTCCTTAACATCAAGTTTGAGGTTAAAAATACATGTTAAGGAGGAGCAATGATGTCTGCAGCTAGGTGTAGGAGGCGGGGGTCTAGATCATCAGGGCCAGGTGATTTTTTTGTATCAATTTCTTTCAGGGCTTTATGAACTTCTGAAACAGAGAAGGATGAAAATGAGTGCACAGGGGTGTCAGGTAAATTCATAGGGGGCTCAATTATACATTTAACCTTTTCAAATAAACTGCCTGCATCTAGAAAATGCTGATTTAAGGCTTTCAGAATGGAGGTTCTCTCAGTTACAATCTGTGTGTCTACCAACAATTGTTTGGGAAGCTGTGTATCTTTTTTGCACTCCAAACCTTTCACTACTTGCCAAAATGTGGATGTCTTATTTATGTTTCCTGAAGTAGATTTCAGGAGGTGGTCTGCTTTCAATTTACGGACCATAGCCACACCCATATTTCGAAGACGTTTAAAAGCCATCCAATCATCTGCCGAACCAGACCCTCTTGCTTTAGCCCACTTAGCATTTAGTTCCCTTAGGATTTTAGTAAGTTCATCAGTAAGCCAAGGGTTCTCTCTGCCCTTATACCTGAATTTTTTAAAGAGAGGCATGCTTATTGCATACATCCTGGAATGCATTGTGGAAGTAAGAAAAGGCTAGTTCAACATCAGGGACTAATTCCATTCTATTTCATTCAATGCTAGATACATGTAAAAAAAATTGGATATCAAAACGTTTCCAGTTCTTTTTCGTGATGACCTGTGGATATTGCTTAGGAATTTGACCCTCTCTCACACAGGCAATGGCACAGTGATCACTTATGTCATTTGCAAAAATACCAGAAGCATTAAAACAATGAGGAGTATTGGTTAAAAGATCAAATCAATCAAAGAGGATTTCAGAGAATATTTTATATTCAACCTAGTTACACTGTTGACAACCTATAATCTCACTTGGATTGTCAACAGTGTAACTAGGTTGAATATAAAATATTCTCTGAAATCCTCTTTGATTGAGCCAGCAGTAGCAGATGGAGGTCTAACAACAAGATATAACAATATTTAAAGATGAGCCAAGGTTTAGGTTCAAAGACAGATATTCATATTGCTTAGGTTTAGTAACAGAAGTCAGAACGACCGCCGAGAACTTGTCTTTTGCGTATACAGCAACATCACCACCCTTAGATTTACGATCTGTACGAAAAACAATGTAACCATTTATGTCAATATTTTTGTCTGTAATAGATTTTTTGATCCAGGTTTCAGAAAGCATAAATACATCATGGTTAGCAGTTTTTATCCATACATTCACAAAATCAAGCTTCGGTAGAAGTCTTCTTACATTCATATGCAGAAACCAGGCCACTCTGACTACTTAATTCAGCAGGGGTAAGAATGTCAGGACCTGGGTTAGATTGCACATTTCCAGACAGTAGAAGCAGCAAGATAATGGCAAGTCTAGATCGGGGGTTACAACATTTGGATTTACAGACAGCACTTGAATGACAATCCATAGTCACCAGAATCTTTAATGCCACATATTTGAGGAGATGTGTAAAGTCCAGAGAGACAGTCCTGACATGTAAGTGCAAGGGTCCGATTTCTCCCATGTTGTTTGGGAGAAATGTGCATAGTTCTCACATGTATTTACAAAGCAAGCGTGTGGTTTGACACAATACTTGAGGGAGAAACAGTCATATATTTCTTCCAGCAACGGGCTCTAAAAGTGTCGCCAACATTGTCGAAGCCAAGGGGAGACAACAGCAAAATGAACAACAGCAACATGTTTGTTTATTGCCCTAAGAATCACTATTCAAATAGTCCAACAGCAGATCAATAAAAAGTCAGCGATGTAGGCAAGCAAAGCTGCGGGAGGAGAGAGAGTGGCGAGGGCACCTGTACCAGACTGGGAGAGACAGATCCAGGCAGCCGGGGACCAGTGCAGCAGGTGAAAGCATTAGATTTGAGCTTCTATCAAAAGGAGGTTCTATCAAATTACATCATTATAATAAAACATAAAAGGTTACACTTCTAGTAACTACATCATTATAATGAATCCTAATAAAGCTAATAATCTACAATCAAAAGGTTATAATCAGCGGGAATGAGTATCAAAAATACTCACACATAAGGGATCTGTAGATTCAGAGGTGAATAAATCTCTCAATGTTAACCATTGCTTCCATATCTCTTACCACAATAGGGTTGTCTTGACCTATGGTTTTCACTAAGTAGGACATCAACTTCGTCAAAATCAAAAACCTTGTCGTTTAACAATTCTGCTAAGAACTTCAAAAAGTTGGTGCTGGCTCTTCAGCTCAGTGTTCCACATAATGGAAACAGGTTAAGGGTTTAGGTTACCCTACCCTCAACTTGTTCAATGAAAACCACCTTCAATCATTACTCATCGTCCGTAATCTACAGGGAGAAATGGGAGCTCATCCAGAGTTGGCAGCTCATTTTAGTTTCTTCATCGTCTGGAGGAGCAGAAAACATGATAGCTGCTGAAATCTTACCAGCTATGGAGGCACAGATTGCCTTACAGCATGTTAATTACACAATTAAGCAAACTAAACAAAAAAACACATGCTGCTGCCCATTGGGCAATTTTGGATCCAACCAAGTTGCAAGCGCCCACTCTGTTTTTTGGGGAATGACTCTTAGCAACAGGGGCGGCATGTAGCCTAGTGGTTAGAGCGTTGGGTCAGTAACCAAAAGGTTGGTGTATCAAATCCCCAAGCTGACTAGGTAAAAATCTGTTGTTCTGCCCCTGAACAAGGCAGTTAACCCACTGTTCCTAGACTGTCATTGTAAATAAGAATTTGTTCTTAACTGACTTGCCTAGTTAAATAAAAAAGTTTTTTTTTAAACAGTGGCAATGTGATCTGGGACAAAAGTACAATATGCATCGCCAATGATTGCACAAGTGCCCCCTTGACCTGCAGAGACAATTTACGCAATTATTTTAGCATTTCCTATTTTCTCTACGTCTCTAGAGATCTCTTAAATTTGGTCTAGGGCACATGTATATTGACTTTCACAAGGAAGAGAGAGAACACATATTATAACAATTTGACACCAACCTTGATTGGGGCAAGGTGAGACCAATTTACAATCTAGTGGCTCTCCTCAAAATGTAGGTGCATAGCTCTGTTTCTAGAAGCCTTGCTTTGACAAATCATAATTATAACTGTTGATAAATTATCCAACCCAAATGTAGAATGATAGTCTTTAGTGCTTCACATTGGTTCTATATCTTTAATTTAAGACCCCCAACTTAGCACACACCATTTATTGTCAGAATGTACATTTCCATTGACATACAATAACATTCATCTTATAATTCTAGCGTTAACTATTCTCTTGGTAATGACATATTGGTATCTCAAAGCATTCTTAGTCTAAATTACCTATACATTTCACAGTGTGCAGACCTCCACAATCAACTTGATACCCCAAATAAACAATTTTGGATAAGCCAAATCAATTATGGGCATGGTTGACCACCCCCCTCCCTTATGGCACTCATCCTTCTGGCGTTTCTTCATGTTCTTCTTCATATAGTGTTTCAGTTCTCAGGTCTCACGGTAGAAGTGGTGAAGGACCATAATGAATAACATTTTAGCCATTGCTTCAGCCAATTAGGGGTGTTGAGGTTCACACTGTTCTTGGTCAAATGATCTCTTCCATGCATCTAGACACATCTGTGGTCACCTTCGCCATAACCTCGCGAGTGGACAGATCAGAACAACAGTTTAGTTTAGGGCATTTCTGATTCAGAAATGATTACTACTACCAATATACTTAATACAGATTTCTAAAACAAATGTCAAAGAGAATAACAACACATAGTTGAAACCATATTTCTTTCCCAAAGTGTCTTATACTCCCCTTTCACCTTGGCGATCTCACTGCAGAGTTACAGTTCAGTGGTTCTATTTATCCCAAGGCACTTGCCTTAGGAAGCCCTTCAAAGGGAGAGATACAGAATCATTGATAAAACATTAAAAACAACTTGGTAGCGGACATTCCCATCAGTTGTATATGAATTATACTTCAGACACATTGAATAGGCACCTTCTAAAGGAAACAATCCCAGAGCCCCTCTCTTGTAATCATTGTCATTTTGATCTGTTGCATTGACATACAATTCTGTACAAACTTTACCTAAATACCCCACTGTCTCTCTTACAGCCTGTTTGAGTTCAGTGTTTACCGGCGGTAAACTGAACAAGAAGGTTATCTCCAACCCAAACAACAGATGACTTTAAACATGAGAGCAGTGGACCAGGCCTTTAAGAGTGAGTTGTCTCTAATTTAATCAGTCCCAAAGCTCAATCTTCTTCAAATTACTCAAATATTGCATTATTAGAATACTACCTGAAAGCCAATTACTATTCACTTTGTTACTTTCACTAGTCTCCATATCAATTTCCTTCAACTAAGGACTCCCTTCTTCCCAATAGGTAAACCTTCTTAATCTACTACTACTGATACACACGGATCACTCAAACAACATTCTGCTTTTCCCTCTATTGCAATGTTTAAAACAAAACAAACATTCTCCATATTGGAAGGCCTTGTTTTCATTTTAGTTTACCCTAACAATGTTACTCTTAATATTTATTTCAAATTTCTGTTGAATTATTCACTTTCTGCTTCACACTAATTAAATGTATATTATTTTAAGATTCATATGTAATGTGCCGAAGGGGAGAGATAAACAGTTATTATAACTGGGCTAGCCCGGCCTATCAGTCCACTGTCATTGGAATGTTCTATCCATAACGTTTCTGGCACCTGAGACAAAATAGACTAGGAGGCAGTGTCAGACCCCCACCCCTCCTGGGGGAGTGGTTCAATTTGCCTGCTTACTCATTGGTTTAATATCTCATTGTTTGGGATATCAATGAAAACTCCATTGGGAGTGCAATAAATTGAAGCCTTTAAGTTTAGTTAACAGAAAATCATGTTCAACGTTCATTGGTTCTATTAATCATTTTATTATTATTCTACCTATTTCAACAAGGAACACAGACTGAGACCAAGGTCTCTTTTACGTTTACACATACAGTTTAGGTACAATGATTAAGAAACTCAACAAGACAAACAAAACGATCACAGATAACACAAAAAAATACAGCAGCAGATTACATTTACACGCAGGTTATTCCCCTAACAGCATTACCGGAAACAGATTACATTTCCACGCAGGTTATTCCCCTAACAGCATTACCGGAAACAGATTACATTTACACGCAGGTTATTCCCCTAACATCATTACCGGAAACAGATTACATTTCCACGCAGGTTATTCCCCTAACAGCATTACCGGAAACAGATTACATTTACACGCAGGTTATTCCCCTAACAGCATTACCGGAAACAGATTACATTTACACGCAGGTTATTCCCTAACAGCATTACCGGAAACAGATTACATTTCCACGCAGGTTATTTCCCGCTTAAACAGCATTACCGGAAACAGATTACATTTACACGCAGGTTATTCCCTAACAGCATTACCGGAAACAGATTACATTTCCACGCAGGTTATTCCCTAACAGCATTACCGGAAACAGATTACATTTCCACGCAGGTTATTCCCCTAACAGCATTACCGGAAACAGATTACATTTCCACGCAGGTTATTCCCCTAACAGCATTACCGGAAACAGATTACATTTCCACGCAGGTTATTCCCCTAACAGCATTACCGGAAACAGATTACATTTCCACGCAGGTTATTCCCCTAACAGCATTACCGGAAACAGATTACATTTCCACGCAGGTTATTCCCCTAACAGCATTACCGGAAACAGATTACATTTCCACGCAGGTTATTCCCCTAACATCATTACCGGAAACAGATTACATTTCCACGCAGGTTATTCCCCTAACAGCATTACCGGAAACAGATTACATTTCCACGCAGGTTATTCCCCTAACAGCATTACAGATTACATTTCCACGCAGGTTATTCCCATAACAGCATTACCGGAAACAGATTACATTTCCACGCAGGTTATTCCCCTAACAGCATTACCGGAAACAGATTACATTTCCACGCAGGTTATTCCCCTAACAGCATTACCGGAAACAGATTACATTTCCACGCAGGTTATTCCCCTAACAGCATTACCGGAAACAGTTACAAGCAATACAAAAATAAAAATCCTATTGGTTAGGGGAAAGTCCCGTACAATGTTTTAACCTTATCATACCTCACATTATCCACAAAGGGACCACTCTGAACATTTCTCCGAATACTATTTACACCACTTACGTACGTCTACGTGTGGGTGTGCAAGTTATGTAGTATTATAATTTTTTATATTGTTACTTCATCAGATCTCCAGTAACCCATTATCTTCAATATTATGTTACTTTATCTCTAGTAACCAATATATTCGGGTATTTGGGTATCTTTCTCCTTTCATATCTCCACTTACAGAATAACGTTATACCATCAAACTCCACTGATGAGTCACATTATCCTCATGTAATTGAAAGTCATGTTAACCTTAGAGACATGTTATCCTCGTTACTAATGAGACATGTTATCATGTTGTCCTCGTCACTAAAAAGACATGTTACGTAGGAGATTTCTGAGACATTTCTGAGACATACTTTACCTCTAGATCCAATGGCGGTGGTGGACAGAACACTAGATAATGTTACATATTTAAAAACTCAGCCCACAGAACTGGTTGTGGCATTCATTCACCTCTTTCACAGGTGTGCTAGTCGCCAGACAGCTCTCATTCACGCAGTAATTTATAGCTGAATTTCAATCAGCAATCACACGTGAGCACGTCTCCTGACAGCTCTCATTCACCCAATCATTTATAGGTACATTTGAATCTCAATCTTGTTATCCAAATTTCAATCAGCTTAATATCCAAAATTCAATCTGATTATCCAAATTCCAAATTCCAATCTTAATATTAATAATTTCAATCCATTTATTATCCACATTTCAATCATCCAAATTTCAATCAGCTTAATATGTAATTTCTCACATCCACATTCACTCAGTACTATTCCCAAACACCCTCCTCATTACCACATGTGCATCTTCAAAAATCCTCGTTGTTTCTTGCTATGCGCCATATGTATCTTCAACGGTTCTCTTGCCGCTACTTGCTATACATATAACACCCCATATTCAAAAATACCTTGTGTCATTTTATAGTGGCTGCAGACCACGTAGAAGTTTCTTGTAAATGCCTACAGACAGCTGTCAGCGGGGCTTTCCATTGTACCGTTACGTCTTCTCATAAAACTAGTGAATAAAAATATGGGTACCTTTTTTATCAGTGCTTAAGTAAAAATACTTTAAAGTACTACTTAAGTAGTCTCCGGACTCGGGAGTGGTCGAGAGCCATGCATCCTCCGATACACAACCAAGCCGCACTGCTTCTTAACACAGCACGCATCCAACCTGGAAGCCAACCACACCATTGTGTCAGAGGAAACATCGTACACCTAGCGACCTGGTCAGCATGCACTGCACCCAGCCCACCACAGGAGTCGCTAGTGCGCGATGAGACAAGGATATCCCTGCCGGCCAAACCCTCCCTAACCCAGACGACGCTAGGCCAATTGTGCGTCTCCCCATGGACCTCCCGGTCGCGGCCGGCTGCATTAGAGCCTGGGCTCGAACCCAGAGTCTCGAACCCAGTGCCTTAGACCACTGCGCCACCCGGGAGGCCACTGTACTTTACTATTTTTGACAGCTTTTACTTCATCACATTCCAAAAGAAAATTGACTTTTTACTCCATGAATTTGTATTGACACCCAAAATTAGTTGTTAGATTTTGAATGCTTAGCAGGACAGAAAATGGTCCAATTCGCACACTTAACAAGAGTACATCCCTGGTCATCCCTACTGCCTCTGATCTGGCGGACTCACTAAACACAAATGCTTTGTTTTTAAATGATGTCTGAGTGTTGGAGTGTGACCCTGGCTATCTGTAAATAAATAAAAAAGAAAAATTGTGCCATCTTTTTTGCTAAATATAAGGATGTAATGATAATTAATGATAACTAATATGAAACTTTTGATAGTTAAGTATATTTAAGCAACTATATTTACTTTTGATACTTAACTATATTTTAAACCAAATACTTTTTTACTCAAGTAGTATTTTACTGGGTGACTTTCACTTTTGAGTCATTTTCTAGTAAGGAATCTTTACTTCTACTCAAGTATGAGAATTGAGTACTTTTTCCCCACCTCTGCTTTTTAAGCGTTACTCGCCTTGATTCGATTTTTTATCAATATATATTTCTTTATGCAGATTCATTTAAATTGACTTACTGAAATCAGTTGCCATCCCTCAATTGTTTGCAAATTACAGTATGTATTACCTCCTGAGCAGCTCACAGTAAGTGTCTGGTCTTCGTTGTCTTTTGGTCAGACAGGAATTTCTCTCACGCTTCATAAAATGCGCCACCGGTTTTCCTCGCAGACCCCACTGGAAAGTGCCGCAGGCAGAATCAATCATCCTGTTCGTTGATGCCAAATTGTTGTGGAAATTCTTACACAGGGACACTCAAAGTCAATCTTAAATGAATCATTGTTTATTTTCAGCAAGCTGGAGAGGTTCCAACAAACTTAATGCACCATAGTGAACATCTGTCAGAAGCTCTAACGGGGCAGTCTTGTTAGTTCTCTTATATACTGCAGACAAGTCATATTTGCATGTTTTAGCTTATAATTAATTCATCATTAAAGTTTGCTTCATTCATGTGACTGACCAATACTAGGTCATGATTGTGACAGACCATACCTCACAACATTTCTTCTCTAAGCTGAGACCTTGAAACAGATATCGAAACAAGGGTCTGGGCGAACTGCAAATACTGACAGTGAGGGTTCATTCAATCAGTCACTTGCATGAACACAGAAACAGTTATTAGAAAAGCAAACATAAAACTCAGATATGTATAAAATAGAAAAGCACCAGTATAACATTTTCCATCACAGTGTATTAACAAATAGGGCTATCTTCTGTATACCACCCCTACCTTGTCACAACACAACTGATTGGCTCAAACATGTTAAGGAAAGAAATTCCTCAAATGAACTTTTAACAAGGCACACCTGTTAATTGAAATGCATTCCAGGTGACTTCCCCATGAAGCTGGTTGAGAGAATGCCAAGCGTGTGCAAAGTTGTCATCAAGGCAAAGGGTGGCTACTTTGAAGAATCTCAAATATAAAATATATTTTGATTTGTTTAACACTTTTTTGGTTAGTGCATGATTCCATATGTGTTATTCAACTATGAGACAAAATGAGAAGAAAAAAAATCCAGGAAATCACATTGTAGGATTTTTAATGAATTTATTTGCAAATTATGGTGGAAAATAAGTATTTGGTCACCTACAAACAAGCAAGATTTCTGGCTCTCACAGACCTGTAACTTCTTTAAGAGGCTCCTCTGTCCTCCACTCGTTACCTGTATTAATGGCACCTGTTTGAACTTGTTATCAGTATAAAAGACACCTGTCCACAACCTCAAACAGTCACACTCCAAACTCCACTATGGCCAAGACCAAAGAGCTGTCAGAAACAAAATTTTAGACTTGCACCAGGCTGGGAAGACTGAATCTGCAATAGGTAAGCAGCTTGGTTTGAAGAAATCAACTGTGGGAGCAATTATTAGGAAATGGAAGACATACAAGACCACTGATAATCTCCCTCGATCTGGGGCTCCACGCAAGATCTCACCCCGTGGGGTCAAAATTATCACAAGAACGGTGAGCAAAAATCCCAGAACCACACGGGGGGACCTAGTGAATGACCTGCAGAGAGCTGGGACCAAAGTAACAAAGCCTATCATCAGTAACACACTACGCCGCCAGGGACTCAAATCCTGCAGTGCCAGACGTGTCCCCCTGCTTAAGCCAGTACATGTCAAGGCCCGTCTGAAGTTTGCTAGAGAGCATTTGGATGATCCCGAAGAAGATTGGGAGAATGTCATATGGTCAGATGAAACCAAAATATAACTTTTTGGTAAAAACTCAACTCGTCGTGTTTGGAGGACAAAGAATGCTGAGTTGCATCCAAAGAACACCGTACCTATTGTGAAGCATGGGGGTGGAAACATCATGCTTTGGGGCTGTTTTTCCTGCAAAGGGACCAGGACGACTGATCCGTGTAAAGGAAAGAATGAATGGAGCCATGTATCGTGAGATTTTGAGTGAAAACCTCCTTCCATTAGCAAGGGCATTGAAGATGAAACGTGGCTGGGTCTTTCAGCATGACAATGATCCCAAACACACCGCCTGGGCAACGAAGGAGTGGCTTCGTAAGAAGCATTTCAAGGTCCTGGAGTGGCCTAGCCAGTCTCCAGATCTCAACCCCATAGAAAATCTTTGGAGGGAGTTGAAAGTCTGTGTTGCCCAGCAACAGCCCCAAAACGTCACTGCTCTAGAGATCTGCATGGAGGAATGGGCCAAAATACCAGCAACAGTGTGTGAAAACCTTGTGAAGACTTACAGAAAACGTTTGACCTCTGTCATTGCCAACAAAGGGTATATAACAAAGTATTGAGATAAAATTTTATTGACCAAATACTTATTTTCCACCATAAATTTGCAAATAAATTAATTAAAAATCCTACAATGTGATTTTCTGGATTTTTTCCCTCATTTTGTCTGTCATAGTTGAAGTGTACCTATGATGAAAATTACAGGCCTCATCTTTTTAAGTGGGAGAACTTGCACAATTGGTGGCTGACTAAATACTTTTTTGCCCCACTGTATGAGCATTTGTTGATTTAACATTATAGGTGATTCCTTAATACAGTTGAAGTCGGAAGTTAACATACACTTAGGTTGGAGTCATTAAAAATTTGTTTTTCAACCACTGCACAAATGTATTGTTGACTAACTATAGCTTTGGCAAGTCAGTTAGGACATCTACTTTGTGCATGACACAAGTAATTTTTCCAACAATTGTTTACAGACAGATTATTTCACATATAAATCACTGTATCACAATTCCAGTGGGTCATGAGTTTACATATGTAAGTTGACTGTGCCTTTAAACAGCTTGGAAAATTCCAGAAAAGTATGTAATGTCTTTAGAAGCTTCTGATAGGCTAATTGACAACAGTTGAGTCAATTGGAGGTGTACCTGTGGATGTATTTCAAGGCCTACCTTCAAACCAAGTGCCTCTTTGCTTGACATCGGAAAATCAAAAGAAATCAGCCAAGACCTAAGAAAATAAATTGTAGATCTCCACAAGTCTGGTTCATCCTTGGGAGCAATTTCCAAATGCCTTATTAAGCAAGGAAGAAGCCACTGCTCCAAAACCGCCATAAAAGAATCCAGACTACGGTTGGCAACTGCACATGGGGACAAAGATTGTACTTTTTGGAGAAATGTCCTCTGGTCTGATGAAACAAAAATATAACTGTTTGGCCATAATGACCATCGTTATGTTTGGAGGAAAAATGCTTGCAAGTCGTAGAACACTGTCCCAGCCGTGAAGCACAAGGGTGGCAGCATCATGTTGTGGGGGTGCTTTGCTGCAGGATGGACCGGTGCACTTCACAAAATAGATGGTATCATGAGGAAGGAAAATTATGTGGCTATATTGAAGCAACATCTCAAGACATCAGTCAGGAAGTTAAAGCTTGGTTGCAATTGGGTCTTCCAAATGGACAATGATACCAAGCATTCGTGTGTCAAAATGGCTTAAGGACAACAAAGTCAAGGTATTGGAGTGGCCATCACAAAGCTCTGACCGCAATCCTATAGAAAATGTGTGGGCAGAACTGAAAAAGCGTGTGCGAGCAAGGAGGCCAACAAACCTGACTCAGTTACACCAGCTCTGTCATGAGGAATGAGCCAAAATTCACCCAACTTATTGTGGGAAGCTTATGGAAGGCTACCCGAAACATTTGACCCAAGTTAAACAATTTAACCTCACTTGGGTAGGGGGCAGTATTTTCACATCCGGATAAAAAGCGTGCCCAAAATAAACTGCCTGTTACTCAGGCCCAGAAGCTAGGATATGCATATAATTGGTAGATTTGGATAGGAAACACTAAAGTTTCTAAAACTGTTAAAATAAAGTGTTTTTTGGAGAATTGTTTTTTCTAGGTGGCTCCCATTTTGGCTGTAGTGTTTCCAGGCTCGTGAATGAGAGCGCGTTCTTTGGTATTTTTCTCTGGTAATGACAATAACGATTCTGTCTTAAATTTTATCGTTAATTTACGTAATAGGGTACCTAAGGTTTGATTATAAACGTTGTTTGACTTGTTTGGAAAAGTTTATTAGTAACGTTTTGGATTCATTTTGTATGCATTTTGATGGAGGGAAATTGGGTGGATTATTGACTGAAACACGCCAGCTAAACTGAGTTTTTATGGATATAAAGAAGGATATTATCAAACAGAAGGACCATTTATGATGTAACTGGGACCTTTTGGAGTGCCAACAGAAGAAGATCATCAGGTAGGGCATTTATTATATCGCTATATCTGACTTTCGTGTAGCACCTGCCTGGTTGAAATATGTTTTTCATGGTTTTGTATGCGGGGCGCTGTCCTCAGATAATCACATGGTGTGCTTTCGCCGTAAAACCTTTTTGAAATCTGACACAGCGGCTGGATTAACAAGAAGTTAAGCTTTATTTTGATGTATTACACTTGTGATTTTATGAAAGTTAAATATTTATAATTCTGTAGTTTGAATTTCGCGAACTGCAATTTCACCGGATGTTGGCCAGGTGGGACGCTACCATCCCACCTGCCCATAAGAAGCTAAAGGCAATGCTACCAAATACTAATTGAGTGAATGTAAACTTCTTACCCACTGGGAATGTGATGAAAGAAATAAAAGCTGAAATAAATCATTCTCTCTACTATTATTCTGACATTTCACATTCTAAAAATAAAGTGGTGATCCTAACTGACCTAATACAGGGAATATTTACTAGGATTATATGTCAGTGGTTGTGAAAAACTGAGTTTAAATGTATTTGACTAAGGTGTATGCAAACTTCCAACTTCAACTGTATATTTTGACACTTGATATAAATGCGACGAGACATACATAAATACAAGTTCAACTAAATCTGGAGCACATGGGGCACGTGACACGAGAGAGCGCTGTTTTCATAACAGCTGTGTGCGACCGCTCAGACATCTCTGAGTCACTGACAGGTCTGTTCCAAAAATACCCTGCTAGATGTATTTGCCACAGGCACAGCCAGCAGCTCCCCCGTACAGTATCAGACACTCTGAACAGTGATTAACACAATGCTTGATGACGAGTAAAATACATTTTGGTACCTTCAAATGAAAGGACATTTTGGAAACTTCAAAATACACACTCAGTTGAAGAATACTCTATGCTACCATTCACTTTTGATATTAAATATTTATTTTCAAATTGAGGATCTTATGAGGTCAATCGATAAGAATCCCATCATGAGAATATTTCAGAATTAACCGGACATGAACCTTTCCTCCCAACCATAAATTCTGTGTTTTATGGGATAAATTAATAGCATGGTGAAAAACAAGAAACCATCATCAAATAACAATATAAAAAGGGTATTATAATTTTTACAAAGATTACAGCAGGTGGCCATTACACAAAAAAGTACACAATTTTGACATCTAAGTGCACTTATGGACTTCAAACTGCATAAATATATACGTATGTTTCCTTTTGATGCAATCTATACAATGTGAATATGACATTTCCAAAAGCAGGATAGTTTTTCTGAGATGACATTGACATTGATCTGATGCCCAATGATAGACCAATATAGGGTATTATCTAATTGTGACCAATTATGTCTGCTCTCATATCATGATTCTGAAATCATATATCACTTGCTAGTAGCTTATGGTGTCCCTGTCTTAATGCTACTTCCACAGGAGTCCTGAGCTTTTTGGAAGAAGCTTGTGTGGATCTACTCTGACAGAATAAGTTCCTGACTTCATTAACAAGTGTTCTTTACTTGGTAGTGTGAAAATTAATGGGTAAAAAGCATATCAACAACTGGGTCATTCTGATTTTCTGTGAGACAAAATACCTGGAAACCAAGCTTGTCTTGGAGAAAGGTAAAAGCATCAAAGATTTGTTGCCTGACATAGCTTTATTCGCTAGACATTTCTACTGCTTCGTCATGCCTGAGCCTTTGACGTTGAGATCGTCAATGTGTATTTTCCTTCCTTCAGGTTTTGGGTTTCGTTTGTCCCTGAGGGGGAAAATGACAAAGCAGACATAAATCATTCATCGATCAACCTAAATTAAAATAAACTGTTGATCAACCATAGTATAATACTTGACATTCCAATCATAACCTAAATTCAAAGTGATGTAGAATCCAGAAATGGTTTGTTTGGGCTTACGGCCACTCCTCCTTGAGCGGAACTGTCATTATATGACCTGTGACACATGATGACTGACCTCCGTCCCTGGTCGGGGCCGGTGGTGAGGGCTGCCCGGTGCACTGCCCTGGGCTTGGGAGCCTCCAGACGGGACATGGGGACAAATGGTCGGAATTTAGACACCTCTTGCTGCCACTCTTTGTCAAAGGACTGTGCCTCGGCTATGAGGGTAAAGAGCAGAGGTCAGGGATTAGGGGTTAGGAACCGTTTATGTATCACTCTGATGAGCCTGGCGAGGAGCAGTTTCTTGGAATCTGAATACCTTATTTTTTCTGAGATAGGAACATAACTGTGGTCTATGGAATGTCTCAGACTTCAAACCCCAAACAGAGCTGGGAGAGGAGAGTCCTCTGATATAATTTACTATGTCTTTGTTTATGACTATTCATCGAACACGGATTATAGCCTACATGCCTTAAAAGAATGATCAAAGCATCAGAAAAAAACACTTAATACATTTTTGGTAACACTTTACTTAAAGACAGCAAGTATAATAATGTGTTATTACTTGATAAGCATTTATCCTCCTTTGTAATGTTTTATTATAATGCTTATAATATGTTATGTCTCTTTATTTTCAACTCAAGTAAGGATCATTATGAGATGATAATAAGACATAACATTCTTACAACATCTTACAATTCATTATAACCACATCATAATGCATATTATCTGCAGGGTTAAAGTAAAGTGTTACCCTTTGTTTTTGTTGGGGGGGATGCTGGCTCCCTTACACTACAACTGACTTACATTCATCCAGATTCTGGAAGTCCTGGTTGAGCTCCCGTTCCCCTGTCTTCTTGTTGTGTTTTTTCTCCAGCACGTGTCCCCGGTCCTGGATATGGTGTCCAATGGACATCTTCTCCAGGCCACTCTCTGAGTCCTTCAGGGACTGCCGAGTCTCCTTAATCTAGACAAGGGGACAGCCAATCAGAATGAGTTACCAAAGAGGCAACGGCCAATTAGGACTGAGAAAGCAAGCATCAGAAGTTCTTGCTGTGTCAGACAGTTGGCCAGATGTTATTTTTGTGTAAATCCTTAAAAAGGAACTGAAACCAAAACGCCTAACTTTATATGAACAGTTTTATTTCCAAAACGCATCAGAAATTATTGCTTATGTGTGCGTACAATGTGTGTGTACAATATTATACAGATGTTTTAATAGATTTTAGATATATGAAAAAAATCTCAATCACATTATGACACCTGCACTTTCCATGACATAGACTGACCAGGTGAAAGCTATGATCCCTTATTGATGTCACGTGTTAAATCCACTTCAATCATTGTAGATGAAGGGGAGGAGACAAGAAGAATGACTTTCAAGAATGACTCAAGCCTTGAGACAATTGAGACATGGATTGTCTGTGTGTGCCATTCAGAGGGTGAATGGGCAAGACGAAAGATTTAAGTGCCTTTGAATAGGGTATGGCAGTAGGTGCCAGGCGCACCAGTTTGAGTGTGTCAAGAACTGCAACGCTGCTGGGTTTTTCATGCGCAACAGTATTACATATTAGGAAGAGGTTCTTAATGGTTTTGTACACTCAGCTGGAATGGAATGTTCATATCCTGTATATTTGACTGTGATATGTTGTTGTCTCACCGAACTATCTTAAGATGAATGCACTTCACTGCTCTGGATGACAGCATCTGTTAAATGACTAAAATGTAAATGTTTTACATAAAGATCTCATACTACTATATTTAATTGTTTGTAAAAATATGAATGTCAAATTTCAAAGGTGTATAGTTCTTTATAAAGAAAACAACATTTGTTACATTTGACTGTGTAAAGCCTAGCAGTACTACTTATTTCACTGAGAGATATTTAGCCATTTGCAAAATAAATGATCTGAAATGAAACCATCAAGTGCTAGGTTTTAAACAAATACATGTCTGTTATTGAACAACCTCATTGCCATGGTTAGATAGTGAAAAAATACTTTCTTTTAAACAATATAAGCTAATTTACCAACCTTTCTGAAAATGGATACAGTGTATAGTGTTTTGGAATAAAACTCTTCATATAAGCTCTTGCAGTTCTCATAAACGGCCTCTCCCTTAGTGTTCAGTGCAGTATCAGCTTGGAGAGACCTCCCCCAGCCTCTCAGCATTATCTCTGGCCATACTTGTGTACGTACCCCGCCGGGAGCACGCCGTGTCTGGGAGGAGGCCTGGAACACTTTGGGGGGTTCGTCTCCAACCTTGGAGTAGGTCATCACTGAGGAGGAGCTGAATGAGTGGGCGGTGGGGTTGGCGTTCAGGTCTGTGGACAGGTTCTCCTGGAAAACAACACACACACACAGATTGAGGTGAGTATAAAGCCATGCAGAACACACATGTTAAAACAATGAGGAACAAAGTCTTGTCATAGAAATATAATTAATTAATTAATACTATGCCCCTTCTAGTAATTCTATTTGTATGCGCTGTGTGGGGTATTAGAAGAGACAACGTGACTCACAAAGTTTCTGTGCATGTTCCCCATCCTGTTCCTCACGCCAAACATCATGCTGTCCAACATACTGAAAGGGTTCCTCGACTCCATGTCCTGCAGAGAGAACGAGAACAATGGGCCATTCAGAACTAACTTTATGGTCCATACCACCATTACAACAGACAATATACTATACGAAACCTCCATTCACACTGTGCCATCATAAGTTGAATTTTCACTTATTTTCCCATTGACATCAAGGCATGACTGGGTGAAAGCTTGACTTAAGCTAAAGTAAGGATTCACCCCATGCTGCACTAGCATATCAATCATATCATAATCTAGATTGTTGAAATCCATGGAGAAATGTAGGCTAACTGTATTGGAAATCTTTAAAAAATCAATTTTTCAGAGATAAACGAAACTCAAACTCACACCCCATTGACATGTTGTCACTTCAGTGGACACATATGTTTAAGTAACATGCATTAGTTGGGCATTTGCAACCTTTGTGATGTGGAAAAAAACGTCACAACAGCAAAAACCACACTGATACTTAACATAGCTTTAGGTTGCGTCCTTAAGGGCACCCTATCCCCTTTATAGTGCAGAACTTTTTACCAGGGTCAATAGGGCTTTAAATCAACATCCCGTGCAAGTCCATGTCTAAATAGAGCTCTTTGACTGTTTTACAAGACTCGACCCAACCACATGATCCTAGTCTCTCTTGTAGTGGAGTGGAAGTTCCAGTAACTAACCACAGGTCTCCTAGGACGGTCAGAGTGAGCTAGAGTGCTAGGCTGAGCCACTATGGGTACCAGCCAGCAGAGTTGATCTGGTCTGCTGTGGGTGCCAGTTGGCTGGGGTAATATTCGACCCAACACTCGAGGGGAGGGGTCAACCAGCTCGTAAAACAACCAGGCCACTGATACTGATCGCATGCAAACATACACACGTAGCTTAGTAAGCCTACACATTCACTTGATATGGGGTGAACACATGCATACTCTCACATCTAACCAATTTGACATGGCACTGTGAATGTGGCCTTTTGTTCAGATTCACAATCAAACAGATATTATGGTAAATTTCAAGTTTCAAACTGGCTGTGTGTGTATCTATAAAGACATAGTGTAAGTGAGGGGGGTTAGTACGTGCCAATGGTTAGTTTGGGAATGAAACAAGGAATCGTGCTGCATCATAGCATTTGAGCAGTCTGCCGTACTAACCGTGCTATCAATACTGCCGAAAGGTGAAAGCGACTGGCTCATCCCCTGAAAAGCGGTACAATACAGAATGAACACACAAGCACACAAAGAAGCCCGAGAAAGCACAACGCATCACCGAGGCAGGCAGGCTCAAAATAGTGTCCGTCCCTACAAATGTATTCAGTTTGTTCTCAGTATGTAGTCTATAGTCTCTTTAGCTTTCGTCTCTCGTTATATTACACTTTGAATCTGAACCTGTACCCTTCCCACAGGGCCTTGAACCTGCTGAATGTACAAATTAGGAGAAAGACTCTTTCAGTCCTAGCCGCTGCTCCCGACTCTCTACCCCAGGGTGTTTATAACCCCTGGATGCCTGGGCAGGCATCCCAAACACCCCAACCCAGGCAAGGGGCACCGTATGTGGACACAGACACCAGAGAGAGGGAGAGAGGTTGGGCTAAAGGCTGGATCTCAGCCTGGAGAGTGTTGAGAGAGCTCTGCACTCCGTGTAATTGGGACCTGTTTCCACGGATTACAGGGGGTTTAACACCGAAAACAGATCCTCGTTCTGAGAAACCCTGCAAGGACCCAATGGGCGGGCGGGGGGAGAAGAGTCTGGGTCTATCTCGGCTGCTCGCTCAGCTCTTTTCCAAAGGTCACGGTGATGTAAAACGCTCCTCGCTGCCCCTGACAGGCGTGTATGTAGCACGACAGGCAATTATATCTCTGAATGGCATCTATGAACAAATAAATGCCCGTTACACTCCTGTGGCGGGCATATTTTTAGAAGGCCGCAGAGGTTGAGAGTGCAAAATGTCATGGACTCGGAGGGGCTTTAACACATTATTTTGGGGATGGTTGTGCTACTGCTCGATTATTTGAGCTCATGGTCTCTTTTTCCCCCTCCCAGCCTGTCATGGCATCGCATCTTACACTATTCCCCCCTCTCGCTGTTCAAAGGGAAGCTATGAGTCACACTGATGCCAGGGCTTTTATTTCAGCTCTCAGGGATGGGAGGGATAAGCGAGCTGGGAAGGCATGGGTTCTAGGAACTGTTAGTGACCACTGGGGAGGCTAAAGATGCCACCCCCAAAAAATGTAAACTGGTCAGCAGATTAATGATACAGAGAGCAGGTCTAACTTTAGTGACAATGTGGCCATTTCCTTTTATAATCAAAACACATAAATAAAGTAAACTCAAATGAAACAAACTGAATTCAATGTATTTTATGAAAGGTGATATTAAGTAAGCAAGTAGTTGAGTATGATGGAAAGGAAGGAAATGTGATGTCCCAAACAGCCTTTGAGAGGGAAGACGGAACATATTCACAGGATGGGGGGATCGAATGCTCAGCAAACCGCCAAGAGAAACAGTAGCTTTCCTTCAACGATGCCGTGAGTGTGTTTGTTTGCGTGCGTGAATGCATCCGTGCATGTGCTGATGTCTGTGTGTGTGTGTATGTATGTGTGTGTGCTCGTGTACACATGTATCTGATACAGGGGGCGGATTCTCTAAAGCATGCGTGATACTTGAGATCAGTAGGGGAGCCAAAATATCTGTCATAGTTGATAAGCCTTCTGCAGTGGGTGCCAGAGCACACTTGTCAAGCAGATGGAAGCGCAAATGTAACTACACAAAACACAGAACCCACAACCATATCCACCCAGGGCCGGATTAAGGCAGGGTATTACCGGGGCTGACGCCCCTGGGCCTAGGCCCATGGGGGCCCAAGAAGAAAATGTTTTTTCAAAAAAATATTATATACACTACCGGTCAAAAGCTTGGGGTCACTTGGAAATGTCCTTGTTTTTGAAAGAAAAGCACATTTTTTGTCCATTAAAATAACAGAAATACAGTGTAGACATTGTTAATGTTGTAAATGACTATTGTAGCTGGAAACGGCTGATTTCTAATAGAATACCTACAAAGGCGTACAGAGGCCCAATATCAGCAACCATCACTCCTGTGTTCAAATGGCACGTTGTGTTAGCGAATCCAAGTTTATCATTTAAAAAGGCTAATTTGTCATTAGAAAACCCTTTTGCAATTATGTTAGCACAGCTGAAAATTGTTGTTCTGATTAAAGAAGCAATACAACTGGCCTTCTTTAGACTAGTTGACGATCTGGAGCATCAGCATTTGTGGGTTCGATTACAGGCTCAAAATGGCCAGAAACAAATAACTTTCTCCTGAAACTCAGTCTATTCTTGTTCTGAGAAATGAAGGCTATTCCATGTGAGAAATTGCCAAGAAACTGAAGATCTCGTACAACGCTGGCTCTAACCAGAATAGAAAGAGGAGTGGGAGGCCCCGGTGCACAACTGAGCAAGATGACAAGAACAATAGAGTGTCTTGTTTGAGAAACAGACGTCTCACAAGTCCTCAACTGGCAGCTTAATTAAATAGTACCCGCAAAACACCAGTCTCAACGTCAACAGTGAAGAGGCGACTCCAGGATGCTGGCCTTTTAGGCAGAGTTCCTCTGTCCAGTGTGTGTTCTTTTGCCCATCTTAACCTTTTCTTCTTATTGGCCAGTCTTATTGGCCAATCAACAGAACAATGACCCAACACATCTCCAGGCTGTGTAAGGGCTATTTGACCAAGAAGGAGAGTGATGGAGTGCTGCATCAGATGACCTGGCCTCACCAATCACCCGACCTGGAAAAGTAGCCAACAAGTGCTCGGCATATGTGGGAACTCCTTCAAGACTGTTGGAAAAGCATTTCAGGTGAAGCTGGTTGAGAAAATGCCAAGAGTGTGCAAAGCTGTCAAAGGCAAAGGGTGGTTACTTTGAAGAATCTCTTCAAATCTCTTTGTTTAACACTTTTTTGGTTACTACATGATTCCATATGTGTTATTTTATAGTTTGATGTCTTCACTATTATTCTACAATGCAGAAAATTGGAAAATAAATAAAAACCCTTGAATGAATAGCTGTGTCCAAACTTTTGACTGATTCTGTATATATATTGTTTTTACTGCAGCTGCCAACCACAGGAGGACTTCGGAGCCCGCTCTCAATGAATGTAGACAGCCTGCTCATCATCAGATGGGGGGAGTAGAGGTAGGGGGCCCACATAGGTAACTGGGGGTTCCTGCCTTGATTTGGTTAATGATTAATAAAAATAAATGGCATATTAAATAAATGTGACTGATCTTTTATGTGAGTCAGAGGACCAAGGGTAAAAATAAATTACATTTAGAAAATAAATTATAATAATTTGTACCAAACCACAGGAGCCCACTCTCACGCCAGAGAGCATAATTTAGCCACAGAGGATCAAGCTTATAAAAAAATAACTATGGATTAAGTTTTATCACAAGCGCATACAGGTATCTGCCAAAATAAAGGAAACACCAACATAAAGTGTCTTAAAAGGGTGTCGGGCGAAAACGAGCTGCCAAAAAAAATCCAATGCGCCTTGGCATAGATTCTGTAAGTGGACCTAAAATGTGCCAAGAAAATGCACCCCGCACTATAACATATACTTTGTATCCCTCATTTACTCAAGTATTTCCTTTATTTTGGCAGTTACAGGTATGCCAACAGTCGGGAAGACTGCAGTTTGGGCAGCATGCGCGCCAAATATACAGCTTGTTATGTTGTGACTATAGTCATCCATAAAAAGGTTTTGTAACCTCTTACCCTGGCAATTTGACTGTTAAACTCATCGGTACACTAGCAATGGATGCCAGTCGTATTTGAATGGGAATTGCCATTTATGGATTATATTTCCATGCTGTCGCTTTGCCTTTTGCAGATTTTAAAATACAACCGGGGGAAAAACGTACAGTTTAGAAAGCAAATGCCTACTGCTGAAAAAAGACTAATCTGTCTGTCTGTAGAATCAATAGAAGAAAAAAAAAGAAAAACAAAGCAAAGCCCTATGATTTCCTAATCCGGCCCTGCATCTACCAGTAGCTTTTCAAAGATCCCTACAACAGCCCACTGCTACAGAACTAGCCACCGCTGTGCACAGTGCACCACAGGCACACACACACACTATCTTACTAATGACAGCTTCGACTGTGCGCTAGCTAGCTACAGTAGCGCTCTTTAAAGCTCTCTAAAACAGTGGCTTGCGTCCCAAATAGCACCCTATCCTAATCTAGTGCTTATGACCTATGTAGTGCACTACTTTATGGAATAGCGTGCCATTGGAGAAGCACACTCAACGAGAGGCCACTTGGAGTGCTTGCCTCTGTGAGGAGAGAGAGAGAGAGCAAGAGTAGAGAAATAATATTAAGGAACAGGATCGCGAGCAGCGAGACAGCGCTGAGGCTGGCATCCGTTGAAAGTAATTACCAGGGATAAATATACTGGGCACACGGGGAGGGGTGCAGGATTAGCTAGGGACACAGGGACTAAGTTTAGCACCTCAGGTCTTCTAGAGCAGGGCAGCTGCCCGGTCATCATGAGACCTTCATACTGGGAGAGAGAAGGTGTCTTCAGGGGGAAATTGGAGCAAAGGCCCGTTAGACCGATCTGGGTCATGTTCATTAGAAACAAAACAGAAGAAAAGGGACTGAAAAAGGGAGAGACAACTTGGACTCATTTTTGGAATCTGTTGCAAAACGTTTTAAAACAGTTTCATATCCTAATGAATATGACAATTAGACTAGTAGTGGCCAATCCTCAAAAAGGGCTTGAGATTTTGAGCAGTGGCGGTCGGTGCCGTTTGAGGTTGCAAAGGTAAACCAGTAAACTACCAGACTTTTGGTATCTTTCAAGGATTTTATGTAATATATCACAAGACATCTTGTGGCCCTTTTGGGTACTTCAGATTTTAACAGGTGTCTGTAATTATCTCTGGCCCTCTCTCTGGTCTTATCACATGTAAAACATGAAAATAATTAAACAAGATGATTTTCAAATAAAAAAGGGAATCACAAAGCTGTTAACATTATCCTTAATATGAACCATCAACTTAGTGAATACCATTGGTGTTTCATGAGGGTTTCAGCAAAATATCCTTTGTATTTGTTTTACACAGTTTCTTTTATTTTACTATGTCAGCATGCATTAATTTTGTTTTCAATGTGAAAAAGTCATTATTGGAAGAGTTGCAGAGTTAATTGAAAATAATGCATCTCATTGTTGATGAGATGCTCTTTTCATTAATTAGGCCATTTTCTCTTGAACCATATGGTCTATCTACTAGAAACTCATGGACAATATGGCACAGATATAAAACATAAAAAATAATATATTCATATAAAGTATTCAAGTTATGATTGCCATAGACAAAATTACTGAAGATTCCGGTAACTTTGGTAAACTATGGGTAGCTTTGCAACCCGAGTGCCATTTAAGATTAGGGAGGACAATTCTTTCTTTACGAGCATGGCCTTATTTCTATTACAGCATAATGGATGACTGTCATTCATATTCCATTCACCCAACTCAATGTAACGTCGATAGGTTTAGGCTAGTAGCCTACTACATGATACTCGAATTTGCCCTACGCCCATCATGAGGTTGCTACAACCTAGCCTAAACCTAGCTACAACCTAGCCTAAAAAAAGTTTATAACATCAAGTTGACAGACACATTCAATACCGCCGTACATACTTTTGCCTCCATCATGCTGATTTGGGGTGTGTAATCATTAGTCCAAACAGTTGCACTCTCTATAACCACTGTGATTATTATTTGACCCGGCTGGTCATCTATGAATGTTTGAACATCTTGAAGAACGATCTGGCCTTAATGACCATGTACTCTTATAATCTTCACCTGGCACAGCTAGAAGAGGACTGGCCACCCCTCAGAGCCTGGCTTCTTCCTAGATTCCAGCCTTTCTAGGGAGTTCTTCCTAGCCATCATGTGCTTCTACATCTGCATTGCTTGCTCTCTGGGGGTTAAGGCTCAGTTTCTGTAGAAGCACTTTGTAAAAACTGCTGATGTAAAGAGGGCTTTATAAATACAATTGATTGATTGAACCGTTATGCAACTAAAACAGGAGTTTATATTAGACAAATTTAGGTAGTTCCCTCCCTGTTTTTTTCCGCCTGAGAAACATTTTGCAACAGAATCGGCCAAATGAATACACCTCTGATTAACCGCACACACAGTTCACTTTCATAACAGCATCATCACTTTGCTAGTTCTATAATGTTCTCGCATCTACACGCTCTCCTCCTCTCACCTTTTCCCTTCGCTTGTGGACTTCAGTGCGCAACACAACAGCTGTCTGTGACAAGGTGCAAAAACCTCTCCAAGCCAAACCATCATACTATAACCGCTAAACACCACAAAGCCTACTTCGTTGTCACCATATTAATGTTATGGTCAACAAACTAGAACTAACACATTAGTAAACCCCAAATCCAATACATATGTACAATCAGGCAGTAGTGTACAGCAAGTTACAATTTAGCAGTTACAATGGCGGGCCCCGTTGGAAATACATCAATAAAACCGAACGCTTACCTTGACTTGGAAGAGTTGCAGTGTTGAATAGCCTTAGCCAGCTAGGGAACATAAATTGCATTCCTCTCTGTTTTTGTTTGAGTTAGGCTGTTGAGTAGGCTAAGTAAGTGAAAGGTAAACTAAGAAGAAAAAAGTACAATGAAATATAGCTAGCACGCTCTCTCTGCTGCTTCTCTTCATTTTTTAAGAAGTTCATTTGTACAAAACTGTTCAACTATTGTCTTTCTCACTCTTTGAGTCAACTGCTCACCACACTTTATGCACTGCAGTGCTAGCTAGCTGTAGCTTATGCTTTCATGACTAGATTCGTTCTCTGATCCTTTGATTGGATGGACAACATGTCAGTTCATACTACAAGAGCTCTGATAGGTTGGAGAACAACCTCCGAAAGTCATCATAATTACTAAGTCTATGGAAGGGGGTGAGAACCATGAGCCTCCTAGGTTTTGTATTGAAGTCAATGAACCCAGAGGAGGACAGAAAATAGCTGTGGATAAAATAGAGATTTCTTTTGTCACTGCCCTACACACAATAACCCATAATGTGAAAGTGGAATAATGTTTTTTTTAAAATAAGTTTAGGAGTAAACATTTTCTTAACAAGTCACATAATAAGTTGCATGGACCCTGTGTTCAATAATAGGGTTTAACATGATTTTTCAATGACTACCTCAAAGACCAGGAAGGTTTTCCAATGCCTCGCAAAGAAGTGCACCTATTGGTAGATGGGTAAAAATGTAAAAAGCCGACATTAAATATCCCTTTGAGCATGGCGAAGTTATTAATTACACTTTGGATGGTGTATCAATGCAGAAAATTAATCCATGCTTTTGTCACTTCTAGGTTAGACTACTGCAATGCTCTACTTTCCGGCTACCTGGATAAAGCACTAAATAAACTTCAGTTAGTGTTAAATACGGCTGCTAGAATCCTGACTAGAACCCCAAAAAATTATCATATTACTCCAGTGCTAGCCTCTCTACACTGGCTTCCTGTCAAAGCAAGGGCTGATTTCAAGGTTTTACTGCTAACCTACAAAGCATTACATGGGCTTGCTCCTACCTATCTCTCTGATTTGGTTCTGCCGTACATACCTACACGTACGCTACGGTCACAAGACGCAGGCCTCCTAATTGTCCCTAGAATTTCTAAGCAAACAGCTGGAGGCAGGGCTTTCTCCTATAGAGCTCCATTTCTATGGAATGGTCTGCCTACCCATGTGAGAAACGCAAACTCGGTCTCAACCTTTAAGTCTTTACTGAAGACTCATTTCTTCAGTGGGTCATATGATTGAGTGTAGTCTGGCCCAGGAGTGTGAAGGTGAACGGAAAGGCTCTGGAGCAACGAACCGCCCTTGCTGTCTCTGCCTGGCCGGTTCCCCTCTTTCCACTGGGATTCTCTGCCTCTAACCCTATTACAGGGGCTGAGTCACTGGCTTTACTAGGGCTCTTTCATACCGTCCCTAGGAGGGGTGCGTCACTTGAGTGGGTTGAGTCACTGATGTGATCTTCCTGTCTGGGTTGGCGCCCCCCCTTGGGTTGTGCCGTGGCGGAGATCTTTGTGGGCTATACTCGGCTTTGTCTCAGGATGGTAAGTTGGTGGTTGAAGATATCCATCTAGTGGTGTGGGGGCTGTGCTTTGGAAAAGTGGGTGGGGTTATATCCTTCCTGTTTGGCCCTGTCCGGGGGTATCATCGGATGGGGCCACAGTGTCTCCTGACCCCTCCTGTCTCAGCCTCCAGTATTTATGCTGCAGTAGTTTGTGTCGGGGGGCTAGGGTCAGTTTGTTATATCTGGAGTACTTCTCTTCTTTCCGGTGTCCTGTGTGAATTTATGTATGCCCTCTCTAATTCTCTTTCTTTCTCTCTCTCGGAGGACCTGAGCCCTAGGACCATGCCTCAGGACTACCTGACATGATGTCTCCTTGCTATCCCCAGTCCACCTGGCCATGCTGCTGCTCCAGTTTCAACTGTTCTGCCTTATTATTATTTGACCATGCTGGTCATTTATGAACATTTGAACATCTTGGCCATGTTCTGTCATAATCTCCACCCGGCACAGCCAGAAGAGGCCTGGCCACCCCACATAGACTGGTTCCTCTCTAGGTTTCTTCCTAGGATTTGGCTTTTCTAGGGAGTTTTTCCTAGCCACCGTGCTTCTACACCTGCATTGCTTGCTGTTTGGGGTTTTAGGCTGGGCTTCTGTACAGCACTTTGAGATATCAGATGATGTACGAAGGGCTATATAAATAAATTTGATTTGATATCAAGACACCCAGTCACGACAAAGACACATTCGTCCTAACTCAGTTGCCAGAGAGGAAGGAAACCGCTCAGAGATTTTACCATTAGGCCAACGACTTTAAAACAGTTACATGGTTGAATGGCTGTGATAGGAGAAAACTGTTTTTCCAAAACATGCATTTTGTTTGCAACAAGGCACTAAAGTAATACTGCAAAAAATGTGGCAAAGCAATTCACTTTTTGTCCTGAATACGAAGTGTTAAGTTTGGGGCAAATCCAACACAACTCATTACTGAGTACCACTTTCCATTTTTTCAAGCATGGTGGTGGCTGCATGATGTTATGGGTATGCTTGTAATCATTAAGGATCTGGGGAGTTTTTCAGGATAAAAAAATAAACGGAATGGAGCTAAGCACAGGGAAAATCCTAGAGGAAAACCTGGTTTAGTCTGCTTTCCACCAGACACTGGGGGATGAATTCACCTTTCAGCAGGACAATAACCTAAAACACAAGGCCAAATCTACACTGGAGTTGCTTACCAAGAAGACAGTGAATGTTCCTGAGAGGCAGAGTTACAGTTTTGACTTAAATCGGCTTGAAAATCTATGGCATGACTTGAAAATGGTAATCTACCAATGATCAACAACCAATTTAACAGAGCTTGAAGAATTATGAACATAATAATGGTGAAATATTGTACATTCCAGCAGTGGCGTGTATTCATGGATACCAAGGGAAGCCAGGCTTCCCCCAAAAATTGTCAAAGAAAATATAAAAAAATATATAAAATAATCTTTCGTCTCTGTGTTTCATCATTTTCCTTCAATTCGCAAGAGGCTGAATGTATCTCACAAGTGAAAGCATCAGAGCGACCAAAACAGCACCCCTCGTGTAGGCCATCTACGTGTAGGCCATCTATCTGATGCTGTCTTGTCCAAACGAGTATGACATTGTTTGCTGCCCGTAGCATTGAAGGCAAAGGAAGTCAGAGAGCATTTGGCTTCCCTTGATTAAAATCAGCGGTGCGCTAAACTGAGCGAGCTCAACTGTGAATGGTCCTGGTGCACCCAAAAAAAAAAAAGAGTCAAGGGAAGCCAGCTTGGATTTGGCGTCACGACTATCAAATCCCATTGAGAGCATACGTCATTAAAAGAAAGTTGAATTGCTGCATCTCGTTGTGTTGTTGTCCTCCGGAGGCTAGCTAGCTAGCTAAAATGGTCCCTTTCCTAAATTAGCCATGGATGGAGATAAGGATTTGGACTTGTGGTTTTACTTCATTCTCCGTACTGGCCAATGATTATAACAGCGATTCTGATCCACAACATTAATTCATTCATTGTTGTGCCCCTGGCCTGAGAGGATGGAAGTTCAATATGTAACTAGATGTAGAAGGCTAATTTTAACTAGCTAACCATGAATGGAAGTTAGGCTAGCGAGCAAGCATTTTAGCCAGGTAGCCTAGGACAACAGAAAATAAAAGTGTACTGAGTGACAGGCCGTTTCATCAACATGAAAGAGGAGAATGGCATTGGCCTTTCTCTCCAAGCAGGGTGAGTCAACATGCTTTTCTACTTGCACGAATGCGCGCACACACACGCAACCACATCATAATTAGCTTAAGTTGGACTAAATTGTTTTTGGTATCTTTTAGTTGTCACTGTATTTGATGATGTTTAAGTTGAAATGGTGCTGGAATAGTGGAGGCAGCTCCTGTATTCTTTGCGACTTGTGTTAACTCTCTGTTGTTCCAAATCAATAGTTGTTTAGTCGTTGGAAATATTAACTTGCTTGACCATGCTGTAGATCATGTAACTGTCTGTTACTGTACATGCAATATGCTTTGTGAACTTCACTGGACAGAGGTTGCTATCCGGTTTTGTTATAAATCAAAGGTATGGTTGAATTTATTCTGCCACTGTCTCTTCTTATTGTCTCGGCCTTTAGGCCTAAATATTAGTCGCAAGCCATATGAATTAACAGGTTATAGAGCAAACACAATTATCACAACACATAGGTTGTACTATGGTTCCTTTAGGGGGGAATCAACTTGCTTGAACATGCTATAGGTCATATAAGTGTCTGTTAATGTACATGCAATATGCTTTGTAGACTTCACTGCTATCCGATTTTGTGCAAACAATGCAATTATCAGAACACATAGGTTGTAATATGGGGTAGGGGACTTGGCAATTACGTTAGCTCCAACAACCTGACACTCATTGACAAGAAATGCCATCAACAGTGGGCCTTTGCATTTCATAGGAATTGCAGCTCACCAATGTCAATGCTAGATGTTGGAACATTGCTGCGGGGACTTGCTTCCATTCAGCCACAACAGCATTAGTGAGGTTGGGCAATTAGGCCTGGCTCGTAGTCAGCGTTCCAATTCATCCCAAAGGTGTTCGATGGGGTTGTGGTCAGGGCTTTGTGCAGGCCAGTGAAGTTCTTCCACACCAATCTCTTCAAACCATTTCTGTATGGACCTGGCTTTGTGCATGGGGGCATTGTCATGCTGAAACAGGAAAGGGCCCCAAACTGTTGTCACAAAGTTAGAAGAACAGAATCGTCTAGAATGTCATTGTATGCTGTTGCATTAAGGTGTCCATTCACTGGACCTAAGGGGTCAAGCCCAAACCATGAAAAAAGCCCCAGACCAATATATCTCCTCCACCAAACTTTACAGTTGGCACTATCCATTGGGGCAGGTAGCGTTCTCCTGTTCGTCGGTAGCTTCATGAAATAGGTTTCCATGGCCGAGCAGCCACAAACAAGCCTAAGATCACCATGTGCAATGCCAAGCTTGGGCTAGAATGATGTAAAGCTCACCACCATTGGACTCTGGAGCAGTGGAAACACGTTTTCTGGTGTGTAGAATCACTCTTGACCATCTGTCAGCCCAACGGACAAATCTGTGTTTGGCAGATGCCAGGAGAACGCTACCTGCCCCAATGCATAGTGCATGAGGGTTGTACACAATTATGAAAACATCTAATCTAATTCCGATGTCGGATCCCACTTGCTTTCCTTAGAGCAGATTACACTAGCCATAACATCAAAAAACATGTGTAACTGTATGTATTTGTGTCCGGCAGGATGATACAGAACTGAATGAGAGTACATTTGACATGGAAAATTATAATTGAATCAGCTAGCAAAAAGTAAAGCTTACATTAATCATAAATAGTTATAGTTTACATTTCTGCCTATTGTATCACTGTGTTTACAGGTCTATATTTCCAGGATGCATTATGATATCCTAATGCTGTTTGTGTACGTAGGGCAGACAACTGACTACTTGTATTCCACATTTTTGCAATATCAGAGCTTGCAATATTGGGTTACATGAGCCTGTGGCCCACCCCCCTCCAGCCAGGCATTATTCTGTGCTTTTTGAGTTTAGGGGGTGTATCAACATTTCTAACCACTTTTGCAGAAAAATATTTTTACACAACCATCCATTTCATTAATGGGAGACATTAGGGATTTTTAAAAACATGGTTGTGTTTTCTTCTACCTAGAGTAGGGTTATAAAACATTTTTTTGGGGGGGCTTCCCATTAGCCTACATTGTATATTTGCCTTCTGATAGAAAATGTATCTAACTGCATTGCAAAGCTGAGCAAATAGACTAGTGTTTAACTGTTGTGAAACTGTCATTTAGGTGTGGAACAGGACTGTTCTTAATTACAGAGAAAATGAACTACACACACACGACACGGAATCCTAACTTTGCGCACACTTAACGTGGCAATCATGCATTAATGTCAATGGATGAATTGCACGAAAACGTTATGTACGAGGATATCAAGTCAGGATTCAAGCCTACCTGAAAACATAACTATATTGTGATAAACTCATAACCAATGTCATGAGAAACGTGAACAGTTTGTTCTTTCAGATTTGCTACATTTGACCACGGGCCAAACAGCTATGAAACCAAACATGTCTGTTTTGTCTTTTCAACAGCTCGGGGCATTGGTGTGTTTGAGTGAGAAAGCAGTGTGTCAGTGGAACAATGCTCTAAATATACCCTCCTCAGGCCAAAGATAGCTGTCCAGAAAGGTGAGGGGGTTGTTCTTCTACAACCCACCAGTGCCCCAGCAGAGCAGCAGCAGAGGTTCAATAAGCAGTACAGCATCGCTGGCTTGACCCGGCAGCAGGGGGGATCCGGTTACACGACCATGGCCATTTTCCATCACGACCCCAGTCAACCTAAGCCCTTTTCTTTTTTATCTCTTTCGGCTGGCCAGCGTTCATGTTTGTTTGAATGCTGACCGCTGAAATGACGGGGGGGGGGGGGGGGGAGAGTTGTGGTGCAGGTGTTTAGGTTCTTTCACTCACTGACACAGATGAAGAGGACAGTATGAATGTCAGTACAAGGAACTGACCAACCCCTGGGACAGGAATATGATTCCACACCGCCACGTATACTCCCTCTCTGGCCTCTAGGTCACCAGACTGCTGATTATTACACACACCTGTCACCATCGTCCTGGGTCACCATAGCAACACATTAGCCCTAGTCACCCTACCCCAGTCAGTGAGTCACAGTCAGAGCATCGGTCCTCACCCTGTGGTCCTCCTGTAGCGCCATGTTAGTGTTAGGTTGGCCCCAGCTACGCGGCCCCTGTCACATCCGCCTGTCAGACTGGGCATGAAGTCCCGACCGAAGGGCTCTGATAAACTCCGCATCATCTGTTGTACATGTGTGTTGTGTGCCTGGAATGGATCCCTGTGGAGAAGAGGAAGAAGAAGAAGAGATTTAATCAGCCTCAATGTTCCCAGAGACTCTGAATTCTTTGCAGAATTGATGACTGTGCTGATGAGTGAAAAACAAATGGTCATACCTTGATGAGCTGTACTTTGAAGAATCTCAAATATATATAAATTATTTTTGGATTTGTTTAACACTTTTTTGGTTACGACATGATTCCATATGTGTTATTTCATAGTTTTGATATCTTCACTCTTATTCTACAATGTAAAAAATAGTAGAAATAAAGAAAAACCCTTGAATGACTAGGTGTGTCCAAACTTTTGACTGGTACTGTATATATAGATTTTTTTCCCGAAATAGTCATAACAAGAACACGCAACCGGGCATTGCGAGGGAAGGGCTGGTTTGTGGACTGAAGATGGGGCGATGGGGGTCGTACGGTAACGTTTATCTGATTTTAGACCAGGCCTAAGATACACACAAAAGTATGTGGACACCCCTTCATCCTAGTGGATTCAGCTAATTCAGCCACACCCGTTTCTGACAGGAGTATAAAATCAACCACACATCCATGCAATTTCCATTGACAAACATTGGCAGTAGAATGCCCGTACTGAAGAGCTCAGTGATTTTCAACATGGCACCATCATAGGATGCCACCTTTCCAACAAGTCAGTTCATCACATTTCTGCACTGCTAGAGCTGCCCCGGTCAACTGTAAGTGCGGTTATTGTCTAGGAGGAACAACGGCTTAGCCGCGGACTGAATATACTCTCCTGCAACCCGCCTCACCCAATGTGGTACGGATCTGCTATTTTTATACTTTAGAACCGGAACCCCCATCAGAAGCTAGCCAGCTAACTAGTAGTCAGTTAGCCACTCTTAGCGGTCTTCACCGTTAACTCGGACACCAGCCATCCTCAGCTCGGTCAATACCTGCCAGTCTGCACAGCTCGAGATCAACCCAGAGCATATTCTTTTCTCTACCACATCTCCGGATTCCTACCGCAAGCTCTGGACCATTACACCAGATCATCGTAGCTAGCTAGCTGTTATCCGAGTGGCTACTCCTGGCTAGCGCCTCTGTACCGAAGCTAGCACCAGTTAGCCTTGAGCTAGACCCATCTCCCGGTTAGCCAAAGAGGTCTACCAGCTAATTCTTGAGCTACAATACCTCTTTTGCCAATTGGCCTGGACCCTTTATTGCCGACACAGAGCTCCGCCAATCCATCACGAATGGTCTGCCGACGTAATCGTCCGAGTTGGTTTCAACAGGCTTTTCCGTTGCGACGTCGCCCGAATACCCATCTGCTGGCCACGGCCCGCTAGCTCCAGCTCGCCTAGCGTAGTAGCAACTACCGAACAGCTCCCTGACTCACCCATTGCTGCTCATTGGACCCTATGATCACTCCGCTACACATGCCTCTCCCTAATGTCAATATGCCTACAGGATAATTATTATTGTTTTATTTCACTGTAGAGCCCCCAGCCCCGCCCTAAATGCCTTAGATAGCTCTTTTGTCGCACCCTCCAAACATGCGGAGACCTCACCTGGCTTAACTGGTGCCTCCAGAGATACAACCGCTCTCATCGTCACTCAATGCCTAGGTTTACCTCCACTGTACTCACATCCTACCATACCCTTGTCTGTACATTATGCCCTGAATCTATTCTAACACGTCAAGAAATCTGCTCATTTTATTCTCTGTCCCCAACGCACTAGACAACCTTTAGCTGTACCCTTATTCTTACTCCTCCTCTGGTGGTGTAGAGGTCAACCCAGGCTCTGTAGCCCCCAGCACCACAACCAATCCCAAGGCGCTCTCATTTGTTGACTTCTGTAAAAGCATTGGTTTCATGCATGTTAACATCAGAGGCCTCCTCCCTAAGTTTGTTTTATTCACTGCTTTAGCACACTCCGCTAACCCTGATGTCCTAGCCGTGTCTGAATCCTGGTTTAGGAAGGCCACCAAAAATTCTGAAATTTCCATCCCCAACTACAACATTTTCCGACAAGTTAGAACTGCCAAAGGGGGCGGAGATGCAGTCTACTGCAGATATATTATACAGAGTTCTGTCATACTATCCAGGTCTGCCCAAATAATTTGAGCTTCTACTTTTAAAAATCCACCTTTACAGAAACAAGTCTCTCACCATTGCCGCTTGATATAAACCCCCCCCCCCTCAGCCCCCAGCTGTGCCCTGGACACCATATATGAATTGATTGCCCCCCATCTATTTTCAGAGTTCTTACTGTTAGGTAACCTAAACTAGGATATGTTTAACCTCTTGCTCCTACCTGACACGCAGGCGTCCCATCTAGACATCTGGAAATGCAAATGCGCTACACTAAATGCTAATAGTACTAGTTAAAACTCAAACGTTAATTAAAATACACATGCAGGGTAGTGAATTAAAGCTACACTCGTTGTGAATCCAGGCAACAAGTCAGATTTTTAAAATGCTTTTCGGCGAAAGCATGAGAAGCTATTATCTGATAGCATGTAACAC
Organism: Oncorhynchus nerka; assembly: GCF_034236695.1. Classification (NCBI taxonomy): domain Eukaryota; kingdom Metazoa; phylum Chordata; class Actinopteri; order Salmoniformes; family Salmonidae; genus Oncorhynchus; species Oncorhynchus nerka. Next base: position 53,320,636 of record NC_088406.1, read on the forward strand.
CCCAAAAGACCCGCAGGGGACGTAAACAAAATAATTAGCATAGTCGGCGCTACACAAAACGCACAATAAAATATAAAACATTCATTACCTTTGACCATCCTCTTTGTTGGCACTCCTAGATGTCCCATAAACATCACTATTGGGTCTTTTTTTCCGTTTAAATCGGTCCATATATAGCCTAGATATCAATCTATGAAGACTGTAATCAAGGAAAAAAACATTGTTTTATAACGCGACGTCATTTTTTTTAATTAAAAAAGTCGATGATAAACTTTCACAAAACACTTCGAAATACTTTTGTAATGCAACTTTAGGTATTAGTAAACGTTAATAAGCGATCAAATTGATCACGAGGCGATGTATATTCTATAGCTGTACGTCTGGAAATAATGTCCGGGTAAATCTCAACCAAAATATCCGGTCGGAGACCTGAAGAAATGGGCTGTCTCTTGTTCGTTTGACCAAGAAACAAAGCCTAGGCAAATGACAAGACTGTTGACATCGTGTGGAAGCTGTAGGTATTGCAACCTCGGCCCCATTTAATGTGGTTCACCTTTATCAATCGGTTGAAGTGGTGCATTGATATATTTTTCCATTTTCAGTGATCAGATTTTCCTGCACTTTTCGATGAAACGCACGTTTTGTTATAGTCACAGCCGTGATTTAACCCGTTTTATAAACGTCTGAGTGTTTTCTATCCACACATACTAATCATATGCATATACTATATTCCTAGCATGAGTAGCAGGGCGCTGAAATGTTGCGCGATTTTTAACAGAATGTTCGAAAAAGTAGGGGGTAGGAGTAACAGGTTAACACCCTGGCCGTCCTACAATCTAAGCTAGATGCCCTCAATCTCACACAAATGATCAAGGAACCTACCAGGTACAACCCTAAATCTGTAACCATGGGCACCCTCATAGACATCATCCTGACCAACTTGCCCTCTAAATACACCTCTGCTGTTTTCAATCAGGATCTCAGCGATCACTGCCTCATTGCCTGCATCCGTCATGGGTCCACTGTCAATCAACCACCCCTCATCATTGTCAAACTCTCCCTTAAACATGTCAGCAAGCAGGCCTTTCTAATCGACCTGGCCCGGGTATCCTGGAAGGAAATTGACCTCATCTCGTTAGTAGAGGATGTGTGGTAGCTCTTTAAAAGTGCTTTCCTCACCATCCTAAATAAGCATGCCCATTCAGAAAATTTAGAACGAAGAACAGATATACCCCTTGGTTCACTCCAGACTTGACTGCCCTTGACCAGCACAAAAATATCCTGTGGCGTACTGCATTAGCATCGAATAGCCCCCGCGATATGCAACTTTCCAGGAAGTCAGGAACCAATATACACAGTGAGTTAGGAAAGCTAAGGCTAGATTTTTCAAACAGAAATGTGCATCCTGTAGCACTAATTCCAAAACATTTTGGGACACTGTAAAGTCCATGGAGAATAAGAGCACCTCCTCCCAGCAGCCCACTGCACTGAGGCTAGGAAACACGGTCACCACCAATAAATCTACGATAATCAATCATTTCAATAAGCATTTTTCTAAGGCTGGCCATGCTTTCCATTGGCTACCCCCGCCCCCCCCCCCCCCACACTTCTCCTTTACCCAAATCCAGACAGCTGATGTTCTGAAAGAGCTGCAAAATCTGGATACCTACAAATCAGCTGGTCTAGACAATCTGGACCCTCTCTCTAAAATTATCTGCCGAAATTGTTGCAACCCCTATTACTAGCCTGTTGTAACCTCTCTTTCTTATCGTCTGAGATCCAAAGATTGGAAACCTGCCGTGGTCATCCCCCTCTTCAAAGGGGGAGACACTATACCCAAATTATTATAGACCTATATCCATCCCGCCCTGCCTTTCTAAAATCTTTGAAAGTCAAGTTAACAAACAGATCACCAACCATTTCGAATCCCACCGTAATTTCTCCACAATGCAATCTGGTCATGGGTGCACCTCAGCCACGCTCAAGGTCCTAAACGATATCATAACCACCATCGATAAAAGACAGTACTGTACAGCCGTCTTCATCGACCTGGCCAAGGCTTTCGACTCTGTCAATCACCCCATTCTTATCGGCAGACTCAACAGCCTTGGTTTCTCAAATGACTGCCTCGCCTGGTTCACCAACTACTTCTCAGATAGAGTTCAGTGTGTCAAATCAGAGTTCAATTCTCGGGCCAACTCTTTTCTCTGTATAGATCAATGATGTCGCTCTTGCTGCTGGTGATTCTCTAAACCACCTCAACACAGACGAAACCTTTCTGTATACATCTGGCCCTTCTTTGGACACTGTGTTAACAAACCTTCAAATGAGCTTCAATGACATACAACACTTCTTCCGTGGCCTCCAACTGCTTTTAAATGCTAGTAAAACTAAATGCATGCTCTTCAACCGATTGCTTCCCACACCCACCCACCCGACTAGCATCACTACTCTGGACGGTTCTGACTTAGAATATGTGGACAACTACAAATACCTAGGTGTCTGGATAGACTGTAAACTCTCCTTCCAGACTCACATTAAGCATCTCCAATCCAAAATTAAATCTAGAATTGACTTCCTATTTCGCAACAAAGCATCCTTCACTCATGCTGCCAAACATACCCTCATAAAACAGACTATCCTACCAATCCTTGACTTCGGCGATGTCATTAACAAAATAGCCTACTCAGCTAATTGGATGCAGTCTATCACAGTGCCATCTGTTTTGTCACCAAAGCCCCATATACTACTCACCACTGTGACCTGTATGCTCTCGTTGGCTGGCCCTCGCTTCATATTTGTCGCCAAACCCACTGGCTCCAGGTCATCTACGAGTCTTTGCTAGGTAAAACCCAGCCTTATCTCAGCTCATTGGTCATCATAGCAACACCTACCCGTAGCACGCGCTCCAGCAGGTATATTTCACTGGTCATCCCCAAATCCAACACTTTCTTTGGCCTCTTTTCCTTTCAGTTCTCTGCTGCCATTGACTGGAACAAACTGCAAAAATCACTGAAGCTGGAAATTAATGTCTCTCGCCTCAACTTTAGGCATCAGCTGTCAGAGCAGCTTACCAATCACTGTACCTGTACACAGCCCATCTGTAAATATCACACCCAACTACCTCATCCCCATATTGTTATTTATTGTTTTGCTCTTTTGCATCCCAGTATCTCTACTTGCACATCATCATCTGCACATCTATCACTCCAGTGTTAATGCTAAATTGTAATTATTTCGCCTCCATGGCCTATTTATTGCCTTACCTCCCTAATCTTACTACATTTGCACATATTGTACATAGACCTTTTCTATTGTGTTATTTACTGTACGTTTGTTTATCCCATGTGTAACTGTGTTGTTTTTGTCACACTGCTTTGCTTTATCTTGGTCAGGTCGCAGTTGTATATGAGAACTTGTTCTCAACTGGCCTACCTGGTTAAATAAAGATGAAATAAAAAATATTTAAAAAAAAGTGGTAGGTCACACAAGCTAACAGAATGGGAACGCCGAGTGCTGAAGCGTGTAGGGCGTAAAAATAGTCCTCGGTTGCAAAACTCACGACTGAGTTCCAAACTGCCTCTGGAAGCAACGTCGGCACAAGAACTGTTTGTCGGGAGCTTCATGAAATGTGTTTCCATAGCCAAGAAGCCGCACATAAGCCTAAGATCACCATGCCCAATATCAAGCGTCGGCTGGAGTGGTGGAAAGCACGCCACCTTTGGACTCTGGAGCAGTGGAAATGCGTTCTCTGGAGTGATGAATCACTCGTCACCACAAACAAATCGGGATTTAGCGGATGCCAGGAAAACGCTACCTGCCCCAATACGTAATGCCAACTGTAAAATTTGGTGGAATAGGAATAATGGTTAAGGGCTGTTTTTCATGGTTCGTGCTAGGCCCCTTAGTTCCAGTGAAGGGCAATCTTAATGCTACAGCATACAATGACATTCTAGACAATTATGTGCATCCAACATTGTGGCAAGTTTGGGGAAGGTCCTTTCCTGTTTCTGCATGACAATGCCCCAATGCTCAAAGCGAGGTCCATACCGAAATGGTTTGTCGAGATCGGGAATTTGAATTGGAACGCAGACTACGAGCCAGGCCCAACATTGACCTCACTAATGCTCTTGTGGCTGAATGGAAGCAAATCCCCGCAGCAATGTTCCAACATTTAGTGGAAAGCCTTCCAAGAAGAGTGGAGGCTGTTATAGCAGCAAAGGTGGGACCAACTCCATATTAATGACCATGATTTTGGAATGAGATGTTCGATGAGCAGGTGTCCACATTCTTTTAGCCATATAGTGTATGACAAGGGTCTAAGCTAGGTGATTAATAGATATTACATTCTCAAAGTTTTCCTCTGGAATGGCTACACTTACTCAAAGCATATATTCACTAATGAAAAACATTATCCAATATTTTGCTGACACCAGTAACTCTATTCCTTGAGTAGTAAGTACTATGCTATTACTGTAGCCTACATATCAACCAGTAGCTATTGACACATCAAACATGGATTTCAGTGTGCGTTAGTTGTCATTTAAATTTAGTAATATCTCAAATCAAAGTTGTGCAGGTGTTTGAACAGGTGCAGCAAAATGCTTATGTTACTAGCTCCAACAGTGCAGTAGAATGTCTAGCAAATTCAACACAAATACACAAATATTAAAAAATATAAACAACAAATCAAGAAATGACAGAATGAGTCCAATTAACATTCCAAGGAAAATTGTATGTTCAGTAGTAGCCATAATATAAATATAGACACCGACAGTATATAATTTGTAAGGTATATTGTATATTAGGATGAGCTATTTCTAGAATACAGTATATACATACACAGGGAGTAAACAACAGTATATTAACAGAAAATGAGGTGACTATATATATACATGGGGCATAAGTCTCAAGGTGCAGGGCAGAGTACCGTGCAGGTAGCCAGCAAGTGATGGCTGTTCAACAGTCTGATGGCCTGGAGATAGAAGCCGTTTTTAAATCTGGAACAGCTGATATCATAAGGGAATAAGCTATGCTGATAACAAAGCATTGAAATTGGGCACACAATTGCCCCACAATAATATCTGCAAACTATTAATTGTGAACGTGGCTCTTAAAAATATAACATTATTGACAATAGCTTACAGACTGTCATTGTAGACAAGGGGTGGGTAGCATACAGTCGTTATTGTCCATTATCTGAAGCAACGCGTCGTTCAAAGTGGTGTTGACTGGTATTTAAAGAAAAACAATTTTTCGAGAAAAATCTTCATTCTGTCGAATTAATGAGTGGCAGAATACAATATCGATACTACTTACGACAAGAAAGGGTCCTCGTCAAATTCCCTGAGAAGACTGTTAAACATTTCCACGGGTGTTGGAGAGGAAAAGTGAAGTATGAAATATGTATTTTCTATTTAGCGCTATGAAGCGGCTTCTACTACCCAGTGTACGACAGCCAAGCGCGCACGGTGCCAATGAAGTTACTATGGAACCTTGCTACACTTCAGAACGTTGGGCTTTATGAACCAGGAACCACATGACCTCCGTAGAGCCATCTGGTTGGCTGGCTATTCACAGCTCGAGCAGGATCTATCAGCAGAACGTTATGTTGTCAGAAGCTGTCATGACAACGCAGCTCGCTCCAGAGAAAAAAGATATTCCATGTTTTGCCGTATTTTACAAGCGTGTGCCACTTCAGCAACGAGGCAATGCTGTAAAAGATGTGTAGGCTAAATGGCGTTTGTTGTCGAATTTATCCATTTAAATACGATGTACTATATTACTTTTCATTGGGTCTACATGTACTGTACATAGTTTTATTTGCAGTTGTCACTATGACATTGAACACACCCTGAAAGCACTGAATGAGTATCTGTGCGTTAGCGACCTCATGAATGGTCTAATGCTACCACCATCTTATTAATAGGCAACGTGCAGTAGGATGCGTAATCTGTTGATTGACAGGACTATAGAACGATAAACTTTCCTCTAGTGTGGATGCTCACCAACGTGTTATAGTTAAGTAGCCTATAGTTGATCATTATAGTAATCGGCTGGGTGGATGTCTCCGACACAACACATTATTATCGCAACAGAACTAACCTACTAGTAAGTCTAGCTAACGTTTGCGAACTTGAATGAAATACATATACACTTGACTTTTATACTCTATGGCGTTTGTTGTCTCTTTCAAATAATTTACTCTGGCAAGTTTGCCATGCAGTAGGGAAGTAAAGCGGAATTCGAATCCATCACTTCCGTTGTTTGGCTGTGCCATAGTGAAGTGGAAACAACAATACCGTTACGACCTGATGCGGTAACGACACGGTAATTGCCTTGTGAGAAGGCATCATAGTGTTGTTCAAAGTGGCTTGGAGAGAGAAATAAGAAAAACATACGGAAAACATTAGCCTACAAGATTAATTCCTTAAGTTGCATCTCATTAATGAGGAAAGAACCGCAAAACTGGCACCCGTCTCATCTCACCTGGCTCGCACATATGCGAGTCATCGTGGCTTGCTTTCATTTTTGCAATTTTTTTTCTTCCTCTTTTTCTCCCCAATTTGGTAGTTATATTGGGATAGAGTCTAGCTTCTCTGGTGTGATGTGGCCAGGTTTCCCGTGCGTCCAATACACAACCCAACCCAGCTTCTTGACACAAGGCCCAATTAACCCGGAAGGGAGCTGCAGCAATGTTTTGGAGGAGACACCTTTCCGTACACCTGGCGACCATGCCAGCGTGCAGAGCCCGTACCGAAACAGGAGTATGTGATGAGACAAGGACATCCCTCCCCTTACCCGGAGGACGCTGGGCCAATTGTGCACCGCCCCATTTGTCTCCCGGTCGCGGCCGGCTGCTACATGGAATCAAACCTCCGTGCCTTAGACCACTGCGCCACTCCGGAGGCCCCCTCCTCTCTAATTAAAGGGGTGTTCATAAATTCATCCTGGAGTGCCAAAAGGCTCGCTGAACATTTGTAAATTCAGAGAGTTGTCAGATTGCCCACAGATAAACACAGATCGTTTCACTCTAGCATTCAGAGTGCACACTGGACTCTCTGACAAAGGAGTAGAGTTGATCCAAGCCTTCTGACCTCACAACGCAACCAAGCTAACTGGCTAAAGTTGGCTAGCTTGCTAACGTAAACTCGTACATCGCATTGGGCCGTACAATTGCCCTTATTTTAGCGCCCCGAAAATGTAATACTTCCAGATCAACTGTAATGTCAATACTATTGTAAATCACAATTTCTCCCCTTTCCAACAAAATCAATTACATGACCTAAACACTGCCCGTTTCTGCATAATTCAAGCAGGCAATGAGCCCAGTCTGGTCTTTTTTTTTAAATGGCGGGTGGGGAAGCGAAACTAATGTGTGACAGTGAGAAGGACAGATGTCGTGTGGGAAAATGGCTTTTTTCACTCGATCTATCCAACTTTTCACCTTAACGCCTCTAAAATGTAAATAAAACACTATAAAGAGTTGATATAATGTGTCATTACATACCTATTTGAAGGTTTGTGTCGAATTTGAATCAAGTTCTTAGTGCGGTGCTAAAGTGATCTTAAAAGTAAACAGCGGCTTTGAGAATGATGATGGCATGCAATGGCAAAAAATGACTGGGTAATCCCCCTTACCTCCGTCACTGTCCATTTATTGTTTTTAAACAATGAGAGAAGTGCTACACCTGGTGGAGAGAGATTGTAAGACAGAAATAGTTGCTTTATGCGTGCTGTACGTTGACATGACACGTCAAGATGTAACGGAGGATCAATAAATACCTATTCTAGCGGTTTCAGCGCCAAGATCTTTGTAAGGCAGGATTTACACATACAAAACACCACCAGTCCAAGTGAAAGGTTTAACCGGTTTATTATCAGGTTTCACAAAACAGAGTAAACACTAGATCACCTGTGGAAGGTCCTTCAATCGTGGTCTTTGGTTCAATCCTTGTTGAAATCATCAGTTCCTTTATTCCAGTAAACCACATCCTCCACTCGGTCTCCCCAAATACCTCTTACTCCTTCACCTGCCGGGGTCAAAGCAAATACAATTGGTTTCACCTGTCTGCAGTTTGGCTCTGATTACAACTGGAGACAGGTGTGGCTGTTCTGCTGCGGTCTAGGTTTCCCCTGAGCTGTCCATGGTCCTGCCTCTGGGGAATACTTCTCATTGCTGTCCGTGGTCCTGGCAGCCAGAAAACAAAGAAACCTCGCAGGCACATACCGTCTATCCACCACATAACCCCTGAAACCACTACAATATATAGGGAAGGCCCTATCTTACTCTTGCTTGCTGGATATAAAATAGGCTACAGTGTTCACAATTGACTTGTGTGGAAGTTTGAATGGCGAGAGCTTCTCTGGTGTGATGTGATCACATTGGCTGGTGGTAAAAATGCAATAAACGTGAATCCTCTGTTCTCCCCGCGCTCAATGTTTATGTTTACAATGAAATGTATTACATCAGAATGCCCAACGTTAGATTGTTTCCAATAGATCCAGTCGGTATTAAATAGAATGTCGTAACCAATGATGTGTATAAACCCTGCATGGTTGCATGGTTTACTGCCTTGTCAAGACAAGGCCCAAATCCCTGTCATCAGAAAAGGGGAGTTATCTAAATCCCTGTCATCTCCTAGTGGCCAGGGATTTTATTGCAGGCAAATTTATATCCATTTAACTTAATTTCTACCAGCATGTCACATGTGCAACCAGAGGAAAACAAACTCTAGACCAGCTTTACTCCACACACAGAGACACATACAACGCTCTCCCTCGCCCTCCATTTGGCAAATATGACCATAATTCTACCTGATTCCTGCTTACAAGCAAAAACTAAAGCAGGAAGTACCAGTGACTTGCTCAATACGGAAGTGGTTAGATGATGCAGATGCTACGCTACAGGACTGTTTTGCTAGGACAAACAGGAATATGTTCTGGGGTTCATCCAATGGCATTGAGGAGTATACCACCTCAGTCACCGGCTTCATCAACAAGTGCATCGACGACGTCGTTCCCACAGGGACGTATGTACATTTCCCAACCAGAAGTCATGGATTACAAGCAACATCCTCACCGAGCTAAAGGCTAGAGATGGACACTAATCCGGATGCTTATAGGAAATCCTGCTATGCCCTTAGATGAACCATCAAACAGGCAAAGCGTCAATACAGGACTAAGACTGTGTGATCATGCTCTCCATAGCCGATGTGAGCAAGACCTTTAAACAGGTCAGCATTCACAAAGCTGCTGGGCCAGACCGATTACCAGGACGTGTATTCAAAGCACGTGCGGACCAACTGGCAAGTGTCTTCACTGACATTTTCAAACTCTCCCTGACCGAGTCTGTAATACCTACATGTTTCAAACAGACCACCATAGTCCCTGTGCCCAAGAAAGCGAAGGTAACCTGCCTAAATGATTACCTCCTCGTTGCACTCACGTCTGTAGCCATGAAGTGCTTTGAAAGGCTGGTCATGACTTATGTGAGCAAGACAAAAGTGCTGATCGTGGACTACAAAAAGGAGGGCTGAACAGGCCCCCATTAATATTGATGGGGCTGAAGTCGAGCGGGTCGAGGGTTTCAAGTTCCTTGGTGTCATTACCAACAAACTATCATGGTCCAAACACACCAAAACAACACCTTTTCCTCCTCAGGAGACTGAAAAGATTTGGCATGGGTCCCCAGATCCTCACTAATGTTCTATAGCTGCACCATCGAGAGCATCCTGACCTGTTGCATCACCGCCTGGTATAGCAACTGCTCAGCATCTGACCGTAAGGCGCTACAGAGGGTAGTGCGTACGGCCCAGTACATCACTGGGGCCAAGCTTCCTGACAGGCTCAAAGAACAAAACATCAATATTTTGGGTCCATGGCCAGAAAACTCCCCAGACCTTAATCCCATTGAGAACTGGTGGTCAATCCTCAAGAGGCGGGTGGATAAACAAAAACCCACAAATTCTGACAAACTCCAAGCATTGATTATGCAAGAATGGCCTTCCATCAGTCAGGATGTGTCCCAGAAGTTAATTGACAGCAAGCCAGGGTGGATTGCAGAGGTCTTGAAAAAGAAGGGTCAACACTGCAAATATTGACTCTTTGCATCAACTTAATGTAATTGTCAATAAAAGTCTTTGACACTTATGAAATGCTTGTAATTATACTTCAGTATTCCATAGTAACATCTGACAAAAATATCTAGACACTGAAGTGGCAAACTTTGTGAAAATTAACATTTGTGTCATTCTTAATGCTCCCACGCTGGGAAATAGAGCCTGCGAGAAGAGCTCTGTGGCATCAGGCAATTCTGCATGGGAGAGTGGGAAATGTGGGGACCAGGTGTCCAAGTAGGCTACATGTAGCTATGTGGGAGAAAAACCTTTCATCGTAGGTAAAACATTTAACTTGTATAGTCCGTTTGTAACGCCACTCACTACTTGTAGCTGTATAGTTTGTTTGTTGGTCTTGGCTAGCTTAATGTTCAAGTTGGTAGCTAGCACTCACGTGGTTGCTAGCACCGTCATGAAAAGAAGGCATGAGCGAAGCCCTACAATATTATGTTTTCTAAGTAGTGAGAACAATCTGGAGCAGGCAATGTTGTTGAAAAGTAATCTTTAGACATGTTGTACTTTGCTTAAATGTAGTTTTGTAATTGATGAAAACAAGCAGACAAAAAGAAAATGGCAAAAAAAAGGCTAAGTATTTGCTGTGAGCCAATGGGGTAACCTAGGTTGTTTTCCTGACAGGCGGAGGGGACGCAACATTCTATCTAATACCGACTGGGTCTATAAATGAGGTAAAGAGGTCAATCGAACTCGAACAAAATAATGGAATTTCCATGGAAAGGTGTGGGGGAAAGGGCCGTGGGGGAAATATCAAGAGTCTCCTCATTGCCCCCCCAGCAAAATTAGCCTACATTTAGGCTATTGTTTAGATGTGTATTTAACACTATGTTGAGGTAAAAATCTGAGTATCATGAATGTCAACCCCAACACGTTTATGGCATCTTTACTAATCAACTGCATTACAGATAAAAATGACTGACTACCACCACTGATTTCTGTATGCTAGCTATGCTAACTAGCTTATACGAACAGGGGTTAGCATTTAGCGGTCAGTTGTTCTAAACCTTAAAAGGGACAACTTCTACACGTTATGCAGCTAAAACAGCCAAATATATCCAAATCAGACTCAAGTAACCACATTGTGGGTGTCATGATTCCTCCTGGCACCAGAGGGTGGCAGAGACCGCCCAAGAGACTTTTATTAGTCTCAAGTGTGTCTTATTATTTCATGATAATTTGTGTCCCTGTTAAAAAAGGTGTGTTTTCTGTGGTCCTTCGCAGAAGCTTGAATTGTTTACCGCGTGCCGTTGTCTCTGAGTGAATTTTCCAGACGTTAAGTTTTTTAAATGTTTCATGTGTACTGGGATCCTGTGGCTACTGTATCTCAGTAAAGTATTATGTTTATCCTTAACCACTGATTCCTTGTCTGAGCTCTTCTCTGCACCTGGTTCCAACCTTACCACTTCACAGTGGGCCTGTTACAATACATAAATCATTACGAATATCCACTTTGTTAGATCAGATTTGTTGAATGTGCACCAATCTGGTCAATGGAATGTCTGCATTCCATTGCTTCCTTTACAGCATCTATCAAAGTTATGAAAACGTTTTTTCAGTCTAATTTGTATAAACATTGTGATTGGACGATAGCTGTGAGGGTTAACAAATCCGGATCAAATCCTCTGATCTCCTCGAGCTCATTAATGATAGAATGTTCATGTTTGAAGATTGCCGAAAGGCTACTCTCTTTGGCAATGACAAGCAGAGGCAAGGAGTGGAATGTAAGCTACAGAGACTGGTACCCAGGCTACTGGCAAACCAACTCCCTGACCAAAATGGCTGACCTTTATGCCATCATAATTAGGTTAATTCCCATTCTAGTATTCTAATTCCTAATTCTATAGCCACAACTTCAAATGTGCTGAATAATAATCATTTATTTAACTTTCCATTACAGAAAATAATCTCAATGCACATAAAAAGTAAACAACAAAATATTAAAACTTTAAATTGAAATGATGAAGATATAATGTCTCTAGATTATCTGGTAACTCGAGCCCCTCTGCTGGGGGCAATTATGAAACGAACAACAAAAGTAAACTAAAAACCTCTACATTAAACCCTGTGCTTCTAATAAGTAATAAGCCACGTAGTCAAGTCTTTGTCAGAAGGCCTACTGTAGTGCTCATCACACAGAAATCTGAATCGTCCTGCTTGAAGTTGACAAAAGTGGCCCTTTGTCTAAATGTTTAGTAGCAGCTGACTGTAAGGACACCCGGCTCTCTGGGAGTGGGTTCTGCTACCCGACACTCTGGCATGTGGCTGACTGATGTAAGGAGGACCATCTGCTGAGAGTTACAAACAGACCCTTGAAGCCCACCCTCAACATACAACACAGACATGTACACACTAGAGTGCGCACAGTCACTCTCTCTCACACACACAAGTGCTCGAGTATGCATATGACAGAGAACACACCCTCTTGTGCTCATGATGTACACAACAACACAAATACAAGGCCACATAAATGACAATTCACTCAGAATTATTTTTTTTTGCAAATAAAAGTCTTAAAATGGTGAGGTACAGTTGAAGTCGGAAGTTAACATACACCTTAGCCAAGCTGACCACGACTCCATTTTGTTGATCCCTGCCTACAGGCAGAAACTTAAACAAGAGGCTCCCACGCTGAGGTCTGTCCAACGCTGGTCAGACCAAGCTGACTCCACACTCCAAGACTGCTTCCATCACGTGGACTGGGACATGTTTCGTATTGCGTCAGATAAAAATATTGACGAATACGCTGATTCGGTGTGCAAGTTCATTAGAACGTGCGTTGAAGATGTTGTTCCCATAGCAACGATAAAAACATTCCCTAACCAGAAACCGTGGATTGATAGCAGCATTCGCGTGAAACTGAAAGCGCGAACCACTGCTTTTAATCAGGGCAAGGTGTCTGGCAACATGACCGAATACAAACAGTGCAGCTATTCCCTCCGCAAGGCTATTAAACAAGCTAAGCGTCAGTACAGAGACAAAGTAGAATCTCAATTCAACGGCTCAGACACAAGAGGCATGTGGCAGGGTCTACAGTCAATCACGGACTACAAGAAGAAACCCAGCCCAGTCACGGACCAGGATGTCTTGCTCCCAGGCAGACTAAATAACTTTTTTGCCCGCTTTGAGGACAATACAGTGCCACTGACACGGCCTGCAACGAAAATATGCGGTCTCTCCTTCACTGCATCCGAGGTGAGTAAGACATTTAAACGCGTTAACCCTCGCAAGGCTGCAGGCCCAGACGGCATCCCCAGCTGCGCCCTCAGAGCATGCGCAGACCAGCTGGCCGGTGTGTTTACGGACATATTCAATCAATCCCTATACCAGTCTGCTGTTCCCACATGCTTCAAGAGGGCCACCATTGTTCCTGTTCCCAAGAAAGCTAAGGTAACTGAGCTAAACGACTACCGCCCCGTACCACTCACTTCCGTCATCATGAAGTGCTTTGAGAGACTAGTCAAGGACCATATCACCTCCACCCTACCTGACACCCTAGACCCACTCCAATTTGCTTACCGCCCAAATAGGTCCACAGACGATGCAATCTCAACCACACTGCGCACTGCCCTAACCCACCTGGACAAGAGGAATACCTATGTGAGAATGCTGTTCATCGACTACAGCTCGGCATTCAACACCATAGTACCCTCCAAGCTCGTCATCAAGCTCGAGACCCTGGGTCTCGACCCCGCCCTGTGCAACTGGGTACTGGACTTCCTGACGGGCCGCCCCCAGGTGGTGAGGGTAGGCAACAACATCTCCTCCCCGCTGATCCTCAACACGGGGGCCCCATAAGGGTGCGTTCTGAGCCCTCTCCTGTACTCCCTGTTCACCCACGACTGCGTGGCCACGCACGCCTCCAACTCAATCATCAAGTTTGCGGACGACACAACAGTGGTAGGCTTGATTACCAACAACGACGAGACGGCCTACAGGGAGGAGGTGAGGGCCCTCGGAGTGTGGTGTCAGGAAAATAACCTCACACTCAACGTCAACAAAACTAAGGAGATGATTGTGGACTTCAGGAAACAGCAGAGGGAACACCCCCCTATCCACATCGATGGAACAGTAGTGGAGAGGGTAGCAAGTTTTAAGTTCCTCGGCATACACATCACAGACAAACTGAATTGGTCCACTCACACTGACAGGGTCGTGAAGAAGGCGCAGCAGCGCCTCTTCAACCTCAGGAGGCTGAAGAAATTCGGCTTGTCACCAAAAGCACTCACAAACTTCTACAGATGCACAATCGAGAGCATCCTGGCGGGCTGTATCACCGCCTGGTACGGCAACTGCTCCGCCCTCAACCGTAAGGCTCTCCAGAGGGTAGTGAGGTCTGCACAACGCATCACCGGGGGCAAACTACCTGCCCTCCAGGACACCTACACCACCCGATGTTACAGGAAGGCCATAAAGATCATCAAGGACATCAACCACCCGAACCACTGCCTGTTCACCCCGCTATCATCCAGAAGGCGAGGTCAGTACAGGTGCATCAAAGCTGGGACCGAGAGACTGAAAAACAGCTTCTATCTCAAGGCCATCAGACTGTTAAACAGCCACCACTAACATTGAGTGGCTGCTGCCAACACACTGTCATTGACACTGACCCAACTCCAGCCACTTTAATAATGGGAATTGATGGGAAATGTTGTAAATATATCACTAGCCACTTTAAACAATGCTACCTTATATAATGTTACTTACCCTACATTATTCATCTCATATGCATACGTATATACTGTACTCTACATCATCGACTGCATCCTTATGTAATACATGTATCACTAGCCACTTTAACTATGCCACTTTGTTTACTTTGTCTACATTCTCATCTCATATGTATATACTGTACTCGATACCATCTACTGTATGCTGCTCTGTACCATCACTCATTCATATATCCTTATGTACATATTCTTTATCCCCTTACACTGTGTATAAGACAGTAGTTTTGGAATTGTTAGTTAGATTACTTGTTGGTTATCACTGCATTGTCGGAACTAGAAGCACAAGCATTTCGCTACACTCACATTAACATCTGCTAACCATGTGTATGTGACAAATCAAATTTGATTGGATTTGAATACATTTAAACTCAGTTTTTCACAATTCCTGATATTTAATCAGAGTAAAAATTACCTGTATTAGGTCAGTTAGGATCACCACTTCATTTTAATAATATGAAATGTCAGAATAATAGTAGAGAGAATGATTTATTTCAGCTTTTGTTTCTTTCATCACATTCCCAGTAGGTCAGAAGTTTACATTCACTCAATTAGTATTTGGTAGAATTGCCTTTAAATTGTTTTACTTCGGTCAAACTTTTCAGGTATCCTTCGGCAAGCTGCCCACAATAAGTTGGGTGAATTTTGGCCCATTGCTCCTGACAGAGCAGGTGTAACTGAGTAAGGTTTGTAGGCCTCGCTTTTTCAGCACACGCTTTTTCAGTTCTGCCCACAAATGTTCTATAGGGTTGAGGTCAGGGCTTTGTGATGGCCACTCCAATACCTCGACTTTGTTGTCCTTAAGCCATTTTGCCACAACTTTGGAAGTATGCTTGGGGTCATTGTCCATTTGGAAGACCCATTTGCGACCAAGCTTTAACTTCCTGACTGATGTCTTGAGATGTTGCTTCAACATATCCATGTAGTTTTCCTCCCTCATGAAGCCATCTATTTTGTGAAGTGCACCAGTCCCTACTGCAGCAAAGCACGCCCACAACATGATGCTGCCACCCCCGTGCTTCACGGTTGGGATGGTGTTCTTCGGCTTGCAAGCCTCCCCCTTTTTCCTCCAAACATAACGATGGTCATTATGGCAAACAGTTCTATTTTTGTTTCATCAGAACAGAGGACATTTCTCCTAAAAGTACGACCTTTGTCCCCATGTGCAGTTGCAAACCATAGTCTAGCTTTTTTATGGAGGCTTTGGAGAAGTGGCTTCTTCCATGCTGCGCTGCCTTTCAGGTTATATTGATATAGGACTCGTTTTACTGTGGATATAGATACTTTTGTACCGGTTTCCTCCAGCATCTTCACAAGGTCCTTTGCTGTTGTTCTGAGATTGATTTGCACTTTTCACACAAAAGTACATAATCTTTAGGAGACAGAACACATCTTCTTCCTGAGCGGTATGACGGCTGCGTGGTCCCATGGGGTTTATACTTGCGTACTATTGTTTGTAAAGATGAATGTGGTACCTTCAGATGTTTGGACATTGCTCCCAAGGATGAACCAAACTTGTGGAGGTCTACATTTTTTGTGGAGGTCTTGTGGAGGTCTTGGCTGATTTCTTTGGATTTTTCCATGATGTCAAGCAAAGAGGCGATGAAGGTACAGTTTGAAGGTAGGCCTTGCAATACATCCACAGGTACACCTCCAATTGACTCAAATGATGTCAATTAGCCTATCAGAAGCTTCTAAAGCCATGACATAATTTTCTGGATTTTTCCAAGCTGTTTAAAGGCAGTCAACTTAGTGTATGTAAACTTCTGACCCACTGGAATTGTGATACAGTGAATTATAAGTGAAATAATCTGTCTGTAAACAATTGTTGGAAAAATGACTTGTGTCATTCACAAAGTAGATGTCCTAACCGACTTGCCAAAATTATAGTTTGTTAACAAGAAATTTGTGGAGTGGTTGAAAAATGAGTTTTAATGACTCCAACCTAAGTGTATGTAAACTTCCAACTTCAACTGTACATGATTCCAAATGTGCCATTTCATAGTTTGGATGTCTTCACTATTATTCTAAAATGTAGAAAATAGTAAAAATAAAGAACAACCGTTGAGTGAGTAGGTGTTTTCAAATGGTACTGTATAAATAATGGAATGTTATCCAGCTAGCTAGTTTTTACAGCACTGTTAATGTGCGTTATGAAAGTGAAGTGTACATCTACTGAAGTAGCTCAGGTTAGTTAATAGTAATCTAACTCTATATCTTACTATCTAATTGTGTGCTCCCTTGAATTATGCAAGCAGTCGGTGTGGATTGCAGTGATTAGAAGCAACAAAACATTTGCCTGACCAACCATGGATATGAAAACCCAGGGCCCATAGTCCATCTCAACCATTCCGTTGACCCATCTGTACTGCAAGATAACTAGTTAGATGACTAAAATTACCCCTTTTATATAGCCACTTGATCTACGGTTACCTGTGAATTTTCTCTATTGCATCTGTCCGCCTCCCCGTTCTCCTCCCCTCTTCCTGTTTACTCTGTTCTAGTTCTACAGAATCTAAAGAGGGGTTCTGCAGCGCCAGACAGCAGATACCTCCAGGGCTCCTTTCCCAACATCCAGAGTCCTCCCCCGTGATCTACCCAACATCAGACATTCAACCTCCATCAAGATGCATCAAAGTAGATGTCCTAACCGACTTGCCAAAACTATAGTTTGTTAACAAGAAATGTGTGGAGTGGTTGAAAAACACATTTTAATGATCCCAACCTAAGTGTATGTAAACTTCCGACTTCAACTTTATGATCACGCTCACAAAGTGGAATTTCACTAGTACACGGGCAGCCTGGGAGTAGGAGAGCTAACCACAGCCCTCCATCTCTTCCCCAGTCCTGTTATGTCTACCATCTGCCCCAACCCACAAATAGTGTCAGTCTGAACCTGGCAAGCCCAGCCCTCAGCCACCAGACAGGAACACAGAACGCTGGGCTCTATTTGTGTCCTGTGACTCTCCTGACACCCACAGGGGGATAGGTCAGCATCATAAGTCATTCGAGCTTTGTTAAGAACAGGTAGAATAGAGCTGACACATCTGAGGGAGCTGGGTAGTCACCTGACTGTCGTCAAAAATCTACTCCGGTTTGCTGACGACAACAGTGGCAGGCCTGATTTGCAAACAACAAGACAGCCTACAGGGAGGAGGTGAGGGCCTGGCGGAGTGGTGCCAGGAAAACAACCTATCCTTCAATGTCAACACTATGAAGGATCTTATTGTGGACAGCAGAGACAGCACGCCTCCATCCACATTGACAGGGCCACAGTGGAGAGGGTGAAAAGCTTCAAGTTCCTGACAACCTGAAATGGTTTATCCACACAGACAGTGTGTTGAAGAAGGCACAACATCGCCTCAACCTCAGGAGGCTGAAGAAATTTGGCTTGGCCCCTAAGACCCTCAAAAACCTCTACAGATGTACCATTGAGAGCACCGTCCGCAACCTCAGGTCTCTCGAGGGGGTGATGCGGTCAGCCCAACGCATCAACGGGGCACTCTGCCTGCCCTACAGAACATCTACAGCACCCGGTGTCACAGGAAGGACAAGAAGATCATCAAGGACCTCAGCCACCCGAGCCACGGCCTGTTCACACTGCTACCCTCTAGGCGGAGATCGTACAGGTGCATCAAAGCTGAGGCGGAGAGACTGAAAAACAGCTTCTCCGTCTTGCCGTCAGACTGTTGAATAGTCACCAGTAGCCAGCCTCAGTCAGCCTCGGCCCAGTACCCTGCCCTGAACTTAGTCACTGTTACTAGCAGGCTTCTACCCGGTACTCTACCCTGCACCTTAGAGACTGCTGCCCTATGTACATATTCATAGAACACTGGTCACTATAATAATGTTTACATACTGTTTTACCCACTTCATATGTATATACTGTATTCTAGTCAAGGCTCATCGTATATAACTACTGATGTAAACACCGTTCCTATTCATATACTGTCGATACACACCATTATACTATATACATACACTGAGTGTACAAAACATTAGGAACACCTTCCTAATATTGAGTTACATCCTCTGCCCTCAGAACAGCCTCAATTCGTCAGAACACCCCTGAATGAGTAGGTGTGTCCAAACTGTATGTACACACATATGCAGTACCAGTGCAAAGTTTAGACACACCTACTCATTCAAGGGTTTTTCTTTATTTGGACTATTTTCTACATTGTAGAAAAATAGTAAAGACATCAAAACTATAAAATAACACATATGGAATCATGTAGTAACCAAATAAGTGTTTAACAAATCAAAATATATTTTAGATTCTTCAAAGTAACCACCCTTTGCCTTGATGACAGCTTTGCAAACTCTTGGCATTCTCTCAACCAGGTTCATGAAGTAGTCGCCTGGAATGCATTTAAATTAACATGTGTACTTTGTTTAAAGTTATTTCGTGGAATTTCTTTCCTACTTAATATATTACCGTTCAAAAGTTTGGGGTCACTTAGAAATGTCCTTGTTTTTGAAAGAAAAGCACATTTGTTGCCCATTAAAATAACATCAAATTGATCATAAATACAGTGTAGACATTGTTAATATTGTAAATTACTATTGTAGCTGAAAATAGCAGATTTTTTATGGAATATCTACATAGGTGTACAGAGGCCCATTATCAGAAACCATTACTCCTGTGTTCCAATGGCACGTTGTGTTAGCTAATCCAAGTTTATAATTTAAAAAAAATCTTAAATTATTATTTTAAATCTTAATTTTTTTAAATGACAAAATACAAATCTTCTTGAAACATTGTAGTTTCTTGACAAAAAGTCTGAGGGAAGTCCAGTGAATGAGGGATTAAATAAAAATGTATAAAGATTCATGTTTAGGGACAGGGGATTGTTCCTGACGGTGTGGCCTGACAAGGATAGACTAATTAGAGCTCGTCCAATCAGGGCACAGGACTACCCATGAGCCTCTCCTAGCGGAGAGACATCAGCCTGTTGAGCCAAAGCTCCTCGGCCTTCTCCTTGTCCAGGAACAACTAGAAGAGAAGACAGAGACAAGCACAGTGCACTGGTTAGATACAAATGAGTACATAACAGAACACACAAATAACCAGACAGAGAAGTTATTGGAATGAGTGACAGGGTCTGGAGAAAGGTGTGTATGTGTGTGTGCATGTGAAAGAGTCTGAGGGGAGATGTGTGGTTGAGAAAGTGAGGGATGAGTGGGTGCAACACACTGAGACAATCAATGCTGTACTTCAGTAACCTTGAATATTACTATACTGAACAAAACTATAAACGCAACATGCAAAGTGTTGGTCCCATGTTTCATGAGCTGAAATAAAAGATCCCAGAAATGTTCCATACGTACAAAAAGCATATTTCTCAACAACAACAAACATTGCACAAATTTGTTTATATCCCTGTTAGTGAGCATTTCTCATTTGCCAAGATAATTAATCTACCTGGCAGGTGTGGCATATCAAAAAGCTGATTATACAGCATGATCATTACACAGGTGCACCTTGTGCTGGGCACAATAAAAGGCCACTCTAAAATGTGCAGTTTTGTCACACAACACAATGCCATAGATGTTTGAGGGAGTGTACAATTGGCATGCTGACTGCAGGAATGTCCAACAAAGCTGTTGCCAGAGAATTTAATGTTCATTTCTCTACCATAAGCCGCCTCCAACGTCGTTTTAGAGAATTTGGCAGTATGTCCAACCGGTCTCACAACCGCAGACCACATGTAACCACGCCATCCCAGGACCTCCTCATTTGGCTTCTTCACCTGCGGGATGGTCTGACACCACCCGGACAGTTGATGAAACTGAGGAGTATTTATGTCTGTAATAAAAACCCTTCTGTGGGGACAAACTCATTCTGACTGGCTGGGCCTGCTTCCCCAGTGGGTGGGCCTGGCTCCCAAGTGGGTGGGCATATGACTGATTTCCTTATATGAACTGTAACTCAGTTGAAAATGTTGCATGTTGCGTTTATATTTTTGTTCAGTGTACATTAGAGGAAGACTTGGTCAGGAGAACAAGATGTATGTGTGTGTGCTTGCATGTGTCTATACGCATGTGCATGCCTGCGTACGAGTGTGTGTGTATGTGTGTAGGGCCTACTGAGTCAGATCCGGGAGTAGGAGGGGAGGCTCCCTGACTGAGCTCACTCTGGTGTGGTGCTCCGTCATACATTGACACCTCTTCCTGGCGCTCAGTGTGCTTTTACACGCAGGATGTGTCAAAACTAGCCCCCGTCCCGTCCGGGCAGCACACTGACCTGCCACAATGGTCATGAGCCTGACACAAGGGTGTGTGCTCCGCCCTACTGAACTAACCTAGCATTGACCCCAACCTGGCACATGGCCATAAGTCAGCCACAGAATTGTGTTGATTGAAAGGTGCTTAATTGAGCTTGCCTGCCATGGTCCTACGTGGCTCAGTTGGTATGAATATGGAGCTAGCAACAGCAGGGTTGTGGGTCCAAATCCCAACGGGGGCTACCGGCGCAAAAATAAGCACTCACTGCTGTAAGTCACTTTGGATAAGCGAGTGTACAAAACATTAAGAACATCTGCTCTGTCCATGACTGACCAGGTGAAAGCTATGATCCCCACTTCAATCATTGTAGATGAAGAGGAGGAGACAGGTTAAAGAAGGATTTTTAAACCTTGAGACAATTGGGACATTGATTGTTTTTTTGTGTCATTCAGAAGGTGAATTGGCCAGACAAAATATTTAAGTGCCTTTGAAAAGGGTATGGTAGTAAGTGTTCAGGGGCACTGGTTTGTGTCAAGAACAGCAACACGGCTGAGTTTTTCACGCTCAACAGTTTCCCGTGTCTATCAAGAATTTTCCACCACCCAAAGGACATCCAGCCAACTTGTCACAACTGTGGGAAGCATTGGAGTGAACATGGGCCAGCAACTCAATATTCATGTTTTGTACACTCAGTGTACATGTGGCTGGCGCATCGTAACCAGTGGATTAATCCCAAAAGTGCAAACTCTGCTCACCGGGAACTTCGGACAGACTCAAAAGAACGCTCAAAGCATTTGAAATAAATCACTTTTTGAACCCATGTCAGATTAGCCATGATGGGATACTACTGGGGATTCATGGCTGTGGTGGGTGACAGAAGGGTACACTCACCAAACAGTTTATTAGGTACTCCACCCCATTCACAAAAATGGTTATGTGGCTGTGGCTTGCTACATAAAGGAGGCAGACAGGCATCGAGGCATTCAGGTACTGTTTGATTGAAAGTTAGAATGGGCAAAACGAGTGACCTAAGCGACTTCAAATGTTGTATGGTCATCGTTGACAGGTGCGCCGGATCCAGAATCTCAGAAACAGCTCTACCCTCTTGGGTTTTTCATGGATGACAGTGTCTAGGGTTTACCGAGAATAGTGCAACAAACAAAAAACATCCTGTCAGCGGCAGTCCTGTGTGCGAAAACAGCTCGTTGATGAGAGAGGTCGAATGGCAAGAATCGTGCAAGCTAACAGGCGGGCCACAAACAGATAAATAATGGCGTACAACAGTGCCGAACGGCATCTCGGAATGTACAACTCGTTGATCCTTGTCTAAAAACAAGAAGAAGTGGCTCCAGTGGGAATGCGATCACCAACACTGGACAATTGAGGATTGGGAAAACATTGCCTGGTCCGACAAATCCCGGTTCCTGTTGCGTCATGCTGATGGCAGAGTCAGGATTTGGCGTAAGCAGCACGAGTCCATGGACCCATCCTGCCTGGTACAGGCTGGTGGCGGTGGTGTAGTGGTGTAGGGAATGTTTTCCTGGCAAACGCTAGGTCCCTTGATAACAATAGAGCAACAAACGTTTCTGATAGCTTGTAGAATCCATACCAGGAAGAATTCAGGCTGTTCTGGAAGCAAAGGGGATCTGACCCGGTACTAGATGGGTGTACCTAATAAACTGTCTGGTTAGGGTATATGTCTAGTGTATGGATTTTTTAAAGTGGATTATTGTCTAGAATATATAACCCCCCCCCCCCCCCCCCCCGGTATCTGGTATCTTACCCAAAATTCCAGGATTTTGGTACAACCCTACTAAGAGGCCCAAAGTCTCTGCCTTGATAAGAACATTTGTCATGAGATCCATATGATTACAACCAGGTCACACAATTTGCTTCAGTTAAGGCAAATTTAAGTGCAGGTTTCTATTTTGTTTTCTACAATTTGGAGGCTAAGGACACCCTAAAGATCCACTGCAGCCGTTCACAGAGCACGGGCCGCCTGACAAAGAAAACCCATTCGAAAGACAGATCATTTCCATCTCTTCATATCCAGTGTCTCTGTGTGTATATAATGATGTTTGATTTATCCAACATGCGTCTGATAGCTTAGGAGAGCTAAAGATGCAGCGTCTGTTGTGTAGCGGCCTTGTGAATCACTCATCTCTTGCCTTAAACATGACGACACACACACACATACGCGTATGGCCTAACCCACAGTATGGGGTGTACACCGTTCCCTGTGTGTTATCTAGGGTTTGACACGGTGACTAGATCAGTCCCCCCCCACCCCACCCTCTCGCCCAGGCTCTGGGGTGTCGCAGCAGTAACGAGTTTGAGATGACAGTATCTACAGTAGGGGTAATGGGGAATCATTATTCCTGATTGGCTCTCCCCCGCCTGGGGCATATTGCTGCCATAGATCAGGCTGTCGTGGGTTGATCTGCATGTGTCAGGGCTAACTCACTTTCCTCCGCAGGGAGATAAATGACTCCACACAGCTCTTCCAAAGGGGGGGGTCTGAGTAGAGAGAGATTCAAGTTAGGCTTCATTTCCTATCCTAAGGCCTGACTCTGTGTGGATGGAAATTCTTGATTGTCGTGGGGTGGGATGTGTGTGTGTGTGTGTGAGTCAAAGAGTCTGAGGGGACATGTGTGGGTGATAAGTGGGCCCAACACCCTGAGACAATCTATGCGATACTTCATATTCCTGTGTGTGTGTGTGTTTGTGTCCCCCAATCGGAAAATAGTGTGTGTGTGTGATAGGGGAGAACTTACCCTGGGGTGTGCTAGCGTGTCGCTGTCGTTGTAGCGGATTGTAGTAGGTAGAGAGCTGATGTCTGTAATGTCTGCTGATGTCTAAAAACACAGAGAAGGCTCGTTGATATAACATTACACTAGGGCTGCAACATTTCTAAGTTCTCCAGATATCCTGGTTATGGGATTCTAAACTTCCTGCCTTTTTTCCTTTCTAATTCTAGGAATCTTCCAGACGGCATTTCTGGAAAACCTTGGAATTTTGGGAAAGTCATCTGAATTTTGGAACTCTACATCACACCAGGTCAGACCAAACAAATCAATCACATGGGAAAGTCGTGTAATGTACCATTTATTTGTCACATCAAGTTTTCTGACAAGAACAAAACAATGTGCTGCTGGCATTAACGAGCTAGAACACCCATGAGGAGGAATGACAGAGGCAGCAGATGTAGTTTGGTGTTTGCCCAGAAGATGGCAATGTGAGTATAAGTCTAAAGTACTGACTGGATCTTCTGAGCAGTGTGCGTGTGTCTTTGTTTAACACGTGCACTTCCTGCAGCCGGGAGGGACACTGATGAGGGTGTATGTGCCCGCGTGTGGAGCCTGATGGAAAATTCACCCTACTCGAGTGGGGATGGAAGGAGGTTAGGACTTGGCAGCTAGGGGGGTCACACCACTCTCCTCACACCCTGTATCCTCATTATTTCATTAGGGCCTCTATTTGAACATGCCATGTGTAAATCGGTGGCTAATTGAGTGCTAACTGGAGAGGGCTGCAGGTGTTTGGCCCCTGGGGGCCTCAGAACACTTAACTATAAAAAGTACCTCAATGACATTTACACTTTGGTCATTTAGCAGACGCTCTTATCCAGAGAAACGTACAATCAGTGCATTCAACTAAGGTAGGTAAGAAGACAACCGTACGCAATCACGTCCCTTTCCTTGTCCTCCTTTCATACCACTTACACAGGCCAGGTACAGCCGTGATAAGACAGAGAGAGAGATAAAACATTTTTTTTATTTTTAAAGAGAGAGCAACAGCACACAGAGGGATAGATACAGGACCCGGTCCCAGTGCCTGGTGTAATCTATCAACCCGCTCCACTTGGACTGTCACCTTTTGTCCTAACCCTCCCAGGATCGGCAATGATTGCCAACAAATCTAATATCCTCCACGTTTTCCCAGGCAGGAGCATTTCAATAATGACTTCTGTGCTTCTGTCGCTGTGTCTGTGGAGAGAGAGAAAGCGAGAGAGGGCGAGGGACAGAAATCCGCCGCGGTGGCTTTTGTGGCGGTTATCCCGCTTTTGTGGTGGCCGAGCAGATCAAAAAACAGTCCCGACCGGCCCCCTTTCTCGTCCCGAACAAACAGACGGAGCAAACGGCATTGAATGGGAATGGTTTAATTTGGGTCCGGGAGCCGCCCTCGGACAGATGGAATAAAAACTGGAGGGGGGGAGGAAGGAAATCTAATAAGAGAGAGAAAGAAGCGAACAGAGAAGGAGAGAGAGAAAGCGCACCTTGACACTGTCTCGGGATGATTTGAAAGCCTGAGGAACAAAGGATTCACTCTCAATGGCCTCAATGTCCTTTATCCTTCGCACATGATCAGCCAGCGACGTCCCTTCTGGAAACAGAAAGAGAGAGAGAGAGGGAGAGATAGAGATCGAGAGGGGGAGAGATAGAGATGGAGTCAGAGGGAGAAAGTGAGAGAGAGGTTAGCAGCGTTAGGGGGGAAAGGTCATACACACTGGGATTTGTTAGCTGCCCTCAAGTCACGTTGACACAAGAGGGACATCTGGGGAATTGAACCCGATTATATTTTGGATGCTTGACTCTGTCCATGTTCTCTTGGCAGTAATGCTCTTTGGCACTTGCTAACAAATCTCTGATGTGACCGAATCTCTGTATAAAAAAAAGGAGATATTAGCTAGGGGGACCTGACAGGGGGTCAGGTCTGGGGCCTACCCCCGTGAAAGAGAGAGATACACAGGGCAAGACACTTAAGACAAACAAACAAAACAAACACAGAAGGTTGATCAGTCCCAAATGGCACCCTATTGCCTATATCGTGTACTACTTTTGACCAGAGCCCTATGGGTCAAAAGTAGTGCATTTGGGATGTACCCGAGGATCACAGTATATTTAGGAAAACATCAGACTAAATAGAATATATATTAGAATGTTTTTAAACATTGTCATTGCAAACAAACACGGTGTAGCCTCAAAATATGCTTAAAACAATAACTGTAATATATTGGATGGTCAGTCATTGCATCAATAGCTCTGTCTATGAATTTAAGAGTTGTTACATTTCTCTAGGCCCATCCCTCAACTTTTTATCAAAACCGAAGCTGGGTGTCCGCTTTGCTATTGTTTCAACTGTTGATTGCCCATTTAAGCAAATCTCAGTAAGCACAGTCGATTATCTTACAATGAAACGATTTAAGTGTAAAAAATGAAGTCCACATTTTACGCATCAAATTAAAAAGACGTAGGCGGAAGGCACATTTTTGATTTATGAACGTGTGTCTGGAAAGGTAGGAACTGTAAGAATCTGAACAATCATTTTCTTCTTTCGCCTGTCAATCTCTCCACCAATCAGTCAATATTTATCCCTCGCTTACCTATCCATTCATCCTCCCCTGCACACTTCCATCTATCCAGCTGTCAATCTGAGAGATACCCCTGTCTCTGTTTGAGTTCCATGTAGAAGAGAGAGACCTCCAGTGAGTCTGCAATATGCTTCAATAACAGAAGCTGCGACTACAGTACCTGGTAGGGAAATTCAAGAGTTTCAATGAACAGGTGTGGGCTCACAATGAATGACACGGATGAGTGTCACACACACACACAGAGACAAACACACTCAAATACACACACACACATACTCACACACAACGAAGACACACCAGTTTGAGCTAATGACAGGAATTAAATGCATCCATTACCAGCCACAGAGAAGCTGTCACAACAGATCTTTCTGGGCCGCGTGTTTAATGAATAGATTCATATTTGTTCTGGTTTTTATTAGGTTAGCGTGAGTGGCACAGCAACACACTTTCACACACACTTCTCATTATTTGCCTCAGTGCACACGCACGTACGCACGCATGTACACACATGCACAGAGTGAGGTAAAAGAGACAAAAGAGGAGGACATAATGTTGTTCCAACAAACTTTGTTTCCATTCATATTTACTGGGAGAACTGGACAGACTGACTAACAACTGGAATTAAGCATTCCATCCATGACAGTCTGTCTTGTTGTGTGAGGAGAGGGGGAAGAAAAATAGACATGGTATCTCCAAAAATAGTTATTACCTTGAATGTGCGGCTAGATGGAGAGCGGGAGCACCGGCCCAATATCCTCCTGAAGACTGTGGCCTGTCCTTTACATGACAGACACAGCATCATAAAAAAGTATTGTGTGTGTGTGTGTGTGTGTCTGAATGTGTGTGTTCAAGTTTGACGGAGAGCCAAATCCATCAACAATGAATCCCGTTTTCAATCAGTGATCGATGAATCCACCCTCCGCCCTCTGAGGTAAGAGTTAATAAAGGACACACACACACCTAAGCCCCCTCCCCACCCTATCTGCCCAGATATATCAATGACAGACCTTCGGGCGGGCGGCAGAGTGGACGGACGAGGCCTACGGAATCCATTAAAGCCTCATACTTTTTGACAAACACATTATTGGTAGATAAAATGACTTCCATATGCTGTTTGTCAGATGTCAGTGGGGAAAGATATGTATTTCATAGGAAAATCAAAAATAATGGACTTTGAGAGAGAGAGAGCGAGAGAGAGAGAGAGAGAGAGAGAGAGAGGAACGGGCCGAGCTACATACAAAACAAAAATCAATACCCGTGCCGACCGAGTAGCGGAGAGTGGAGAGCCCGGGAGGTCAAAGTTGATATTTAATATTGACACATTATCTGGCAAATGAATTTAGCGGCGCGACTCGATTGTCACCGCATTACTGGCAGCACTGGTCTGTCGGCGATGAGATAAAGACTGAGGGAAGAGAGAGGGAGGAGGGGACATAAACAGACAGTAAAACTATTAGAAAGACAATGCCTTCAATGTACAGCACGTTTATGACAGCTCAATATATTCATTAAACTGCTGTATGACTCTCCATAGAGTTATCCAGCTAAGTCAGGACCAAAAATAGCTGTAAACAGTGGAGTAGGCCTTTAAATGGTCTTACCACCATTATGAGTGACCTGGTGGGGCATCAAACCAGAATGATCAATACACTAGACCATATTGAGTGCCTTTACATTTTTTCATCCTTGTATTCACTCGTTATAATGACCCTAACAATGGTTAGTGATTGATCTGCTTCTTATCAAATCCAATTTTATTAGTCACATGCGCAAAATACAACAGGTGTTGACCTTACAGTGAAATGCTTACTTACGAGTCCCTAACCAACAGCGCAGTTTTAAAAAATACGGATAAGAATAAGAGATAAAAGTAACAAGTAATTAAAGAGCAACGGTACAAAATAAAATAACAATATATACAGGTGGCTGCCGGTACAGAGTCAATGTGCAGGGGGCACCGGTTAGTCGAGGTAGTATGTACATGTAGGTAGAGTTAAAGAGCAACACAGAGTGGCAGTGGTGTGGAGGGGGATGCAAATAGTCTGGGTAGCTATTTGACTAGATGTTCAGGAGTCTTATGGCTTGGGGGTAGAAGATGTTTAGAAGCCTCTTGGACCTAGACTTAGCTCTCTGGTACCACTTGCCGTGTGGAGAGAGAGGCTCTGTGTGTGTGTGCATGTGTGTGTGTTAAGTGTGTGGGATGGGCAGAAAACACTTGGAAACTCATTACCAAAATTAGTCCAAAGGCATCCTGATGAGCAACCTGGAATCAATAGCGTATTGTGCCCTCTAAATAGCTGTTTGTCTACTTCATTGATTAAAATGGTGGAGAGAGGAGAGAAAATCAAAAACACCAATGAAAGAAAGCAGATTCCCTGAGCCATACGGGACAGAAAGTGTGTATGTGTGTGTGTGTGCGTGTCAGAGAGAAAAAGAGAGATGGCGTTTCTGCTGCAGTGACAGAGTCCAAACAGAGGAGAGCGCTGTTTGACCACAGATTCCAACAGTGCCAGACCGTGGTGTCTTTGTAAATGTGACTTTGCTCCACAGTTTGTCAATCAGCAACAGCGAGAGCTGAATATATCGCTGCTAATGATTAATTCGAGTAATTGAGTGCCTACCATCGCGAGCTAAATTACGACGGCGTTCATTGTGCCGAGCAAATAAATAAAGGAAACGAACTGTACGTTGTTTCGAGGTCGGTCACAAATTAAAGGTACCTTCAAAGGTGCTTTGGTGTTATATTTGCGAAAGGCAAGCAAAGAGCACGCTAATGGTGACATTAAAATAAGAAATAAAAAATGCGAGCGGGGAGAAAAGGGCAAATTTTACTGCCGTTGACATGGCGGATGTAATTGGACAGAGTTGAGCTGGCTGCAGTAGGGATGGCTGGCGCTACGGCAGGGCATGATCCTACATGGTCCTGTTGGTCCATAGCACGTCCCTGCCTCCCCTTACCCTCCCTCTTAGCACTGCAGTAAAGTATAATTCAATGCTCAATTTAGGGTATAGTCTAGCCTTAGATTTTTTTTCGCCCGCTAATTTATAGAAATTAAGACATTAATTAAGCCACTAGCCATCATTCAAGTCGGGGAAGATAAATACAAACTTTCATAATAACCACCTTCCCCATTTTAGGGCTCATTATCATCAATTTTTAATGCAATTATGCTATTCTTTTTACGCTGAGCTCATAAATTACCCGCCCTTTTGTTGCCGGCTGGCCTTGTAAAATCCAAAGTAATGCTTTGTAGTCTGATCTTTAAGGCAATTACTGGTTTCTTCAGTCTTTCATCTCCCTGCATTTCCAATAACCCTTGCCTCCAATGATTTATCCCTGCCACCACCCGCCAACACGCAGATGCGCACGCACGCACGCACGCACGCACACACACACACACACACACACACACACACACACACACACACTTGAACTCATCTCTGTTTACCATGTTCCTTACCAGGATGCCAAGGTAACAGAGCAAATGGAGCATCTATGTTCCTATTGGAGGATCCCCGGTGGGTCTTGGCCTACCTGTGGTCTACCTTGTTGTTTGCGTAACCCCACGCAAAGCTAAGTACACAGAACACAGGTTCACTTGGCATCAAACGGTTAGTTTCATTCAGCGCTAGGGGGCATTGAGATAGTTATACACTGAAACACTGTAGCACTTCCTTAAGCCTCAAGGTGCTTCTTCTTGAGGCCTAAACATGTTGTTTAATACATGACTGGGTCTGGGAATATGTTCAAACCACATTGGATGAACACTGATGTTTTCAGTCCGAAAACGTCAAGTTATGCTAACCCCAAAATCCACATTCCAACCAAATGGCCGATTATTGAAATAAAGCAAAACCAGGTCAACTGTACAATTCTCAGCTCTGCCTGAGCTCTGAGTTTATACATGAGGACATACAGTACATGCGGAAATTATTCAGACCCCTTGACTTTTTCCACATGTTACAGCCTTATTCTAAAATTGACTAAATAAGAAAAAACAGGTTGTTAAGAATTTTTTTTTTTAAACGTATTAAAAACAAAAATACCTTATTTACATAAGTATTTAGAGCCTTTGCTATGAGACTCAAAATTGAGCTCAGGTGCATCCTGTTTTCACTGATCATCCTTGAGATGTTTCGACAACTTGATTGTAGTCCACCTGTAGTAACTCTCTATATAAAGGTATGACAGTGCAGGTCAGAGCAAAAACCAAGCTATGAGGTTGAAGGACAGGACTGTGTTGAGTGCTACCAGCAGGTATTTATCTTGGTGTGCGTATGAGTGTGTCTCTCTACAAGGCACAGATCACTCAGCAAATCTTAAAACACACATCTCCAGCCAGCCCATCCCAGCCCTGAGAAATAGCAAAAACAGAAACAAAGGCTGGGTTATTAAAAAGGTGTCTGGCCCCGTGGTCCGGTAATAGTTTTGGACTGCATTGATTATAGCGCGCTGACAGCTTCCGATGCTAGCACTGAAAATGCATCAAGTGCGTAATGAGGAGCTATTAGGCCCATCGATTTGCTGATTTCAATTGATAGCTACCAGGCCAATGCGGCACGTCAATATTTGCATAACTAATACCCTGCTGCCTGTCTGCTGCTCCCGGCCTTGACAAATGAGATCTCAATGAGGGGAGGAGAGGGAGTTGGATGGAAAGAGAGGGGAGGGGGTGGGGTGGGGGCAGAGTGGTAGCAAGAGAAATGGGAGAGAAAAAGAAAAAAGTAACACAGAGAAAACAAGATCAGATAAAACAACAGCAGTTGACTCAACCCACCATTATATGAACCACATAGAAATAATGCATCAGATAATGTGTTGGGTTGAGCTGTATTGTGATGTGGTGTGTTTTGTTGTGCGGTTATTATGCTCTTTATGTGATGTGTAATGTTTTGCTGTGCTGTGTTGTCTGACAACTTACGTCTTGCGTTGTGCTGAGCTGTGCTGTGATGTGACGGAGCACGCTGCCGTACAGTGACGTTGGGTGGTGTGCTACATTCTGCTGTGCTGTGATGTGACGGAGCACGCTGCCGTGCAGTGACGTTGGGTGGTGTGCTACATTCTGCTGTGCTGTGATGTGACGGAGCACGCTGCCGTGCAGTGACGTTGGGTGGTGTGCTACATTCTGCTGTGCTGTGATGTGACGGAGCACGCTGCCGTGCAGTGACGTTGGGTGGTGTGCTACATTCTGCTGTGCTGTGATGTGACGGAGCACGCTGCCGTGCAGTGACGTTGGGTGGTGTGCTACATTCTGCTGTGCTGTGATGTGACGGAGCACGCTGCCGTGCAGTGACGTTGGGTGGTGTGCTACATTCTGCTGTGTTGTGACGGAGCACGCTGCCGTGCAGTGACGTTGGGTGGTGTACTACATTCTGCTGTGCTGTGATGTGACGGAGCACGCTGCCGTGCAGTGACGTTGGGTGGTGTGCTACATTCTGCTGTGCTGTGATGGAGCACGCTGCCGTGCAGTGACGTTGGGTGGTGTGCTACATTCTGCTGTGCTGTGATGGAGCATCCTGCCGTGCAGTGACGTTGGGTGGTGTGCTACATTCTGCTGTGTTGTGACGGAGCACGCTGCCGTGCAGTGACATTGGGTGGTGTACTACATTCTGCTGTGCTGTGATGTGACGGAGCACGCTGCCGTGCAGTGACGTTGGGTGGTGTGCTACATTCTGCTGTTCTGTGATGTGACGGAGCAAGCTGCCGTGCAGTGACGTTGGGTGGTGTACTACATTCTGCTGTGCTGTGATGTGACGGAGCAAGCTGCCGTGCAGTGACGTTGGGTGGTGTGCTACATTCTGCTGTGCTGTGATGTGACGGAGCAAGCTGCCGTGCAGTGACGTTGGGTGGTGTGCTACATTCTGCTGTGCTGTGATGTGACGGAGCACGCTGCCGTGCAGTGACGTTGGGTGGTGTGCTACATTCTGCTGTGCTGTGATGTGACGGAGCACGCTGCCGTGCAGTGACGTTGGGTGGTGTGCTACATTCTGCTGTGCTGTGATGTGACGGAGCAAGCTGCCGTGCAGTGACGTTGGTTGGGTGGTGTGCTACATTCTGCTGTGCTGTGATGTGACGGAGCAAGCTGCCGTGCAGTGACGTTGGGTGGTGTGCTACATTCTGCTGTGCTGTGATGTGACGGAGCACGCTGCCGTGCAGTGACGTTGGGTGGTGTGCTACATTCTGCTGTGCTGTGATGTGACGGAGCACGCTGCCGTGCAGTGACGTTGGGTGGTGTGCTACATTCTGCTGTGCTGTGATGTGACGGAGCACGCTGCCGTGCAGTGACGTTGGGTGATGTGCTACATTCTGCTGTGCTGTGATGTGTGATGTTTAAGTCTTGTGATGTGCAGTGCTGCTGTGCTATGCATGCTAGCACGTCATGCTGGCCATTATTGCTAGGGGGTTTTGGGGGTCACACCAGGGGGACAGAGTGGCAGCCTGGGCCAGATGTCCGAGAGAGGGAGGGGACCGCCCAGTACCACAGCAGGTGGCCAAGCTGTTCTAATGACGCTGCCACAGCCACATTGTAAGGTCCCCCACGGGACCACACACACACAAAGCTCCTTATCAACCAAGCATCCCTACCACCTCAAAACACACGCGCCCCGTAAATACGTAAGCGACGCGTGCCGAGTCCCCATGGTCCTAAAATCCTTATCACTGTGTCAATTGCCCTGGGTGCACCCTCTCCTTGATCCCTGTCATTCTCAGTGTGACACCTGAAGTCACCTGTCACAACACTAATGTCCCACCTACACCCATTATTACCACCGACCTCCGTGTAAATACTAAACCCAATGCTCACTCTGATAACCTAAAGTATCACAATACTTCAAACCAAACAGCAACAAAGAAAGTCTATGACAGCCCTCTCCTCAACCGTAGAGCCCTGAGTTTTACCTGAAGCACAAATGTGTCTAAATGTCATTGATATTAACACAATCACATCTCTTAAATGCTTTTTTATGTGAAGCCTACATTTTCAGTAGGGTTTAAGATGGATGGATGGTTGGTTGAAGGATAGACAGATGGATGAAGGTTGGATGGATGGATGATCTCTGTGCCCAAAGTTTTTCCCCTGAGTACATGACCCCATATTGACGGCCAGCGTCCTAGTCAGAGCAGCTGAGGACAGACACCTCGTGCGTCCTGGACTCCCTGACGTCTCCTAGAGAGATAAGCATCCTCTCCACTCTTCACTCAATAAAGGGACCAATAATTAATTAATTACCTCAACACAGAGCCTAATGACAGGCAGACACTGCCGCCGCGCTCCCATCTCCTTCACCATCTCCTTACCAGTCATTTGCCAGGGTTAGAGCTTCCAAGCCCATTCTATTCATTCTTATTTCTATGCTTTTTTTGACGGTATGAATAGTGTGGAGGGCATTTGATAATGCAATGTGTTTAATTGTGAATTCCCTATTAGCTGTGACTTTAGCAATAGCTGCTCTTTCTGGGATCCACACAAAACCCAACCGTCATACATATAAATAGACAGAAACAGCACACGGAGACAGACAGCAAAACCTCTATTTATCTGGTTAACAAAGAAGCCAAATCCAAATCCAAAAAAGGCCCTCTTTTCACGACACACAAAAAAACTGTGCTAGAGTCACGAGAGACCGCATTACAGTGCACCCAGGCTGCATCACCAAATGACACCATGTCCTATAGTGAACTTAGTTTTACCAGAGCCCTATGGATAGTGCACTAAAAAGGAATAGGCTGCTATTGAAGACGCAACCCTAATACTTGAGCCATAAGCCTTCTATTTACCCTGAAAGGGAGTGGGGTTTTGTGGGCTTGGATCTGTCCACTTACCCTGCCCAGTGCACTGTCAAGGTGGGTGGGTGTTAGATGGGGGGGGGGGGGGGGGGGGTAAGGAGGGTGGGATAGAAGGGTGAGGGGAGCAGACTGCACACACAGCACTGTGGGTTAACTAAAGACAGGTGTGTGTCCGTGTGTTTGTGCGTGCGACTCCGTGTCTGTGTGTGTCCGTGTATGTGTGTGTAGGGTGAGTGGGTGTCAGCAGACAGCCAGTGTCTGTGTGTGTCCGTGTATGTGTGTGTAGGGTGAGTGTGTGTATGTGTGTGTGTAGGGTGAGTGGGTGTCAGCAGACAGCCAGTGTCTGTGCTGTATCACGGCGTGCCACTAAAATGTGAAGCTTTCACAGCCTGAACCGTGACGTCCTCAAGACCAGACCCTCTCTGTATGTACGAGTGTGTTTTAGTGCCTGTGCATTATGTGGGCGTGCAATACTAAAATATTATGCCTATTGTAATGTTCAAATATGATTATCTTGCATTCTGGGTGATTCAAGTGCATGTTTCGACCTCAGTCCAGCTTTAATCGAAACATGGGGTAATATCCTTTACGAGAAATAAGATACATTTTACCAGTATATTTAATTGATAAAGTGATTTGAACTGTGTGGGTATGTGTGCACTGCTAGTGTGTGAGTGTTTGCGCACGTATGTGTGTGTGTACGCAAGTGTGTGTGTTTGTATATGGAAAAAATGTGCTAGCGTGTGTGCATTCGAGTGTAAGTGTGCTAGCGTGAGTGTGCGTGAGCTAGAGAGAGTGAGTGAGCTAGAGAGAGTGAGTGAGCTAGAGAGAGTGAGTGAGTGAGCAAGAAAAAGTGCAGTGCTCTCCACTTTCTCGTCCTGGTCTGGTCAGCATGTCTTTTATGAGCAGGTCCGTAATTAAATAAACACCCGGGCAACTAATTACTTAATTGGAGCGCGCTCTTTAAAATGAAAATGATGTAATCAAGAATCCAGGAAAACGGAAGGGAGATTTACAAACAACACAAGCACACGTATACACATATACATACACACTGGTGACCTACAGCCTTGTTGACATCCAACCCCCCCATCATTGATTTCTCCTTTCTCTATTTGCACCCCTGTTTTCCTGCCTCTCTCTCTCTCTCTCTCTCTCCAAACCTAAGGAGGCTCTGGCTGGTTCTACGTAGCCAGATTTAAGATCTCTTTTGGACCATCTCAACTAGCGAAATGTCATGGACATGGTGAAGGGTCTGGGTGGGGGCCTGGTAAAGACACTCAATACATTACCTTACCGGCACCTTACCGTACCGACTTTACCTTATTGAAGGAGAAGGACTTACGACAGAAACACAGAAAAACACTGTGTCCTCATAGGCATTCAAGCAACTGGGCTTTAGGAACGAGGAGCGCCTATTTCAGTTGTAAAAAGGGGCCATTTTCAAATGACCACTTGATAAGGGACAATGCAATTTTCATTTGAAGCAGGTATGTGTCCCAGTAGACCAAACAGTTACCTAAACAACCTAAGTGTATTGTTAACCTAAGTATATTGTGAATATAGATGATACTCAACTAACTAGTCTATGTGTGTGTCGTTTGAAAGTCAGTTTTCCTCAATTTCCTTGATTCTTGATTACACCATTTTCATTTCAGATTTTTTTTAACTACAAAAATCTAACTCTTCAATATATTCCGTAGTTAAAGTGGAACAACCCCTGGATGGAATGACAACCATAAAGCTGTGGTTCCCTTCTCTCTGCTTTCGAATCGGAGGAGAAAACTGACAGGACACATTACATCAGCCCAGTCACTCATTCACACCCTCTCACCCTCCTTCCCTCCATAGCCAGGTCTGGGGGTGGCTCTGGCCCTGCGAGGCGCTGTCTGCGAACCTTCCCCTCTACATGTCCCCCCAGTATCACCCTATCCCAGCCGTAGTGGTCTGCTCTACCACCCTCAGTCCCCCACAGCCCCTTCAGCCTGGTCTGGGACCACCAGTTACATCATGATTAGGTGCGAATGAGCCACACACACACACACTTTAACCCTGTCCCAGGAAACCCCTTTCCCACCTTGAAACCTGACCGGAGCAATAGCATCTACACATATTATACACACACATTTACAAACACTTTTATACAGGATTGGAAAACACAGCCCCCCTCCAGGCCTGTTTATGAACTCTGTCTGACCATAAAAACTTTAGAGGACCACATGGCTGGCTGCCACCCAGGGAGATATCCCCCAGCAGAGCAGTGTGTATGCGCGTGCGTGTGTGTGTGAGAGAGCCTGGCTATCCTGCGCCTGCATACTGCTCAGTGTGAGTGTGACCCTGTCCAGACATAGACAAACCCTACCACACTGTCCTCCATAGGTCCATACAACAGCACTCGGGCAACACACACTTATAGTGCCTTCAGAAAGTATTCACACCCCTTTACATTCCCCACATTTTGTTGTGTTTACAGCCTCAATTTAAAATGGAGTAAATAGAGTTTGATGTGTCACTCGCCGACACACAATACCGCATAATGTCAAAGTGGAATTATGTTTTTTAGAAATGTTTACAAATTCATTAAAAATTAAACGCTGAAATGCTCTTGAGTCAATAAGTATTCAACCCCTTTGTTATGGCAAGCCTATATAAGTCCAGGAGTAAAAACTTGCTTAACAAGTCACATAACTGGCATGGACTCACTCTGAGTGCAATAATAGTGTTTAACAGGATTTTTGAATGACTATCACATCTCTGTACCCCACACATACAATTATCTGTAAGGTCCCCCAGTCGAGCAGTGAATTTCAAACACAGATTCAACCACAAAGACCAGGGAGGTTATCCAATGCCTCTCAAAGAAGGGTATATATTGGTAAATGGGTAAAAAAAAGAAGCAGATGTTGAATATCCCTTTGAGCATGGTGAAGTTATTAATTACACTTTGGATGGTGCATCAATACACCCAGTCACTACAAAGATACAGGTGTCGTTCCTAACTCAGTTGTCGGAGAGGAAGGAAAACGATCAGGGATTACGCCATGGTGACTTTAAAACAGTTGCAGAGTTTAATGGCTGTGATAGGAGAAAAATGAGGATGGATCAACAACATTGTAGTTACCACACAATGCGAACCTAAATGACAGAGTGAAAAGAAGGAAGCCTGTAAAGAATAAAAATATTCCAAAGCATGCATCCTGTTTCCAATAAGGCACTAAAGTAATACTGCGTAGAATATGAAAAAGCAATTAACTTTTTGTCCTGAATTACAAAGCAGTGACTCTAAAACAGTTACAGAGTTTAATGGCTGTGATAGGAGAAAACTGAGGATGGATCAACAACATTGTAGTTACTCCAAAATTACTAACCGAAATGACAAGGTTTGCAATAAGTCACTAAAGTAAAACTGCAAATAAATGTGGCAAAGATATTAACTTTTTGTCCTGAATACAAAGCGTTATGTTTCGGGCAATTCCAACACAACACATCACCGAATACAACTCTTCATATTTTCAAGCATGGTCGTGGCTGAATCATTTCAATTTTTTTAATGTTATGGGTATGCTTGTAATCGGCAAGCACTAGGGAGTATTTTAGGATAAAAATAAATAAATTAGAGCTAAGCACAGTCAAAATAATAGAGGAAAACCTGGTTGTCTGCTTTCCAACAGACACTGGGAGACAAATTCACGTTTTGGCAGGACAAGTGCCAAAAACACAAGGCCAAATATACACTGGAGTTGCTTACCAAGACGACTTTGAATGTTCCTGAGTGACCTAGTTAACAGTTTTGACATAAATGGGCTTGAAAATCTATGGCAAGACTTGAAAATGGCTGTCTAGCAATGATCAACCATCAACTTGACAGAGCTTGAAGAATAAAAAAAATAAAAAAATAATGTGCAAATATTGTACGATCTAGGTGTGCAACGCTCTTAGAGACTGACCCAGAAAGACTCACCACTGTAATCACTGCCAAAGGTGATTTTAACATGCATTTACTCAGGGGTGTGAATACTTATGTAAATGAGATATTTCTGTATTTCATTTTCAATAATTTGCTAACATTTCTAAAAACACGTTTTCTCTTTGTCATGATAGGTTATTGTGTGTAGATGGGTGAGAAAATAACATATTTAATCCATTTTGAATTCCGGCTGTAACACAAAATGTGGAATATGTCAATTGGTATGAATACTTTCTGAAGGCACTGTACAGTCAGATGAAACCTCATTCAGATCACAATCAAGGGCATTCTTAGGTTTAATATATATATATATTTTTTTTCCTTTATTTTTTATGAAGATCTTAATTACAAGGGTGACCTAGTCAATTATTTCAAATTCTTATGAAATATAATGGACTTGTATACTTTTACTGGGCAGCGATCAATCTCTTTTTTGTTATAAACATTTTATTATATGAATCAGATACTTTATTTGAGATGATTTCACTTTCGATGTCTGAATAATAGCAACAACAAGGGATACATTTCTAAAACAGTGACAAACGCGGTATCAACATCAATATGTTTTTCCTGTGGTTTTGGTGACATTCTGAAGGTACAGTACATCACTCCATAGACAGAGGGGTAATTGATAAGGGTGACCCGTAAAACGATTAGTGATCAACAGAGGTGAAAGGGTGCTGTCAATCATCTGTCCACTTGACCTGTGGTGTGCACTGCAGAGGCACACGCGAAATATCTGCACAATGTGGGCTAATATGCTGCTACAGGTGTTGGCGGGCTGCTTCCATTTTTTTTCATTCACATGGCAAGTTAAACATTTCGGTAGATACCCCTCCATGCACTGACGTTTGGTTTGGTCTGGTCGAGTCCCCTGGTGTCCCATAGCGAGAGAGCCAAGCAGTGGCATCCCATTATCCGACAACAACAGGGGTCGACCCTGGGTTATTAGAATTTGCCACGCAGCTCCACTTCTCCCCTGAACCGCAGAGGGAGGGAGGGATGGAGATGGAGGGGTTCCTCACTTAATCACTCGCGGTGGCTTTTCAACGAGGGGGGGGGGGGGGGGGGGCTACTTTAAATTTTGCGGTGATGAAAAATCAATAAAGCTGTAATTGCTTGGCTTATCGCCGTGCGCGGGAACAAATTGGGAGAAGGCTGGCGCCCGCGCACGTTTGGCTGCAGCAGCGCGGGAGTTTCTGGGGTTCACTGGGCCAGCTGAGGGAAAAGGTCTCGCGTGATAATTAAATCTTCTCACACTGATTTTCTGCCAAATTTATTTCCCCAGGGTCCATAACTCTGATTCACTGCTTACAAGCCAGGCATAACTAATCATTTCAATGCGGGGTAGCCTTACAGCAAACCTGAATTGGGGGGAGGGGGGGGGAGAAGGACATTGACTCGACTGGTGGACACCAATTCAACTCCAAATCAAACTTCATTTAGGAGAAAAAAAATATCGGTGGAGTTAAGTAGGCTACTAGACGACGACATTGTAAAGGAGTTTGTTTCTGTAAGGCCTGCATGTCAAACATTTACATCTACAGTAGCCTCTAAATGCGTAATTTATCGGCCTCTCTCTCCAAATAAGGCAGTATTTATTCACCGTTTTAATCAAAGAAACAAATATAAGTCATATAACCGGTTAACTGTCAGTGCAATATTCCTCAACATGTTCAAGACATTATTGTATCGACAGTGAACATAATAACACAACAAATAAGTGGATCCATCGCAGAGCACTGCCACTAAACGACAAGTGATGAGTCCACCCCAGGATCGATAGCAGGTCAATACAAACCAGATTTTCTTAGATCAAAATCACTGTGAATGATATTCTGTCAGAGCGCACAATAGAAACACAGTCAGCTTTCTCGGAGCATCCAGGAGATACCCTCGATATATAGGAAAATAAAGCCACAATAGGAGAGCGTACTGTAGCAAAATGGAATTAGGCCTAATGACGAGGGCAATGACAACGCGTTGACGTTATTCACCGTGTCTCATCATCAGCGCCATCTCCCATATTAGACTTCATGCAGGATGATAATCGACACATGAACACCGATGTTTACCAGGTGCTGAATATCTCTGCTTGTCCTTCAAGTGCTGTGGCAGGATCCTCCTGCCCGCCCGGTAATTAAACATTTAAAGCAGCACGAGTCCCGCGCTCCCGGGGTGTGATACCGGGGTCAGACGCCTGTAGATTCTAATTTGCGCGTCATTTGTATTCATGACAGGGTGCGTGCTAAATATTTAACAGCAGTCAGGTAGGAGTTTGTATTGTAAGGCTTTCGAGGTCAAATGATTTAATTTGCAGGCAGATTATATTAAAGCGTCCAATGTCCAATCCCCCCTCTCACTTCCATTTTTTTTTATTTTATTACCACCAAAGATACAAATTGAGGCACATAAAGATTGCGAGAGCTTGTTATCTGCAGCCTATTTATTAATTTGAATTAGAATACGGAGCCCATTTATTGTAAGGCATGATAGCACATGTGAATGGTAGACTAGGGAACATATCGGGGTATCACACATTATTAAATGGGGCATAATCACACTGGCGGACTTCAACAAAATATTAATTCAAACATTGCAAGCGAATGCAGATAGATAGGCCTACTACCAGAGACACAGACAAGGCTAACCCTTAATCAGCACTCTAACTGCAGCCATGCTTAGAACATGAAATGTATGCCAGTTTCTCCATATGGGTACTTGTTCTCCTCTATAGGAGAAGGGGGAAAGAAAAGGCATCTCTTGGTTGGTCCATTTTCTCTCCCTTGCTACTTCATTTTTTAAATTCTGTTCTACTCTGCAAGGCCATAGATGAAGTCCAGACATTTTCCTCTTCAGGATGGGGCTGGTGATTGACAACAGAGCTAGTTAAATGGTGATGAGGTGTTAATGGCTGCAGGGTCAGGGAGATATGGTGAATATTTAATCACCATCTAATTCCAGAACACAGCCACACACAGACAGGTACACACCCCAACCCGTGACCCATCCTACAAACAGCATAATTAAAGAAACAGTTATTTTGTTTTAATGCCAAAAGAGCAAGCCCGTAGTATATATTCCTCCTAATGATATGGGTTAAAAAGCTATTACATGTCTCATTAAAATATATGATCTTCCAATCTGCCAGCGGTTTGGGGTGATGGGGACAGAGAGAGGTGCATATGGCTTAAATACCTAAATATCATCAGCATAGGCGCAGGGATACAACCCTTTACAACATCATGTAGTCGTACACAAGATTCAGATGCACCAACGAGGATGATGACAGCCTTCTGGGTGTATTGGCTTTGAAGTCGCATGGCTGTGTGTGGGAATGGCTGAGGTTATTAAGCATTTGACATGCATTATTTCCATATTGACTGCATGATGGTAGAGCCTCTGCCACGGGCTCCTCTCAACAACCATACACGTGAAAAGAAGGGGAATTAACAATCTTAATGAGCCCGGGTTTGATCTCTCTCTGCCACACAATGCACACAACACCTGATTAATTTGCACCTTTTCATATCAGGAAGGCTAGTGGTGTGGACCCACCCACCCACCCACCCACATACTCACTCACTCACTCACTCACTCACTCACTCACTCACTCACTCACTCACTCACTCACTCACTCACTCACTCACTCACTCACTCACTCACTCACTCACTCACTCACTCACTCACTCCACTCCACTCCACTCCACTCCACTCCACTACACTCCACTACACTGGGTTGAGGACCACAGCCATTACATCTGAGCATAGAGGAACCTTCTACACCTGGGGCCACAGACAGCCACTGACATAGAGTCAAGTCTTGCCCTCACACCACATTGGCCTGAACCCTGGTGTTAGTGTGTGGCATCACACTCCTCAGCTAAAACAACAAGTCAGGGAAGCAATACATACAGCAGACATACGTAGTGGTTCTCTCTTCCCAAGTTTAATTTTCCAACTCTAGTATTTTCCCTTCGATAGATGAAAAAGTAACAGCCCTTTCAAGTTGAGAATACTTTGTTAAATTATGACCATGGGGCCAAGTATAGATCCGGATGTACTCTTGATAAAACCCACTTTGCTCAGGGGCAGCCAGTGTGCAATAATATAATAATAGTGTGCATATCACAGCTTCCACATGAATCGAGAACGGTTTCGATTAGTACCAATACCGTCGGACTTGTAAATCTATTTGTGAAGTGGAGTGTAGGTGGCTGTTCTTGTCCTCCCTCTCTCGTTTGGTTTCATTTTGTTCTTCTTAGCGGTTCAAGTGGTAACTTTCTTGTCAGGGCTGATCTGTAGGAGCCCCTGCGGGAGTGCATGGGAGACCCCGGTGACCCAGCGTTTAATAAGCATCGGACCCACCTCCTCTGTTTAGTGGCCCATTGAGAAGCGGGGCTGGGTGCCAGTAGACCGTGTAACGCCAGCTCACTGTCTTCGAGGTCAGAGCCAAAGCAGCTGTTGGGTCGACGAGGGCGCTTTGACGCTTTGATGAGACATTTTGCACCCAACTATTTCGGTCCACTCTCCCAAAGAGGACCAGGAATAAAAAACCAAGCCTCGCAGCCTTATGCAGGCACAGCGCGTTACTTAATAAAACAGGAACAGTTTGAGAGAGGAATAAAGTGGCTTGGAGCTGGGGGGGAGGGGGGAGTCAATTGATTCCAAAAAAGGCGAGATTACAGCGTGAACTCTGCTTAAGAAACCTACTTGACTGGGAGCTCGGCACCGTAGCCTGGAGCCACACACTTACTCAACACTTTGCCAATGTCTCCACTGAGAGAAAGAGAGAGGGAAGGGGGAGAGAGAGAGAGAGAAGGGGAGGGGGAGAGAGGGCCGGAGCAGCAAGAGAAATGAAAAATAGAAGGAGAGAATGACAGACCAAAAAATGAGGGCGATACAGAGAGCGATTTAATTTATGTCCTCGCTGCCAACGGAGGAAAGACCAGAGTAGGTTTGCAGGGCTAATTAATTTCTGATGGCCGGGCTTTCATTTGGCTAAAAGGTCACAAAACTTTAAAGGTCATGCACAGTTTCCCACTGTGTGTGTGTGTGTGTGTGTGTTACTGTTACCAAACCCCTTGAATTACTCTCCAGAAGGGATGTGGTGCAGTACATAGCCAAGTAAAGACACTGGTAACATGGCATGTACCACAACTCGACAATAACGACACTGAACACCTTCAGCAATCTGGAAGTTTTCAGTATGTGTGTGTGGTGTAATGCTATGAAATGCTTTGTTTCTCAAAGACATGGTAGAGGTGCGAAATGTAATGAATTCAATGCTAGCTACATCCGCACACACATACACACACTTACACGGACGGAAGCACAAACACGCACATACACACACAAAGCCATCCCCACCTGCACCCTGACGACCCTGACATTTTCTCATTTATTTCAGGACGTCACTGACTTAATTTCATCTGAAGCCTTTTAATACTGCTAGCACTTTCTGTAGCTCCATAAGCAAATGGCTCCTGACTTTATTTGAGAATGTCTGTCGAAATGCTGTCTACTTCCCAAATGGCACCCTATTCACTATGTCAGGGTTTTTCTAACTTTTTTGGGCCCGGGGACCCCCTGTGATAGCAAATTCATCAGGGGCTCTCTTATAATCAGAATACGACTTGAGTGAGACAAAAATAGCATACAATGCTTGGCCAGACGAATCAAGTCTCGGGCACTGGGAAGAAACATTTTAAAAGTCTGCCTCTTCGCATCGGAGAGAAAATGTTGCATTTTTCAAGCTAACTTCCTGTAATTACGTACATTATGTTATGGGGCAGAGAGATTTTTTGAATTCTGCGAGAAAACTTTGCAGTTTTAAAGCTTAAATTACAGTGCATTTATACAGTATAATAAAAAATAAATAAAACATGAAAAGTTGAAACGTCTTGAGTCAATAAGTATTTCAGCCCTTTGTATGGTGAGCCTAAATAAGTTCAGGAAACCGTTCAAGGAATTGATTGATTGAATTTATTTGACAATTTGTAAAAATCCATACATAAGGGGGCTCCAACTGGTGACGCCTCCACATTCAATTTAAGAAAATCATCAAGGATAACACAATAAAGCTTAACAGCTTATTTCCATTGTCGTCCTTCTGAAGAGGGAAAGGGGGAAGGTTAGGCGGCGAGTGTAATGACAACAGACAATGACAGACACAATTTTTGTTTGTTTCACAGCAACCGATAATGTTCCTAATAAACATCTATGGACAGGTACATCTTCCTTGTCTCACATACCCTTAATATATAAACAATCAATCCCTAATATACACACAAGACAATCACATTATAATAAACCACAGGCACCAAAAAGGCAGACCATATGCTATCCTGGGCATTTCCCTCTCCACCACCTACTTTAATCTTACCACTCACTTTTGAGACATGCTACTATTTAGCAATTATTTCAGTGTGAACTTGAAACTACCTATGGAGGTTTTACGTTTCAAATTCTTTGGAAGATTATTCCAAAGAATAGCAGCCGACTATAAAAATGTTTGTTTCCCCATTCCACTTTTAAATCTAAATTTAATCTAAGTCCCTCCTTCTAGTTTAATAGTTTTGGTTATCCCTTACTAAGTTAAAGTAGTTACATAAGTATCTGGGG
Source organism: Oncorhynchus nerka (assembly GCF_034236695.1). Lineage (NCBI taxonomy): Eukaryota > Metazoa > Chordata > Actinopteri > Salmoniformes > Salmonidae > Oncorhynchus > Oncorhynchus nerka. The sequence continues at coordinate 53,365,472 of NC_088406.1, forward strand.
ACTATATTGTGGACAATCTGATGTACAAGACACAATTTTATCTGAGCAACTCTCTCGTCCACTTTAAGCCATCTAAGGCTTTCAAAGTGGGAATAGTTAAGATGCGTAAGTGCTGGAAGTTTAAGAATAATCCAGACTAATTTGTTCTGAGATGTCTGCAAATGTATTTTTTTATATCCTGAGGGCACTATTGTACCAGGAAGAGCATGCATAGTCGAAGTGGCACTGAACAAGAGCCCCTGCCAATGTCCCCATTGCATTCTTATCCAGATATTTGGAGGTTCTAGCCAGGAACCTAATTTTATGGTTCACTTTGGCGATAACATTTTGTGCCATGCTCTCCCCTGTCAGATGGTTATCTAGCACACATCCAAGATACTTAACAGTCTTTTGCTGCGACTACTATGCGACTACTATTGCGACTACTATGTCACCTACTACCACCTTCTGGGGATTTCCTCAGTTTGAATTTGGACCCGAACAAGATGGACTCTGTTTTCCAAGGTGAAGTGACAGCTTATTGTCATATAGCCATTTACTGAAATGGGGCGGCAGGGTAGCCTAGTGGTTAGAGCGTTGGGCTAGTAACCGAAAGGTTGCAAGTTGGAACCCCCGAGCTGCTAAGGTACAAATCTGTCGTTCTGCCCCTGAACAAGGTAGTTAACCCACTATTCCTAGGCCGTCATTGAAAATAAGAATTTGTTCTTAACTGACTTGCCTAGTTAAATAAAGGTACATTTTTTTTAAAATTCAGCACTGAGGGCTTTTTCAACCACATTTTTGTCTTTGTGGGAAACCAACAGTGCAGAATCATCTGCATATAGGAAAAGGTCACATGTACAGGCAGATTTCAGATCATTTATATACAATATAAGTAAAAGTGGACCCAGCAAACTCCCTTGGTGTACACCGCAGTTCAAGATTTGGGGTTTAGACAGGGTCACATCCACCATCTGTTTTCTTCCTTGCAGGTAAGAGGTGACCCATTTTACTTCTAAGTTGTTAAAGCTCATGGCTCTTAGTTTGATTAACAGAATCTCACGATCCACTGTATTGAACACCTTTTGGAGAACTAACATAACCATACCACAAAATTTCCCTCCATCTACTTCCTTTCTTATGTGGTCTGTCAGATATAGTAGGCAGGTGTCAGTGGAATGGGATTTCCTGAAGCCAGATTGGAGCTCATAGAATAGGTTATGCAAGGAAATATAACTGTCAATCTGCTTGAACATAATCTTTTCCATGACCTTTGATAAAGCACACAGGATTGAGACATGCAGATAGTTTTCACGATCTAATATATTCCCTTCAATAGACAGATTCACAATGTGAGTTACACAGGGAGTGATAATTACCGCAGCATCCTATAGAAATCTGTCAGGAATGTTGTTAAGGCCAGATGCTTTGGAATGGTCAAGATCTTTCAGCATCTCACGGTGAAACCGCTCAGGGTTTCACCATGAGGCCAATTGTGATTTTAAAACAGTGACATTACTGAGTACCACGCTCCATAATTTCAAGCATTAGTGGTGGCTGCATCATGTTATGAGTAGCCTTATAATCGTTAAGGACTGGGGAGTTTTTCAGGATAGAAAATAAACGGAATGGAGTTGAGCACAAGAAAAATCCCAGAGGAAAACCTGGTTCAGTCTGCTTTCCTCCAGACACTGGGAGATTCATTCACCTTTCAGCAGGACAATAACCTAAAACACAAGGCCAAATCTACATTGGAGTTGCTTATCAAGAAGACAGTGAATGTTCCCAAGTGGCTGAGTTACAGTTTCAACTTACATCAGCATGAAAATATATGGCAAGACCTGAAAATGGTTTAGCAAAGATCAGAATAAGTTAGAAAATAATAAAAGGGCAAATGTTGCACAATCCAGGTGTGGAAAGCTCTTAGAGACTTAACCAGAAGGACTCACAGCTGTAATCAGTGCCACGGGTGATTCTAAACATGTACTGACTCAGCGGGTAGAATACTTATCTAATCAAGATATTAGTGTTTCCTTTTTCATGGTTTCCTTTTTATTTTATTTTTTCAGATTTTATAATTTTTCATTCACTTTGACATTACAGTGTAGATTTTGTGTAGATCGTTGACCAAAAAGTGACAATTAAATACATTTTAATCCCACTTTGTAACAAAATGTGGAAAAAGGTGTGTGAACACTTTCTGAACTGTGGCACTGTAACTCCTGTCTAAAGAAGTTTGGCAATTGCTCGCTGGTCTGTCTGTGTGCCGGTCTTTATTACTGTCTGCCAGCCCATCCGCCTGTCTACCTGCCAGTCCATCCATCACCACCACTCAGCTGCAGACCACCAGTATGTATTGATGTTACACAAAGCATTATGGGTACTGTAGTACATCATGCTACACAGTCCACCTGTAGTACCACCTCCACTACTAAATTGATGACATGGACCAGGCTCACCTTCATCTTCTTGGCCTCCTCGTCCTTCCTCTTCTTGGCTTTCAGTACCTCATCTGTTATGGCTGGAAAGGAGAGAGAGTCACCCTCATGAGCAGAGCAAATAGCGCATTTCTTTAGCGAACAACATAACCAGCACACGTCGCTGGGCAGTGTATCTGTATCAAGGAGGAGTGTTTTCTCTGTTGTTCCCTAACCCAATAAACCCCTTAACACGATAACCTCTCTCACTTTTAATATAGAGACCTAGCTAGCTTAGTCTTACATTGAAGAACACACCTCTCTCGAAGTTTAATATCTTACTCTTGAATTTAATAACTGAACTCGGGCATTCGATTTAATTGCTTATTGTTCCTCTTAAACCTATTAACCTATCGCCCCGATCTGGTTTCTTACTGTCTCGGGGGCCACCCAGGCCCTGCTTTTACCCTGCGCATTATCCCAATGAATTGTTCTCTCAGAGCAGTAATAGGAAATCAGCTCAGAAACAGCGACTGGCCGTAGCATAAGAGATAAATCAGATCTGGGGGGCCTCTTGGTTTGCTAGTATATTGAATCTAAATTGCAGCCCCCACGCCCCTCCGGCCCCCTTGTGTGGCTCTCCATGCACACCATCCATCTTGTAGGCTGATAATGTGAGCCGGCCCAATTCCACCTGATGTTTGCATTATTACATTTTAGTGCGCTAACGAGCTGCGGCTAATCCAGCCAGAGGAGAGGAGGAGGAGGGCGGGATCGGATGCAGAAGCCAGGGCCTTCATGGCATTTTTTCTGGTATTATTCTCTCTCTCTGTCGCTCTCTCTCCGTTCCTCGATGATGATTTGAATGAAACATAGACCCGGCGTCACTACATAGCTCTTTGGGCCCCGAGGCCCCTCGAGCTGCAATTACACATATAATCACAATTGTATTTCAACAGAGCCCGCAATTCTCATCCCCTTCTCTCTTCTCCTCTGCCCTTCCAGCCAAGGCGGCATGAAGCGTAAATGAAGTGAAAGACTTCTGCCGTCCCCAACACTTTGTTTTATTATGACCTAATTTAATCAAAGTCCCCGTCACAGGATTGCCAGGAAGGCAACGATGAACTGGAGTCCCTAATAGACAAAGAAATATACCTCCAATAATGATCCCTATACGCCCTACAGATATTCCCCATATATCTATTTATATGGCGTATATCTGGCCGCGTGTATGCTGTTGTTTACGACTGTACATTACCAGTGTGTTGGATATATAACAGTGGCGAGGTAAGGATGTACTAAGGTTGTATTAATGTTTTTCCAGTAGCGCTCCTTATTGATGTAATTAAATAGGATCTGGCGCCGTTGTGAGGACCGACTTTCATTGTTTGTGGGGGCAGGATCCCCTGGAGGCAGCGCGGAGATGAGAGATGGATAAACAGTTTGATTTTGTGCTATCGCCCCGAGCAGTATACTGGAGAGATGGAGGAAGAGGGAGAGCGAGCGAGGGAGGAAGGGAGGGCGGGGGAGAGAGAGAGAGAAACAGAAACAGGGAGAGAGTGTGTAAAGCAGAAGGATAAGAGAACCAAGTGAAGGGATGGAGGGGGGAGACAGACAAACAAGCAGAAACAGAAAATAAATCACTCTTCACTGTCTCACTTCTTTCAGTCTTTTTTTTCCCACTTCTCTTCTCTGTCTCACTTTCTCACTTACCCTCCTGTCTGTCTCACTCAGGGGCTAGTGGTGATGGAAGGGAGGTGGTAACTTGGAAGGATTAGGGACGTTAGCGGCCATTTCAAGCTAAGTCACTGTGCTAAAGAGGCAGAACGTTGAGTTTAAGTAGCCGTTGTACGAGTGTGACGGACGTTTTGTCTACGGCAATTACTAAACAAAGACTGCAGAAGAGGAGTCACAGGGAGAAGGCAGAACTTATGGCCTGCGTCAAGCGAGCGCGAACACACACACACACACACCTAAACAAACCCCTAGTCCATCCATTTGCAGTCACACAAAGACCTGTTCGCTCTACTTCCACATACTGTATGCATTCACAAACACAGTACACCCACATTCATTTCATATTAGTTCACTAGTGCAGTGTTCTCCTCTCCTCTCCCCTTCTCTCTGTCCTCTTTTCTCGGTTTTGGAAAAGTTTAAACTCATTAAGTGTAATGTTATTGGAGACTCAATTTTACACCGCTCACTCATCAACTAGTAAGATAGCAATAAAGCCCAATGGCTCATCGGAGACGCTAAATGCTTTGAAATAAATGATGCGCTGCAACAGAATCGTAATTAATTTACAGTCCATATTGATAGCCCTGCCGTACTCGGCTCTATCTTTTTTCATCTCTGCTCACATCTTCATTATTGGGGGGAAATCGCCTGAGTGAAGAAGGAACCGAGTCAACATCGCTGATGAATTGCCTGAGAAAGATGCGGCGGCCCACTCAAACGTTGTGCCTCGGTGCATCGATTTCTCTTAAGCATTTAATTATGGCGAACAATAAACAGCGTTGGTTATGACTTAAAAAAAATAAAAAAATAACGGTATCGTAAGCAGAGGAAGTGGATTCTAGGTATTCAAATCAGTCTGTTCTTATTCTGGTTTACCTGCGAGGAAGACACTGTTACCTTGAATACCTTCAAACACCTGTGTTATTTTGACACAGGCATAAAAAGACACAATGTGTGTGTGAGGGAGAAAGATGTATGTGTACGCATGTATTAGAGAGAGACACACAGGAAAATACGTTTTGTGTGTGTGTGTGTGTGTGTGTGTGTGTGTGTGTGAGGTTGGAGGTTACCGTTATTAAGAGTAAATGAGACGGTTACTCGCTGGCAGAGAAAATCTTCCTTAGAGCAGGGCTCGGAGGCATAGCCCCCCCCCCCACACACTCCTACTCAAACGGTCTACAAAAACACCCAACTCTAGCCCTCTTACCCCAGCATCCTCACCCCTCTACCTATCCTCCTCAATCACATCCCTCCTTCCCTGAGCACCAGCGCTCTCGCTTTCTTTCTCTCTCCCCTTCAGCCCCAGGCCTCTCAATCAAACCAAACAAAGCTCATCCTGCTCCTCTGTGATTAATTACTCAGGCCTGAATATCAAAATCAAACACCCCCGTGTGAAGAGAAGGGGCTCCGCTTTAGAGCGCCGCGCCCACCGAAGGCAGACATACAGGGGGACGGGAGGGTGGGCTACGCCTCCCTGCCTGCCTGTGTGCCTCACACACACACACACCTCTACCCCCTCCAGCCCCCAACCCCTTAGAGAAGTCCAGTCCAACCCTTTCCCCCTTCACACCCCGCTAGTCTCCTCTACATTTCCCTCTCTAAGTTCCTTGGTCCATCAGGCTCCCCTTTCAACCCGGAAGCAGGGGTTTTACTACTACTTGGGCTGCATCCTAAAGGGCACCCTATTCCCTATGTAGTGCACCACTTTTGACCAGGGCCCCAAAGTAGTGCACTAAATAGAGAATAGGGTGCCTTTTAGGATGCAACCCTACTACTATTACTACTACTGGTAGTGAAAGTGGTGGTGGTGGAGGTAGTGATAAGGGAGAGGGAAGGGCTTTTAGACAGATTTACACTGACTAACTAATCAGATGGGAACACCATCCATCGCTTTTCCTCATCTCCACAGAAGGCTTATTTTCCAGTAAACCGAAGTGCAGGTAGAAAGGGAGAGAGAGAGAGGGAGAAAAAGAGAAAAGGAGAGATGACAAAAAAGGCTCCCCCCGCAAGGAGCTGAGCTCGCTCCCTTTCCCTCTCGATCACAGTGACGATTTCCCCCCCACCCCCAACAGGGCTCTATAAACCCCCATTCACATCACATACATCACCCGAGCACCTACAGCTAGGCTACATGATGGGTTCCCTTCATGTGTCCTAAATGGCACCCTATTCCCTATGTAGTGCACTACTTTTGACCAGGGCCCATAACCATAACCTTTTGACCAGGACCCATTACCAGGGCTCTGGTAAAAAGGGGGGGGGGGGGGGAGTAGTGCACTACATAGGGAATAGGGTGCCATTTGGGATGCAACCCACAGATAAGTTAATGAGAGAAGGGACTGGAGGAAATCAACGCAAACAATGGAGTGGTTGGAGGGAATAGATAGAGGAGTGGATGGAGCGAGGGAGTAGCTTGGAGGAAGAGCTCATTTGCAAACTACAGACTACACTGGAAGAACCCTTAGGAAATGCAAACATAACTTTTGGTCTACTGACACAGCTCAATAAGTCCTGCGGAACACCAAAGAATAATAGTATCAAAACCAAAATGGGAAAACAGTGGGATTACAAAAGGATAGAAAAGCAGAGAGAAGCACTGATCTGACTGTGAAATAGAAATGCAAAACACGTCAGCTTCTGTGTATTACCCACTCCTCAACATGTTACGGGTGTGTGTGTGTTAGTGATGCGTGGGTCAGCTATCTGTTCACCCGCAATTACTAATAACCCATCCGCATTCGGCTAATAAAGGGAAAATCTGAGGCCCGCACCCTGAAAATATAGAAAATGCTCTGTAGAGAGAAAAAATAATACTTTTTAAGCCTTATTTCGATAGGCCTGTTTTTCTGATTATAATTTCCAACATTTTAGTAGGCTATTTGTTAGTCAACTCGTCTTTAATTAGAAACATGCAGTTTATTTTCTGTCATTACTTGCTACCCAAGAACACAAATCAAATTCATTCCACGGAGGGCTGAGTGTCTGTTTTTTTTTAGCTCCTCCCTTTAACTTGATTGATGAATTAAGGTCACTAATTAGTTAGGAACTCCCCACACCTGGTTGTCTAGGTCAAAAACAAAACCCAGCAGATACTCCATAGAATGAGTTTGACACCCCTGCACTAAAAGACTAAACAAACCCTTGCTCACCAGAAAATATGTCATAAATCGATATAATTAAATCTTCAATCTAGTTGACATCGGCAAAGTTTGTTCTTTAATCTCTGCTTCTCACTTGCAACAAATGTGTTTAGGGACCGGAGAGAAAATGTGATAACCCCACCAAAAAATGTGAAAGATTTTCTGTGCAAAATCAGTTTTACCAGTTTAAGGGAATTGAAAGCTGTGAAAACGACTCAACATGTTTCTGATAAGATTTCAGTTCGTCTTGGATGCATAGCCTATTTTATATGGTTGAAATACTATCAGCTTTTATGACGCTGATAAAAATAGCACCTTTACAGATGGTCCCTAACCGCACATTCATTCTCTCAAGATGCTGAAATAAATCAATCATATTTCTCCACTCCTCGTGGAATGTAAAATGTACATTTTGTTGTTTCATTTGACTGCAACAACTTCTTAATTCTGTAGGAGTTAATATTATGTAAGACTTTGTGAGACGTTATAGGTCTACAGTCAGTGTCCAGATTTCAGTTACTATTCCATTTAACCCATCTGTAGGTCGTCATTGCAAATAAGAATTTGTTCTTAACTGACTTGCCTACCGGTAGTTAAATAAAGGGCAACATTTTTTTTTTATCTGAACAGGACAGTTCCCTTGACGTGCCATATTTGAAGTCCCCGTTTTGTGACTGTCGAATTTGTATAGCGTCTCACAATCATTATACATAACATCTTTCCCAATCATTAGGCTACTGTTCAGGCCCTTCCTTCTCTTTACTTTCACAGCTTTTCTCTTTTTGAATTAAACTGTCCTTTTTGCCTCATGGATCGAAGTGAACTTTTTCTGCTCAAAAGCATTTGGCAATTGGCTTGTATTTGACGTACGTACAGTTGGCCGTAAAGCTTAGGCGTATTAACACCAGAAAAAAAATTAAATGATGAAAGAAAAACCTCATTGTAGCCTATAGATTTGAATTGCACAACAATTCTATATTTATGGATTTTTAATGCATTGTTATTGCTTCATTCAACCTGCCCGACACTCACCCGCCCTTCATCCACATAATATTTCATGACCCCAAACTCGCCTATAACCGCTGGAACTGCGGGTTATGAGTCAATCCACGCATCCCTAGTGTGTGTGTGGATGTGTGTCTGTGTGTGTGCTGTATGTGAGTTTGAGCGAGTTTGTGTGTGCACACTGTATGTGAATTTGTGCATGTGTGTTCGTGGGTGCGTATGTGTGTATGGAGAGTAGGAGGGGGGGGGGGGGTTCCTGTTATCCACCCGCCAATCAAAGTGAATCTGAATGTCAGGAGGAGAGGAAGCATGATAAATCAACCTTATGCCCAACGACAAACATAATATTAGCAGCAGCACCGCGCGATTGGAAAAATGTCCCTTTGAATCAGGAATGCACTTTACAGTGAGCCACAGCCAGGCAACCTGCACAGTGCAGACACACATACGTATACACACAGGCACGTATACAAACACACACACGCTCACACATACACCCATCCATTCATTCATTCGTCCACAGGCCAGGAGACGAGAGAGATGGATTTAAGAGAAAAGGATGAAGGGATAAAATGATCAGCCATTAAATGAAATGTAACCCCCGTGGCCTCTACAGGCTTCCTTTAGCACTAGAATGCAGATAGTGTCACAGTTAGGAATAATGAGGGCAAGAGGTGAGGCGTTTCTCACCAGGGCACTGCCACTATCTGCCACTAGGTGGCACAGGATACTGTGTGCCATAGACGAGAATGCCAGAGGCCTGTGTGTGTGTGTGTGTGTGTGTACGTGCGGAGGGGCTTAAGTGCATGTAGTCCTATTAAAACCAGTCCGTGTACACCTTGTAAGGCATAATTCTGAACAGGGAAATCAGGCCGGTGCATTAATTTAATTGAACAGTTGAACAATAGGTGGGTGGAAAAGCTTTCAGAGAAGCGTGATAAAAACACAAGTTAAAATGGACAATAACACACAAGGTCCCTTTGACTGAAACAGTTACTTCATGTTTTCGACAGTAAATAGAAAGTACGAACAAAAACCTGGGATGTAATTACTAGTACACAGTGTTTTTTTTTGCAACAGAACACATTTTGCACTAAAAACACAAGGAGTTTTTAATTGGGCAAATTCAGGGAGGTCCCTCCATGTTACGTCCCATTTGATTCTGTTTGGTTCCCAGTGAATACACCCCTGAAAAGGGAGGGCAGACACCAAACCAACGACACGGCCTGCCATCCGGCCGTGGCCTCTGATCTACTATCAAGAGGATGTAATGACGGCCCATGAAATATTAACAAAAAAAAACAATTAGAACGAGCTATCTTACCAATTCAATCAATTATTCATTGACAATCGTCTCTCTCTCTCTTCAGAGGCTGCTTTATTTCCTGTGTTTCCTGCTATATTCGTAGAAAAAGCTTCAATTACGAGGCTACACACACGGGTTCTAACCCATCCTGATGATGGATCCCCCTAGTGTACAACAGTAGCGCCATACATAGAGAATAGGGTGCCTTTGGGCCCCTGGTCAAAAGTTGTGGACTATGTAGGGAATAAAGTGGCATTTGGGACGCAGCCTGGCTGTTGGGACTACGGGAGGGGAAGAGGCACAATCAGAGAAATTACACTCGTCTCACTGAGGAGGCTCGTAATAAAACCAGAGTTCTTCAGGCTGATGAGAAATCCAATTAATTGAAAACAATTTGCGGTGACGAGGAAGAGACGTTTGTTCTCTTTCTTTCAATCTCGATTTTCAACAGATGCCAATCAAGCTGCGGGTGGGAGGGGGGGGGGGGGGGGGTCGGGTGATGTGAGGGGTGCGTAGAAGCGCATGTTCACCCGTTTCGGAATCAGACAACACATTTCCAACAAAAAAAAAACTTTTTCACAAGCGCTTTTTAAGCATTTCCGTCAGAGGGAGAGAAGAAACTAACTGTGTCTAGGCTCAGAATGTGAGACTACAGATGATTTTCTCGTTAATAATCAGAATGAATCATGAGGTTTAAGGTCGACAGCTTGGTAGAGACGGTAGCGACTAGTTTTCACTTTCCACATGAGACATCTTAGGCTCTGCCTGCTTTGTCTGATTGGACTATGCTGCTGTTTGTCTATGGACTGTGGTGAGCCTGGATTGGAGGCTGTTGGAGCTGCTCTGTGCCCAGAGAGGAGGTAAGGATCCTGGGGTGGCAGAGGCCCCGTCCTGGGCCACAGCAGCCCTTCACCCACCCAGCTACACCATGGACCTCCACTGACTCTCCCTGGCCCTGGGAGCACCCAGCAGCCTAGGCACACGTGACCCCGATGCATGGGTTACTGAGGCGGGGGTCCGAGTCTACTAACCTGGGGCTAGAACATTGCACAGCAGGGATAGGGGGTTCACTTCACATGGTCACAGGGGTGTTCAAAGTGTGCGAGGGAAAATTGTGTGTGTGTGTGTGTGGGGTTCAGGTCAGAGAAGCACAGCAGGCCCACAACCTTCCTTTCCACAACCAAAGAGCAAAGATTTCCCATAATTCCACAGTTTCACTGCTGCCCTTTTGGATAAAACACCTTCAGTCAGAGAAAGGACTTATGGGAAAGTCATGGAGGACCACAGGCCTCTCATGGTCAGGTTGGAGTCAGGGTGAGATGACCTTGTGGACCGTAAATAGCCCTGAGGTGTCAAACACAAACACTTACTACTGAACAGCCAACCAGAGTTCACTCCCACTAGGCCAAACAGGGCACATAGAAGTTCCTTGCTGAACACAAGGTCCTGAAAGGGCTTTATGAAGAAAACACATAATGCATATATCACAGAGTGAAATATTCACGAGGGCTGGGGCACTGGATGACACCTCTCCACCTCCATTCCTCACCAGGTCTTTTTTTATCACTCTCCTCTGCCATTGTCTTACTCCCTTGGCGTATTTCTCTCTCTCTCCCACTCCTCCCTCATCCGTCTCTACCCCCTTCCATTTCCACCAAGCTGCGCACGCCCCCTCCCTCCCTCCCTCCCCCCCTCCTGTGGCAGGAGTCTGCCTCTTTGAACTGGTCCACTGCTGGGATTTAGGAGGAGGACGGGAGAGGGGGGCACACAATGCATGTCCAACATGCTGTGTTTATATTTAAGTATGGGGTGTTAATAAGTGTGCTTGTGTATTTCCGCTAAGAATATGTGTGTGTGTGTGTGTCTGTGGTAGAATACACGCGCGTGTGTGTAAGGATATCATTGTGCACATGGGTGGGAAAGGGTGTGTGGTAGGTGGGGAGTATACGAGTGTGTAGCAGGGTGTGTGTTCCTGAGTCGGTGTGTGCTGCGAGTGCTGATGTGATGAATGGAGAATAATAGGCCGGGTTTCTGCGCTGACAGACGGCGCAGGATCTCATTGTGACTGAGTGGGCGAGAAGACGGAGACTCGCGGCTTGAGCCGGACCCCCGCACATGAAACGCAAACTCGGGGCGCTAATCGGCCGGCCGACACAAGGCGAATCAGGAGGGCGGCCACTTAGAAGGAGAAAAGAGGGAGACCCAGGCCCGGTGTAGTCTCAATAGGGCTCAGCAAGACTGTTGATATCAGATAACAAACATGGAGGACAAAGGAGGTGGAGACTTGGTGGTCCTCTGGGCCTGTGTGTGTGTGTGTGTGTGTGTGTGTGTGTGTGTTTCCAAAGCCCTCTGGAGAAGGGGAGAGAGACGAGGATGTGGACGTGGCCCCTGGACTACAAACGGCAAGGACACCACGCTCCACTGAACACTACAGGCTAACACAGAGAAGAGAGCAGAGAGACAGAATATCTCAAACACATCATTAGACGATCCTTCTAACGAGAGAGATGTGTTTTGCCTCGCGGTTTCAGGTACCGCTATTACGGTATGTTTTTAAGAGTGAAACAATAAGGGAGAAAGAATGAGAGAGCAGGGCAGAGAGGGGAAAAAAAGGGGAAGAGAGTGAATGAGAGAGACAGGCAGAGAGGATCGGCAGAGAGAGGTAGAAATGTGCCAAACGAGGCCCCCTCTAAGGCACCCGAGCAGACCCCCTTCTCTCTCCCCTTTCTCATCTCTTAATGCTTATTTTCATCACTTTGCTTAAAATATTGATAATCAATTAGGACCACGTCTGTTTTGCTACAGAATCTGTGTCACGGTCTATCACACTGTCAGAGCCAATTCGCCGCTCATTCAAAGTTCATTTTTTCCCTTGGCCGGTCTCTGCCTTTGGAGGAGTCATTAACCGGGGAACATAGCCCGAGGTGCAATCACCTATTCTCTTTCATTACAGGGGAGATGGAGAAGGTGAGAGAGATTATTAGAACTTTGGAATGATCACAAAGCTTCGGAGTCGCCTGTCAGATCCCCCCTACGTGTAATTCATCTGGCCCCTCCTGCCCCCCCCCCTTGGCCCCCTTATCCTCCCCCCCTTTCCCCGTGCCAGGGGTTTGGACGTAGACATTATTCATGAACATCTGCAGCGCGCTGAATATTCCCGGCTGCCTCTGCCATGATGAAAAGGGAGCTGCCCCTTTGACTTTAAAATGAACATGCCGGCGAAAATATTACGGCCAAGCATTTTCAGAATTGTTCTCTGTGCAGTGCGCACAGAGATGGACGGGAGGATGGCACAGGTGTAAGAAGGAGCGAGGTACAATACAATACAAAGGAACATATCTTATATTGGAGTGCTTCTATTATGGTTACAAAAAAAGAAAGTGTACCAAACGGAAAATCTACAATGTCATAATTAGGGAAGTGAGCATATTCTGTGACCATGTTGGTCCTCAGCCCAGGGATGTGTTCATTAGGCACCAAACAGAAGCAACCAGACTGAAACAGGGAGGTAACAACCTGCACCTGTCCAATAAGCGGTGCTACTTTTCGTGTTTTCCGTTGCAAAAACACTTTCCGTTGCGTGCCCTAATGAACACGACCCAGGCCGATCCAAGGCCCGTCCGTGCAGCAGGCAGACTTATGCTGTTCTCAGGTACAGCTCCCCTGAGGGTTTCCACACATGAAAGAGCGGCCAGACATATAGACAGACGGGAGGAGAGCATTCTTCCTCCTCTCACACCAGGGGAGGAACAGCTGGACGGAAACCAAGCCTCCCAACCACACTGTGTTGTTTATGCTCACTATAACCCTCTGAGAGACTCAACAGTTAAACTCCTTGGAGGGCACCCTGTGGTTTCAAAACACAGCACAGAGGTAATGACATAACGTTATAGCTGGCCAACTAGGAGGAGTACATCAGTCAGGTTTTTTGAACATGCCATTAATTTCACAACACGCAAAAGTATTTGTGCATGCGGCCCCGGCAATTTGGCGGGCTGCATTTCGGCATTCAATGTGCACCCGTCTCGTCTCGCTGCTCCTTAGCAGTGCAGTGTCGGGTGTAACGTGATGTAGGTTAGACCCTGTGGTCTGTTTTCACACCGTGTAACAGGCACAATGTGAGAGCGCGGGTCTGAGCCTTCGCCATCATTACAGCAACAACCAGCCTTGTTTTGCAGCTCGTTAAAAAGCACCCGCTGATTTTCGACATGTTCGCCAAACATGAGAACGGTCTGATCAAATGTACACAACTTTAGCACTAATCTAATTTGGGGGGGGGTGCTGCTGCAAACCACGGATGGGCCTTTAAATGGATCCATCTGGGTTGACTTCTAACTCTCTCCTCCTTCTGAGCAACAAATGGCTGGGAGTAAAGAAAGAATAAAAGCAGCGCAACAACAACAAAAAATTGGGGAAAGGTGCTTTTTTCAACCACACTCAAAGGGAAAGTCAGTGGGGTTTGACACGGACTGAAATGGGTGCTTTTTGCCTCGGCTCTTGTTTATTGCAAATGGCAGACCGAGTTTACTCTGGCAGTTAGAGGCAAAATGAGGCTTGACAGCTTTGTCAGGGAATTTGAGTGGTTCAGTGGCAGGGCAGGAATCGGGATGATTCTAACGTCTTTCATCTCCAAATCGCGGCCGTACGCTCACCATGCCTCCTCTGCAAGAAAAATAAAAACACACACACCCCTGCCTGACATTTTTCGGGGATGACAGACGATTTTCTAACCCTCGTCAAAAGACCAAAAAAAATCACAAAGAAATCTGCCGACCAGAAGTTTGGATGCTCCGGACGGACGCAAAACAAACATGTCAAGAGATGTTAGCACTCTCTCTGAAAACTAGATATAAAAACAACAATAACAACTCTGTCTCTCTCTCCTGCTCTCCCTCTCTCTCCGACTCTGACTTCCTCTCTTGGCCGGTGCTGTATAAGAGCTGATGCCATCCCACTCAGGATCACAGTGTTTGAGGCTGTTTCTTTCCAGTCCCTGGTAGGTTCATTTAAAGACTATGTCTAAGACTGCAGCGCTATTAGCATGACCCTTCTCTGCCCACCTCTGAACACTGCCTCTGCCAACAGAGAGTTTCCCACCACGGGCTGAGGGCCAACCTACAGGAGTCATTCCACAACCAGACACCCCACCGGCCCACTGCTCAGACCCCACCACTGGGCAGGGGGAGCCAGGCTCCAGCTTCTCCATCTTTTCCTGGCTCCCACGTGCCTCGAGGAAAGGCCGGTGGAGAGAGCTGGAGCGTTAAGGAAGACAGAGAAAGAGAAAAGTCAACGTGATTGAAAGAAAAGGTTGGGATACAAGATGGAATAGAAGGAGGAGGCCTCGCCACAGAGGTATTGTAGTTACACTCAGAACCTTAACTCCTTCTGATCTGCCTATATCCGCCATATCCGCTCAGTCGCTTTTTCAATTTAGTGGATTTGTTCCTCTGTCTCTCCCGAGCGAGGCGGATGAGGTATGAAATTAATCTTTATCCACTTTTTGTGGCGCTACCTCCAAACGCACAATGTGTGTCGGTAATTAGCCGCAATGCTCCGTTCCAGAGCTCCGGCAGGCTCCTCCGTGTGCCAACTTTTCGCCTTTTGTTCTCGCTGCAGAATGCCGCCCACTCCGGCCCTGCCGTCTCTGTGCCTTCCCGCTCCACACCCACACAGGGCGTTACACAATTCCCTCCAAATGTGCTTCGCTTTAGAAACCCATTACTTAGCCCCTGTGGTTTTGTTCGACACAATTAAAAGAACACCCCCTTCATTTTATTTGGTGGAGCAGCCTCGGGATCCCTGGCCTTGGCTGGCGTAGCTAGCATGAGCCGTGGCCGGCACAGCCCATCTAATTCGCAGGGTTTTTGTTTGCATATAGGCTTAGTTTGGCTTTCCATTTGAAACTGCTCAACACTCTGTCTCGTCTCATTGCCGCGACTTGATCCAGTTCAGCTAGGAACTTTAAATCAAGATCAATCAAGGCAGATGCCAGCGCAGAAGTACTCTCATATCAGGAAATGATCCTAACAAGGTGAAAAGGCTACAACTTATATAATAATAACATACAGAATGAAGGTAAACAATTACAGTGCAAACGTTATGTTACACATAAAAACAAGATTCATGTCACTAAAATAGAACAGAAGGGAAGTGAAGACAAGACAAACAAGCTAGCGACTATCCCCACTTTGTACCTGCTATGGAGAACCCCACAGCCAGTCTACAACTCCACCTCAGTAAATGGTGCAACCCTGTGTCGGTCATATAGGGTGCGGCCATTTCATAGGCTCACAGCTGATTGAGAGTGTTGGGAGAGGAAGGGTCAGCACCGACACCAGCATTTAGCCCCTGAACTCTGACCCTAAGCATAAGAGAGAGGGCTGGTAATGTTAATGACAGGTCTGGAGACTAGTGGGGAGTAGGCAGGGCAGGGTGGACAGCTGGCCTGCAATTCACGCTGAGACAATGACTCTGTGAACTACAGGCACACTCAGACACTCCTCCTCCTTCCTCCTCACCTTGTTCTAAGCCCTCTGTTTCTAATTGAGTGGTTTGGAGTCTCTTCCCCACTTACATTAGCTCTGGACCGCGATATGGAAACTTTTTGGACGTGTGTGTGTGTGGGGAGGACGTGTGTGTGTGTGTGTGTTGTGTGTAGTGCGAGGCTGAATGTGCCGGGCTGGATGTGAGTGGGAGCTGTGTGAAAATTGTAGCGTGTAATTACTGTGCGCACTCAGAGGGTCACACTGTTTCAGAGGGATTCTGGGAGAAGGGAGTGGTTACAGAGGCTGAGTCCCAAACGGCACCCTATTCCCAAAGGGCTCTGGTTAAAAAGTAGGGTACTATGTCGGGAACGGCGTGCCATTTGGGATGTAGACAGAGCGAGAGGAAGGAGACATTCCGACTCGCCTCATTCTGTGTGACTTCTCTTGTTTAACACAGCCGACATGGGCAGACGTCATGTTTTTTACCCCCAAAGTAAAAGAACACGTACTTTACATTGTGATTTTGAGGGATCAGTTGATCGAAGCATGACGCCTGCAACACTTGATTTCCAGGTGGACTACATACATTGCATTTGTTAACTTTGGATTCAAGCACCTAGGCCTATAATGTGTAAATGATCATATGTTAAAAATATTTTTGGAATGAAACATGAATTTTTGGAACGAAACAAATGTTCTTACTAGTAATGCCTTCATACATTTCTAATAACTTGAAACTTCTGGGAAACTTGTGCTGAGCTAACATTTAGGGCTACCCTGCTAACGCTGTACCTCGGCCCCCATTTCACCTGGTAAAGCGCATGGCTTTTATACAGATGACACAGACACCAGCTCTCCCCTGTGACGCACCCGCTAAACAGTTATCAGTAGCACTCAGTGCGCACACTCATTTCTCTACACTGTGTTTAATAGCCACAATGATCAAGGAGCCCTGGGTTTCATTTTCAGCTGACTTGTTGAATTGTCTGTAATTGCATTATGAAATTTGGAGTTTTAACTCGCTGTAATTGTGAGGTAATAGCACTTTAGTGATAATGAGAATGTTAGATATGACCGACTGCATATGAATCATTCCAGAAAATGTCAATCCGGCCCGCCTGCTAAAGGGCTTCCATTTAATCAACTTAATTTATAAAACAACCAACTCATAAAGCAATTACAGGTCTATATATTAATCGAATGAATAATGCATTATGGACAGAATTGTTTATGCTGAAATCTTTGTAGTTGCTTTTGTTAATCATCATTGGGGAAACTGCACCGATGTTAGATTTGATATAATCAGTGAAGTGGGTGGCAGAGTCGAGCAGCAGTTTTGGGTGAACCATCGTTTCCTTCGTTTAGGTCCTGAGGCTCAGGTCCACCATCTGCACCCCACTCCCTACGTCCAAAATACACACACACACACACAGCCCTGAATACCCTCTGCAGAACGGCTAGCCCGTATCGATCCCCTTTTAAGCTCCTGAATAATACCCCCAAAAAAAAAAAAAGCCCAACTGGGGCGCAAAACTGGCTTAAACCACACTAATTACATCAGCGCTGAAAGGAAATCATTGATCAACAGCATTATGGGAAATTAAACTGCCCCTCCCCCAAAAAGAAAAAAACGGATCAGTGAATGAAGTGGCTTAACGGGATCTCAGGGGGGCTCTGCCGGGATGGCGGTGGGATTAACACCCCTGGACGGGCGCTAACGCTAACACACTCACCAGACCTGTATGAATATACAGTACACACACACACCAGACCTGTATGAATATACAGTACACACACACACCAGACCTGTATGAATATACAGTACACACACACACACACACACACCAGGGGCCCGGGTTGTGGCAGGTGTGTGTAGCAGGTTGTTATTTATTAGGACACACAAACAGAGGTGCCGTAAACCGCTGAGTGACAGACCAACGGAGGGGGCAGAGATAGTCTTATACGCCTTTCAACCCAAGACGTTTTTCCTGCCAACTTGAGCATCCCCGCCAACTTTTTGCAGACTTCTTTAAATATGAAAGGTATTGCCGGCGACAAAGCCTATCCTTTCATTTCTCCAACAGACCTTGTCATGACTGCGGTAAAGTTCTACCTACGACTTAGTATGAAATGTAGCCGTAATGCCGAGGAGGTATTGGCACGCATTACGCTCTTTAAGCTCTTGATGGTTCCTAGGCAGCGCCCGTTGCTACTATTATCCTGGCATTTCGAAACTTTGTGAGGCATGTCACTTCACCCATCTCTTTGGCCAACCACATGCACTGTTCTCGTAACCACAACCGGACGGATCCATAAGAAATTACTGTGGGAATAAATCAACTCGGCAAACAAAGAAACGTCCCTGATTCGTAAAAATCCAAATAACTTCACAGATCTTCATTGTAAAGGGTTTAAACACTGTTTCCCATGTTTGTTCAATGAACCATAAACAATTCATGAACAGGCACCCGTGGAACGGTCGTTATGACACTAACAGCTTTCAGAAGGTAGGCAATTAAGGTCACAGTTATGAAAACTTAGGACACTATAGAGAGGCCTTTCAACGGACTCTGAAAAACACCAAAAGAAAGATGCCCAGGGTCCCTGTTCATCTGCGTGAACGTGCCTTAGGCATGCTGCAAGGAGGCATGAGGACTGCAGATGTGGCCAGGGCAATAAATTGCAATGTCCGTACTGTGAGACGCCTAAGACAGCACTACAGGGAGAC
This sequence comes from Oncorhynchus nerka, assembly GCF_034236695.1. NCBI lineage: Eukaryota > Metazoa > Chordata > Actinopteri > Salmoniformes > Salmonidae > Oncorhynchus > Oncorhynchus nerka. The sequence continues at coordinate 53,384,269 of NC_088406.1, forward strand.
AGGATGGACAGCTGACCACGTGTAACAACACCTGCACAGGATCGATACATCCGAACATCACACCTGCGGGACAGGTACAGGATGGCAACAACAACTGCCCGAGTTACACCAGGAACACACAATCCCTCCATCAGTGCTGAGACTGTCCACAATAGGCTGAGAGAGGCTGGACTGAGGGCTTGTGGGCCTGTTGTAAGGCATGTCCTCACCAGACATCACCGGCAACAACGTCGCCTATGCAATTGAAGGCCTAATGCAATTGAAGGCATCAAATTGTTATAATACATTTGATTGAAGCAATAGCCTACCCCATGTGTGGTCAACTATTTCAGCACAAGCGTGAGGTCTTGATAAATCAATCAATGTCCGATCTCCGTTTGGATATTGGTTGGCTGTGGAAATGTTAGCTAAGTCAAGGTGAGTGCTGCTCATGATCATCATGCCTAGTTGGCACATTTATTAACACTGGTCAGAACATTTTGCCAGCATGTTAAGTAGCTTGGCAAGTGAATTATATGGCTCTTCACTCGCAGTCGCTTAGTAGCCCAGGTCTACTCCCTACCTAAAGCCTGTGAAACAAAATCAATCAATGTGATTTTGTTTCACTGAATCTCTGTCTGAATATTTGACTAATTCTCTGGCTGGGAAAATAAGTGGAGGTGGTATAAGCTCATCTATTTGTTTACTCATCTATCACTGATGAAAAACATGTAGCATTGCAATGTAGCCTAAATCAGGTGCAGGCCTATTATTCTGCTCAATCACTGTATAGGCAACTCCAAAAGCCCGTGGATTTGATGAAATATGAACACGAGACTCGCATGATTGTGAACATATAGATTGCTAGAATTTTACATCGCTTTCTTTGGGCTCTGTTTCAAAATATCCCTTGGTTCCACACGTTGCCATGACAAAAGTTGTGTGGGAAAAATATTATTGAAATGATTTTCTGTTATATTTCATTATATTCGTAGCCTACTATACAAATATGTGTGTTGACTGTGATCAGGGTAGCCTAAGCGTGCGTGTCTTGATTTCATATGCATGGAACAGACATATATTTAAACTCACAATATGCCATTCTATTATTTGAAAATACATTTTTATTAGTATTATGTTTCTTAGGACCCGCCTAAAACAAACAAATGGATTTCTTTGTGATGGTGTATATGTAATAGATTCATTAAAATAGACGACAACCAACATGGGCCCACGTCTACTCCTACAATTGTCGGCATATGCAGGGAAATATAAAAGGCTTCTCCCGGCAAGAATGTGGTAAAAAAAAATTGGACTGTATGAATTGGGCTTTAAAAAACAGCCTGTTTTTTGTTTGTTTTTACAGACAACAAAGGGTGTTACGGTCTTCGTCTCTTCTGTTATAGACAAGGGACTGTATCCACAAAACATCTCACAGTAGGAGTGCTGATCTAGGATCCTAGACCAGCACTCAGATGCTTTGTTGATACGGATCCGGAGCTAGTTTAGACAAAGCATCTTTAACCGTTCCCTCAGTGTCACGGCCGTCGAATGAAGAGGACCAAGGCGCAGAGTGGTGAGCGTACATTTTCTTTTTAGTAGAAAAGACGCCGAACCAAACAATCAACACCACAAAACACACCGTTTTGGCTATTTTTTTGGCTATGTGCCATAAACAAAGTCAACTTCCCACAAAGACAGGTGGGATAAAGGGCTACCTAAGTATGGTTCTCAATCAGAGACAACGATAGACAGCTGTCCCTGATTGAGAACCCTACCCGGCCAAAACATAGAAATATAAATAATATAACATAGAATACCCACCCCAAATCACACCCTGACCAAACCAAATAGAGACATAAAAAGGATCTCTAAGGTCAGGGCGTGACACTCAGACTCACTCACCATTACTATCACCGTACATATTCCCACTAAGATTACTCCTACATAGTGTACCTCCATTCAACCTCCAATGTCCCTCCTAGGGCTTTCACAATACACCACCATGTCTATACACCTGGGTCTGTATTCATGAAGCATCTCAGAGTAGGAGTGCTGATCTAGGATCAGTTTTAGATTTTAGATTTTGATTAAAATATTACATTAACAAGGGGGGGACCTGATCCTAGATCAGCACTCCTACACCCCCTCTCCTTGGCCCTGTGGCGTACTGGGCCCTCCTGTCTGTCACAGACCTGTTGTCCAGGGGCCCATTGTGGGGATGAATAAAGGAGCAGGGGCCCCTGCTGGCTGATTTGGCCACCGATTGGTGCCCTGAGACCCCCTAAATCTGTCTCCCCCGTCCCCCAGCAGCCTGTCCCCTGCTGGCTAGGGATTCCTTCATGCCTAATTAACGGTCCCCATGCTGCCTGCAATACACACACACGAGGGCGGGTACACGCCCAGAAGGACAGACCCACACACGCACACACAACCACCTGAGATCAGCCTGCCCGCAGCAGACAGGTGTGTGTGTGAGAGATGGAGAGACAGAGAAAGAGCGAGAGAGAGAGAGAGCCCCCGCAGAGGACAGAAGGAAAATGGCGTTTAAAAGGTTGTACCAAACTATTACAACCTATAACCAAAAGTGAAAAGTTAATGCAGTGACATGCAACATAAATGAGTGTTTCTTATTGGGCAAGTTCAGGTAAATCCCTCCCTGTTTTGGCCAGTTTGCAACCTAGTAAATATACCCCTGTATTTCTCTTTACCAACTGCGTACTCCTGCCTATGCCACAAACACTAGGACCCAGAAACAAACACTCACTCTCTCACCCGTTACTATACTGTTTGCTGTGCACACACAAAAGTTACAGGAACTACACTTGTACTTACATTGTGCCCCCGAATCTACTTACTGGCAAATCCCGGGCTTACATTCAAGTGACATAAGCGGCAGATATTGAGTGAATAGGTTTACACTGGCATTGTTGTAACTGAGCTTTTCTGGGGGAATTTGCAGGAATTTGCTGGCCTACTGTTTTGTCATCAGAGGGAAGAAATTGAGGACAAAAAATAAAGTAGTTTTGTTGGCCCCCGTGTTGTTGAGAGGGGTGAGGAGGGGGGCTAAGATGATTTGGAGGCCTTTCTGCTATCAGATCATCTAAAATGTTGAGCGATTACAACCAATAATCAGGAGGCTAGCCTACACTGAAGATGTCTGTGTTTGGGAGATAAAGAAAAGGTTTGAGTCAGATATGTGAACGACAGAAGCCTTCTATGAAAGAAAGAATAGGAGGAGGAGGAGATGAGGAGAGATTACTCCTCACACAATAATATATATTTCTCTCTTTCCCTCGGATTCCAAAATGGCCCTCTCTCTCTCCCTCTCTATCCAGCGATCCCATTTTTCCCGGGCCAAACTGAAATGGCTGAAAACTGCCTTATCAAAGGGACTTGTACTGTAGCAGGCAAGCGGGGCCAAGTGGAGATGTTTACAAGGCGAGGGCAGAGAGAAGAAGAGGAGGAAGAGAAAGGAGAGAGCCCAAATCCGACCGTAATTCCCCCAGCTGTAATCCGCTAGGATTTAATGTGTGAGGATTATATATTTATCATAGATGCTCATCCCCTGTTCCCTCTCTATCACACCCTGTGTGTGTGTGTGAGAATGGTAGAGCAGGGGAAGACTCAGGAAAATAAAAGCCAGGCAGTAATATTACAGGGGCCCGGGATCTAAACCCCTACTGTCTCCATATCTCCGTCTCTCTCTCTGTTATAACCATATGTCTTGGGCCAATTCACGATTAAACAATTAAATTCACTCCGGGATTCGCCAGCTTTATTACATTTTTCCTGAACTGGAGTCCCCCCCCCCCCCCCCTCCCCCTACAAACCTGAGCTCTGTTCGCTTTCTTCTCTCCATTTCTCTCTCTCCAACTCCCTGTCAAACTTCATGTAGTCCTCTGTTTCTCTATTAGTGGTGGGGTGGTGCTACCTAGTCTAGGTAGACACCTGCAGGACCAGAGCCTGTATTCAAGACCCATAGTAGGAGTGCTGATCTAGGATCTGTCCATACAATCTTATTCACATGGTGCTCTAGATCAGTACTACTCTGAGACGCTTTATGAATACAGGCTCAGGACTAGAGATTCTAGATCCCAACAGCACGTCTGCGCTATTCTGGACACTCATAGAACGAGGCTAAAGCGCTTAGCATTGCAGCAGGAATGCCATTTACCGGACCACCGCTAACTGCTAACTTGTAACCAGTAAGGCTAAGCTAACATACCCCTATTAGGAGACTAAATGGGCTACACCACCTCACCACACATTGAGGCATGTGTGTATATATATGTGTGTGTGCGTGTTTGCAAGACGAGAGAGGGTAAAATAGTGCTCCGATACTTTAACGCCACTTTCAACATCTACTTTTCACCAGAAGCAATCAAAGGATGATATGAGGCGAGATATATCTGTCACAGAGACGCAGGATTCATCTCTCAGCTTCAAATCTACCTGACGTTTCATACCAAAGTAAATCTCCTGGAAATCTCACCAACAAGCACACAGAAACACACACGCGCGTCTCCACACTTCAAAATGAATGCACATCATGCTCTGAACATTCTACTTATAATGAAGGATATATGATCAAGGTACAGATACCCGTTTCATAATCAAACATTGACCCCAAACATCTTAAACCGCTAGAACATATCTTGGAACCCACACTTTGACTTAGACATGCTTACATACGCAGACACACTCACACATGCGTGCATACACACACAATGCCTTCAGAAAGTATTCAGACCCCTTGACTTTTTTTTGCACATTTTGTTACGTTACAGCCTTATTTTAAAATCTACACACAATATCCCACGACGACCAAGCCAAAACAGTTTTTTAGACATTTTTGCAAATTATAAAAAATAAAAAAACTGAAATAGCTTATTTACATAAGTATTCAGCCCAAGGTTAATCCTGTTTCCATTTATCATCCTTGAGATGTTTCTACAACTTGGGAGTCCACCTGTGGTAAATTCAATTGATTGGACATGATTTGGAAAGGCGCACACCTGTATATACAAGGTCACAGAGTTGACTGCATGTCAGAGCAAAAACCAAGCCATGAGGTCGAAGGAATTGTCCGTAGAGCTCATAGATAGGATTGTGTCGAGGCACAGATCTTGGGAAAGGTACCAAAGAAATTCTGCAGCATTTGAAGGTCCACAAGAACACATCATGGACACCATCATTCTTAAATAGAAAATGTTTGGAACCACCAAGACTCTTCCTAGAGCTGGCCGCCCCGGCCAAACTGAGCAATCGGGGGAGAAGAGCCTTGGTCAGGGAGGTGACCAAGAACCTGATGGTCACTCTGACAGATCTCTAGAGTTCCTCTGTGGAGATGGGAGAACCTTCCAGCAGGACAACCATCTCTGCAGCACTCCACCAATCAGGCCTTTATGGTAGAGTGTCCAGACGGAAGCCACTCCTCAGTAAAAGCACATGACAGCCCGCTTGGAGTTTGCCAAAAGGCACCTAAAGGACTCTCAGACCATGAGAAACAAGATTCTCTGGTCTGATGAAACCCCAGATTGAACTCTTTGGCCTGAATGCCAAGTGTCACATCTGGAGGAAACCTGGCACCTTGGAAGCATGTTGGTGGCAGCATCATGCTGTGGGGATGTTTTTCAGCGGCAAGGACTGGGAGACTAGTCAGGATCGAGACAAAGATGAACGGAGCAAAGTACAGACAGATCCTTGATGAAGACCTGCTCCAGAGCGCTCAGAACCTCAGAATGTGGCGAAGGTTCACCTTCCAACAGGACAACGACCCTAAGCACACAGCCAAGACAATGCAGAAGTGGCTTCGGAAAAAACTCAATGTCCTTGAGTGGTCCCAGCCAGAGCCCGGACTTGAACCCTATCGAAAATCTCTGGAGAGACCTGAAAATAGCTGTGCAGCAACGCTCCCAATCAAACCTGACAGAGCCTGAGAAGATCTGCAGAAGAATGGGAGAAACTCCCAAAAAACAGGTGTGCCAAAGCTTGTAGCATCGTACCCAAGAAGACTCGATGCTGTAATCACTGACAAAGGTGCTTCAACAAAGTGCTGAGTAAAGGATCTGAATACTTATGTAAATGTGATATCTTTTTAAAAATTTTAATAAATTAGCCAAAATGTCTAAAAACCTGTTTTTGCTTTGTCATTATGTTATTGTGTGTAGATTGATGAGGGGAAAAAAACAATATAATACATTTTAGAATGTAATGTAACAAAATATGGTAAAACAAAATATGGAAAAAGTCAAGGGGTCTGAATACTTTCCGATGGCACTGTACACACGCACAAAAGGCTGCACGCATACTAAAACATATGCCCTGCAGATGTAACATGGAAAGAGACAGATTTATGTGCGAAGGAGATGAAGCGCAAAGAAATACCTGAAGAATACAAATGAAGTGCATTCGGAAAGTATTCACACCCCATCACTTTTTCCACATGTTGTTACGTTACAGCCTTATTCTGAAATGGATTTGCTGGTGACGCTGTCTGTGATTAATTTAGAATTCAAGGCACAAAACCAGCATGGCTACCACAGCATCTGCAGCGATACGCCATCCCATCTGGTTTGCGCTTAGTGGGACTATCATTTGATTTTCTACAGGACAATGACCAACACACCTCCATGCTGTGTAAGGGCTATTTGACCAAGAAGGAGAGCGATGGAGTGCTTCATTAGATGACCTGGCCTCCACAATCATCCGACCTCAACCCAATTGAGATAGTTTGGGATGAGTTGGACCGCAGAGTGAAGGAAAAGCAGTCAACAAGTTCTCAGCATATGTGGGAACTTCTTCAAGACTGTTGGAAAATAATTCCAGGTGAAGCTGGTTGAGAGAATGCCAAGAGTGTGCAAAGCTGTGGTTACTTTGAAGAATCTCAAATATAAAATATTTTGGGATTTGTTTAACACTTTTTTGGTTACTACATGATTCCATATGTGTTATTTCATAGTTTGGATGTCTTCACTATTATTCTACAATGTAGAAAATAGTAAAAAGAAAGAAAAACCCTGGAATGAGTAAGTATGTCCAAACAGTCTGGTACTGTATGTAAATGTGATATTAAGGCTGTAATATAACACAATGTGGAAAAAGTGAAGGGGTCTGAATACTTTCCGAATGCACTGTGTCGGAGCGGGGGAAAAGAGAGAGAGGCAGATTAAACTAACACTAATTCCTCCACAACGATCCCTTCTCTTCTGTAGCGCGAGAGAGGGCAGAAGATGAAAGAGCAACAATGTAATTTCTGGTATTTATTTATCCTTAAACAGCTGGGGAATGGGGCCGCTGGAACTTCAAGGCCCATTGATTGCCATGACGGCTAATTAGGCAGAAATATGCAATTTTAGGGAAAATGTAGGGATTAATTAAATGTTTATTTCTCTTCACCCCTCCCTGGGATTGGTCTGGGGATTCCATGGTGTGTGTGTGTGTGTGCAGGCATGTGTTTGTGTATGGGTGCATGCGTGCGTTCGTGGAATGTTTCGGTGTTGCCATCAATCTCTGCATTGGGAACGTGGATGTCTGTGTCATTGGCAGCCCATGGCACAGACCGGGAAGAGAATTGTTATGTCTAATTCTGGACAGCACAGCCACAGCGCCAAACTGTCAGGGAGTTAAGGAGAAGGAGAGGAGAAAGGGAAATATGGTTAGAGGGAAGGAGGTGAAGAGAGAGAAAAGAGAGAGGAAGGAAAGAAAGGGGGAAGAAGGGAGAGAGGGAAGGAAGAGAATAGGGAGAGAGGGAAGGAAGAGAAAAGGAAGAGAGGGAAGGAAAATAATAGGGAGAGAGGGAAGGAAGAGAATAGGGAGAGAGGGAAGGAAGAGAATAGGGAGAGAGGGAAGGAAGAGAAAAGGAAGAAAGAGAAAAGGAAGAGAGGGAAGGAAGAGAATAGGGAGAGAGGGAAGGAAGAGAAAAGGAAGAGAGGGAAGGAAGAGAATAGGGAGAGAGGGAAGGAAGAGAAAAGGAAGAGAGGGAAGGAAGAGAAAAGGAAGAGAGGGAAGGAAGAGAAAAGGAAGAGAGGGAAGGAAGAGAATAGGGAGAGAGGGAAGGAAGAGAAAAGGAAGAGAGGGAAGGAAGAGAATAGGGAGAGAGGGAAGGAAGAGAAAAGGGAGAGAGGGAAGGAAGAGAAAAGGAAGAGAGGGAAGGAAGAGAAAAGGAAGAGAGGGAAGGAAGAGAATAGGGAGAGAGGGAAGGAAGAGAATAGGGAGAGAGGGAAGGAAGAGAAAAGGAAGAGAGGGAAGGAAGAGAAAAGGAAGAGAGGGAAGGAAGAGAAAAGGAAGAGAGGGAAGGAAGAGAAAAGGGAGAGAGGTAAGGAAGAGAATAGGGAGAGAGGGAAGGAAGAGAAAAGGGAGAGAGGGAAGGAAGAGAATAGGGAGAGAGGGAAGGAAGAGAAAATGAAGAGAGGGAAGGAAGAGAATAGGGAGAGAGGGAAGGAAGAGAATAGGGAGAGAGGGAAGGAAGAGAATAGGGAGAGAGGGAAGGAAGAGAATAGGGAGAGAGGGAAGGAAGAGAATAGGGAGAGAGGGAAGGAAGAGAATAGGGAGAGAGGGAAGGAAGAGAATAGGGAGAGAGGGAAGGAAGAGAATAGGGAGAGAGGGAAGGAAGAGAAAAGGAAGAGAGGGAAGGAAGAGAAGAGGTAGAGAGGGAAGGAAGAGAAGAGGTAGAGAGGGAAGGAAGGAAGAGAAAAGGAAGAGAGGGAAGGAAGAGAAGAGGTAGAGAGGGAAGGAAGAGAATAGGGAGAGAGGGAAGGAAGGAAGAGAAAAGGAAGAGGGAAGGAAGAGAAAAGGAAGAGAGGGAAGGAAGAGAATAGGGAGAGAGAAAAGGAAGAGAAAAGGAAGAGAGGGAAGGAAGAGAATAGGGAGAGAGAAGGAAGAGAAAAGGAAGAGAGGGAAGGAAGTGAAAAGGAAGAGAGGGAAGGAAGAGAATAGGGAGAGATGGAAGGAAGAGAAAAGGAAGAGAGGGAAGGAAGAGAATAGGGAGAGAGGGAAGGAAGGAAGAGAAAAGGAAGAGAGGGAAGGAAGAGAAGAGGTAGAGAGGGAAGGAAGAGAATATGGAGAAAGGGAAGGAAGGAAGAGAAAAGGAAGAGAGGGAAGGAAGAGAAAAGGAAGAGAGGGAAGGAAGAGAATAGGGAGAGAGAAAAGGAAGAGAGGGAAGGAAGAGAATAGGGAGAGAGGGAAGGAAGAGAATAGGGAGAGAGGGAGGGAAGGAAGAGAATAGGGAGAGAGGGAAGGAAGGAAGAGAAAAGGAAGAGAGGGAAGGAAGAGAAGAGGTAGAGAGGGAAGGAAGAGAAGAGGTAGAGAGGGAAGGAAGAGAAGAGGTAGAGAGGGAAGGAAGAGAAGAGGTAGAGAGGGAATGAAGAGAAGAGGTAGAGAGGGAAGGAAGAGAAGAGGTAGAGAGGGAAGGAAGAGAAGAGGTAGAGAGGGAAGGAAGAGAAGAGGTAGAGAGGGAAGGAAGAGAAGAGCTAGAGAGGGAAGGAAGCGAGGGAAAAGGGGAGGGAAGATTGGAGAACAAGATGAAGGGATTGGGGGATGTAGGGCTCCCGAGTGGCGCAGCAGTCTAAGGCACTGCATCACAGTGTTAGAGGCGTCACTACAGACCCTGGTTCGATCCCGGGCTGTATTACAACCGGCCGTGATCGGGAGCCCATAGGGCAGCGCACGATTGGCCCAGCGTCATCCAGATTAGGGGAGGGTTTGGCCGGGGTAGGCCGTCATTTTAAATAAGAATTTGTTCTTAACTGACTCGCCTAAAATAAATTAAATAAATGTAGGGAAGGAAGGGGAAGAAGGTGGGTCGTTCCACAAATAAAGTACATTTTGTGTAGTATAACTTGGTAAAACACAACAACATACATTTGACAAAATTTTAACATTCTGTCATAAAGAGCAAATGTTCAACTTCATAAAAATCATGTTTTCCCATATTAACGGGTACTTTAAAAAAAATAACTATTGTAAGTGACATTAAGGTAACAGGGTTGACCGTAACAGGATTGGGGTTTTCATCTTAAATCAGCTATAAATCCCTTGTGACAGGGGGAATGGAAGATTGTTCCGTGAAACAGGTAGGGAAAATTGAAAGCAAGTTTCACCCCAAAATTGAAATTGTAAAAACAAATGGTAGCCTATCTTTTCCACATGAACATAAAGCATATTTCTCTAAAATATTGTGCACACATTTATTTACATCCCTGTTAGTGAGCATTTCTCCCTTTTCAAGATAATCAAACCACCTGACAGGTGTGGCATATCAAGAAGCATGATCATTACACAGGTGCACCTTGTGCTGGGTAAAATAATAGGTCATACAACATAATGCTACAGATGTCTCAAGTTGAGGGAGCGTGCAATTGCCATGCTGACTGCAGGAATGTCCACCAGAGCTGTCGCCAGAGAATCTAATGTTCATTTCGCTAACATAAGCCGGCCTCACAACCGCAGACCACGTGTAACCACGCCAGCCCATGACCTCTACATCCGGCTTCTCCACCTGCGGGAATGTCTAGTACCAGCCACCTGGACAGCTGATGAAACTGAGGAGCATTTCTGTCTGTAATAAAGCCCTTCTATGGGGGAAAACTCATTCTGATTGGCTGAGCCTGGCTGCATTCCTGCCCAGTCATGTGAAATCTATAGATTTTGGCCTAATGAATTTATTTGGGCTGATTTCCTTATATGAACTGTACCTAAGTAAAATCATTGAAATTGTTCCATTTATATTTTTGTTTAGTATACATGTAGTCTATATTAAAGGGCACTTCACTTAGTATAACCGGATTTTAAAATGCAATATTTGTGCACAACTTGTATGACCCAGGTAAGGACAGAGGGAGGGAAAGGAGGAATAGAGAGAAGTATGTGGACCTCTGTGTTGGGTAGAAGTGACCACGTGGGAATAAAGCCAATCAAGGGAGGGGAGAGAAACCAGAGAGGGAAGGGGGGAAAAAGAGAGATGGAGAAGATGGAAATCTGTGTGAAATTAGGGAGACCATTAAAGGGAAAAAACAGCATATCCACGCCATCTGTCGTTAAGGTCTGCAACTTGATATTAGAGAGGACAGGTGTCTAAATATTTATCAACCCTGCTAAGTTAATTCCTGTTTTTACTGTGTCTTAAAAAAACGACCCTAGCTAATCCAATTCAAACTAACAATCACTTTGAAACGCTGGTAGGGAGAAAAACACCAAACCTTCAAAGCCGTTCAGCCAATGCATACAGATTGCATGCTCTTTTCCGGTCTGCCATTCCGTCTCTCCCTCGTTCTCTCGACATGACAGGTGCATTTATAGAGGCTCACTGAGAGGGAGATTTGGACCGAGTGACTGAATGTAAGCATCTCTTATCTTTCTGTGCTTCAGGTCAATCAAGAACCGCTTAATAATAACTATCATACAAAACACTAATAAATGCTTACAATGTTTATACTACATATAAAGGACTACTCCTCAAGTACTCATCTATTAATGGTAAAAACACTACTTATAAATAGCTTATTAATGTGTATTCATGAAAGTTAAAGTATTACCAACTGAAGTTTTCACCTATAGAGATGTTCCTAACAGGCCAAATGTAGGCTCATCCAAACTTTCTCTTGAGCTGGGTGTACATTTCCACAGATTTGTTGCCAATTTGTTGTCACCAGTGAGTAAAAAAAAAAAGGAAGTAAATTCAATAATGAGGGGAAACATTTATTCAACGTCTGTATGAAATACTTTTTTAAGTAGGAGAGAAAGATTCATGTGGATCTACATCGCATAATCATTATCTGCTCAGCTGGCAAGGACATAAACCATTTCATCTGGGAGGAGTGCTCCCTCTCGCTCTCTCCCTCCAGCTCCCTCTTTCTCTCTACCTCCTACTCTCTCTCCCTCCAACTCCCTGTTTCTTTCTACCCTCTATCCACCTCCCTCTATCTCATCCTTTTCTTTCTCCCCTCACCCTCCATATCTGTCTCTCTCTCTCTCTCTGCCACAATCATAAAATTATTAAAATGCCGTTTGGCTGCCATTAATCAGGGGGCCGGCTGTGATAAATCCAGCGCAGTCTCCTCTGACAGTACATTAGTCACCGAGTTCCTGCGCCCTAAGAGACAGCGAGTATTGGGGACCAAGTCGGACGGGGTCAATCATAAACTCATCAAATGCGTCATTTAATTTCTCCATTTAGACAAACACAATTTGTTTATGGGATGGATATCGGGTGTTCGCCGATGAGGAACGACGCTGAGAACGCAGCTCCATTAATCAGACCCTGATTACAGCGGTGACGCAGCGGTTGTTTATTCTAATTCGCTCATTGCGATCAACAAAGAAAACACACGGGCGGAATACCAGGCCATTAGCGACAGTTTTGGGACGGCACAATTATTTCCCCATATTAAATAAAGTGATGATGAATGGTTCGATGTTAAATAAAACAAAGAGCTTTTTATTACTTCAATAGCGCGAGCGCACACACACACACACACACACACACACACACACACACACACACACACACACACCTTCCTCGCCCCTGTACATGATACATGATATGAAAGAGGTGCTGTTCAAACTACCAGAACACAAACAGTTCGACAACAATGAAAAAATTATAATCTGATTTATATGTTAATAAAAAACAAGGTCCATTACTTATTTACCCCATCGTAAACTTTCAACCTTGTCTACCTAATTGAAATCAGCGGGTGAGCGAGCGAGTTACATGGTCGGCTAACGTGTCAACAAAGTTCCATTCTTCTTCTTTTTTTATCATGCAAAACTAGGCATCAATTAACCTTACACGTTTCCCAGTTGCCTGTCCATGCAAGCCTACCAGCATACAAGCCTACAGGTCCTCTTCTGCTGATTTAATGAAACACACACAGGCCCTAAAGAGCTGAGGTTAGCACCCACATGGGTGTTACCCCCGTCAGAGGGAATGGGAGAGCCTACCTGGGCCAAAAGTGCACACACTCAGGCAAGCAGGCACGCGCACACACACGAGAGAGAGAGACAGACACCAGTGATGAGAGTGCAGTGCAGTGCAGGGCAGGGCAGGGCAGACAGGCAGGCAGGCAGGCAGGCAGACAGACAGACACCAGTGATGAGTGTGGAGGGCAGGGCAGACAGACAGACACCAGTGATGAGAATGCAGGGCAGGGCAGGGCAGGGCAGGGCGGGCAGGGCAGGGCAGGGCAGACAGACAGACAGACAGACAGACACCAGTGATGAGAGTGCAGGGCAGGGCAGGACAGACAGACACCGGTGATGAGTGTGGAGGGCAGGGCAGGACAGACAGACACCGGTGATGAGTGTGGAGGGCAGGGCAGACAGACAGACACCAGTGATGAGAGTGCAGGGCAGGGCAGGGCAGACAGACAGACACCAGTGATGAGAGTGCACATTGGGATTCAATGAAGCCCCCCGCAATCCCTCCCTTTATGAAGCACTAGCAAAAGCTATACCTCGCTAGAACACCCTCAGAAACACGCCCACCCTCTCCCTCCGTCCGTCCCCAAAAAGCCCCCAAAAAGCCCCCAGACACCTCCTCTAGCTACCAGCGGTACAATGTAATTCAATTACTTAAGCAAAGTTTACTTAACAGTAAGTGGTAAGCAAAATTTAAGGTGATTTCAAATTTGCTTTCATTCCACTTCAATGGAATGAAAGCACATTTCCAGCCTGTTTCAGACTCTGTCTGCAAATAATTAGCACATACATTTGCATCAAAATCGTTTAGACCATATGTTGCAGAAATTATGGAAAGCAGCAAATTAAAAAATATTCTCGTTCTCTTACGGAAATGTGTACATGTCGAGAGCGGGGAGGAGAGGGGGAGAGGAAGGAGGGAGAGAGAGGAAGAAGGGAGAGAGGAAGGAGGGAGAGAGAGGAAGGAGGGAGAGAGAGGAAGAAGGGAGAGAGAGGAAGGAGGGAGAGAGAGGAAGGAGAGAGAGAGAGGAAGGAGGAAGGAGGGAGAGAGAGGAAGAAGGGAGAGAGAGGAAGGAGGGAGAGAGCGGGGAGGAGAGGAGGAGAGGAAGGGGAGAGAGAGAGCGCGGAGGAGATGAGGAGAGGAAGGAGGAAGAGAGGAAGAAGGGAGAGAGAGGAAGGAGGGAGAGAGAGGAAGAAGGGAGAGAGAGGAAGGAGGGAGAGAGGAAGAAGGGAGAGAGAGGAAGGAGGGAGAGAGAGGAAGGAGGGAGAGAGAGGAATAAGGGAGAGAGAGGAAGAAGGGAGAGAGAGGAAGAAGGGAGAGAGAGGAAGAAGGGAGAGAGAGGAAGGAGGGAGAGAGAGGAAGGAGGGAGAGAGCGGGTGGCATTAACATGTGGCTTTAAATGCCGACAACAAGGAGGAAGAGAAAAGGGGGGAGGAGGAGGAGGAGAGAGGGTGAGGTGGGGCAGAGAGAAATTATTCCATTTGGATTTGAACATACTCATAACGTTCCGTTTCAAGAGCTCACCAGATGCTGTTTGAAATCTGCCAACAGAAGAAAGAGATGGCTTCCATCCCCACTCCCCCCCCCCCCCCCCCACACACACACACACACAAACACATACATTACTCTTCTCCCTCTAAAGTGCTTAACAACCTCTATCACACCGCTCATCTATCTATACACCTCCTCTCAATTCGGAAATAATAGGCCCTCCGCAAAAAAAAAGTTCAACCACAAATTTCATCACAAATCAGGGAGATTGAGTTTCCTGGAAAATAACGCTGCCTTACTTAAAACTATGGGAACGTGATTACATCGGGGATACATTGGTGTTCATTTGTGTGAATGCCTAAGAACTGTACATTTACATTACATTTGATGGGATGACGGAAATCATGGCAATCGTGAAAAGCAGGTACTCCAAAGCGAGTCTGACAAACGGAAGACACAGAAATACGTAGTGTACTCTCAAGGAAGAAACACAACACTCTATGACAAAGAAAAAAATGCAAAAAGATTCAATTCACTTGGACAGAATCAGCCCTCCACCTTCAATGAAAAAGGCACAGGTTGAGTCTCAAACGGGCCCCTTTCCCCCTATAGTGCAATGCTTTTAACCAGGAGCAGGCAAAGAGAAAGGGAGATACCTCGTCAGTTGTACAACTGAATGCATTCAACTGAAATGTGTCTTCCGCATTTCCCCCAACCCCTCTATAGGGGTCCTTATCGTATCAACTTCTAACACAATCACTCTACCACCACAAGATTCAGAGTGCAGGCAGGAGGGCCTGTGTTGTGTGGATACTACCCTCAAAACAAACAGAGGAATCAATTTGACATAAAACCTCTGGTACACAGTCTGTCAATCCACAACAGGAGAAGAAAAGCAGCTAACTTCCCAGTCCTCCCTCCCTTATTACCCTATAACTGAATCCTATCCCTCTATCCCCCCCCCATCTGGGTTTCACTCTACCTGGGTATCAGTCAATGTGTCACCGTGCCCATCTCAATCAGTCTAATACGGTTAAGTGAGTTGCGGGTGGTGGCCCCCCAGCCTCTTTGATAAAAGCTTATTCAGGTACATTGGGGGGGCTGCGCGGCGGGCCCGAGCACTTCCCCTTTGAAGAGAATAATTACGATTGTTGACTGGAACAGTGAGGTAATGGCACATAAATCCAGTCTGATCAATGGATACAGGCCACAAATTACAGACTGTCCCTCCTCTATTATCCTCTCAAATAAACACAGAACGAGCCTTTAACTGACGGGAGAGGAGGAATTCAGATGTCAGGGGGCTTTTTTTGGGATAGTGTTGCTGTTTTGTTTGTGGTGGCAGAAAAACAATGTAACATAAAAAAAATGGAGGGTGGTTTGAATGTGAAGATTGGTTGTGTGTCTTACATGCTCTATCGCTCTTCTCAAAACACTGACAGGACACTTGACCCCTATCGAAAAGTTCATTTACAAACCTGTTCCAATAATCCAAATCTGTTTTTCAGAAATTGTGACTGTTCAAGTATATAGTCAATAAATCATTCAAACAGCTCATTCAAACAGCTCTTATTTTTTAAAGCTAGTAGCTACAATAATCATGATCACATTTTTATTTTATTTTATACCCCCCACTAACTGTTCAAACCCCACACATCTCAGCTCAAGTGCTCTCCCAATAATAACACTACTAGTACAAACTGTTATGATGACATAGTTCTAGTTATTACAATGGGCTTCCCCCACGCGTTTGGGAGGTAGAAGGGAGACATAGCTTCAAGGGAAATCCCCTGTCTGTGTCCCATATGGCACCCCTTTCCCTGTGTAGTACACTACTTAGGGAAAGGGGTGCCATTTGGGACACGGCCCTGTGAGTGTGAGGTAACTACTGTCTGAAGTTTGTGACAACCATGTCCAGAGTGGTGCAGCGCAGCTAATAATCACACAGCTCCAGCTATACAGAGAGTGCCAGAGAGAAGGGGATGGAATTGTATGATGGTGATATAGGGACAGGGTGAAGATAGAACATGTACGGACAAGACAAAAAGGGAGAGGAAAGTGTGTGTGTCTCTGTGTGTGTATGTGTGAGTGTGTGTGTCTCTGTGTGTGTATGTGTGAGTGTGTGTGTCTCTGTGTGTGTATGTGTGTCTCTGTGTGTGTGTGAGTGGGTGTGTCTGTGTGTGTGTATGTGTGTCGGTGTGTCTCTGTATGTGTGTGTGAGTGGGTGTGTGTGGGTGTGTCTCTGTGTGTGTATGTGTGAGTGGGTGTGTCTCTGTGTGTGTATGTGTGAGTGTGTGTGTATGTGTGAGTGTGTGTGTCTCTGTGTGTGTGTGTGTGTGAGTGTGTGTGTCTCTGAGTGTGTATGTGTGAGTGTGTGTGTCTCTGTGTGTGTATGTGTGAGTGTCTCTGTGTGTGTATGTGTGAGTGTGTGTGTCTCTGTGTGTGTATGTGTGAGTGGGTGTGTCTCTGTGTGTGTATGTGTGAGTGTGTGTGTATGTGTGAGTGTGTGTGTCTCTGTGTGTGTGTGTGTGAGTGTGTGTGTCTCTGAGTGTGTATGTGTGAGTGTGTGTGTCTCTGTGTGTGTATGTGTGAGTGTGTGTGTCTCTGTGTGTGTGTGTGTGTGCGTGTATGTGTGTGTGTGTGAGTGTGTGTGAGTGGGTGTGTCTCTGTGTGTGAGTGGGTGTGTCTCTGTGTGTGTATGTGTGAGTGGGTGTGTCTCTGTGTGTGTATGTGTGAGTGGGTGTGTCTCTGTGTGTGTGTGTGAGTGGGTGTGTCTCTGTGTGTGTATGTGTGAGTGTGTGTGTAAATGTGTGAGAGTGTTTAAGAGTGTGAGTATGTGGAGAAGGGTGATGGATATAAAGGGAGCTAAATTCAAAAAGAAGAGAACAGAGAGAGGGACGCTCCGTCCTAGTGGTGTCTCAGCTACTGCCCCACTTCAGCCCTCTCTCGCCCTCATCCCGCTCCTCAACAAAGGGTGGCAGCTCCCTAAACGTGCCAAATTAGCCCATTAGTTCTAGAGGGGTCGAGGTGACACCCCTCCATGTATGTGGTCTGTTCAGCCCACATCTGTTCAGGCCCTGCTAGTGGGCCGCAGGACCCCGGATGGACCCTGGAGGGGCCCTAGACCCCGAATGCTCCCATTTACTGTGTAAGAATTAGTCAAATCACATGCCCCTAAGCCTCCCCTCGCTCCCTATATAGGTCTATGTGTGTGTGTGTGTGTGTGTTGTGTGTCTTGCTACTGCTTCGCCCCCTATTTTGGTTTCAATGGTAAATCACCAAAGCGGAGTAGGGGACAAATTTGTCAATTTAAAGACCTGTCTGCTTAATGCAAGACGCACATACACCTCCCTACGCATGCACGGAAGCACGCACACACACACACACACACACACACACACACACACACAGAGGCAGTGAAAACCAGTGTTAGTGTTCCAACTACAGCTAGCTATACCACTAGCAGTGAGGTACCGCTGCTGCTGCCAAGTTCGCCACTCTCCTCTGAAGGGATCTTAAGGAGTGTTTGTTTATTCTGTCATCAATGGTTCCAATAGAGAGAGAAAAAAAAGTTTTCAGTGACCTTTAACCCCACTAGGTCCTTAGTGGGTGTTCTGCAAACACGTCCTATTGATGAGGGGCTAAGGAGGGACTAGCGAGCAGAGGTTTATTGGAGTGGAAGCTGATAGCTTAGCTGCGTCCCAAATGGCACCCATAGGGCTCTGGTCGAAAGTAGCGCACCGTGTGAGTAAGGTGCCATTTGGGACGCAAGCCTTAATGCAGTAGAGGAGCTGAGGCAAGTCTGTAATTTGTGGCCTGTGTAGACGTGTGTGTGTGTGTGTGTGTGTGTGTGTGTGTGTGCATGTGTCTGTATGCGAATGTCTGTGTGTGTCTTAAGATAATTTTTTTGCGGGCGCGTACGTGCCTGTACATGCGCATGTGTGTTTGATGTCCCCGTATGTGTACGCCATGTGCGTATGTGTGTTTGCGTACCCATATACGGGTCTTTCTATAAACCAGGGTACCAGTGAGGATTTCCTACGCTGGACAACGTGTTAAAGCTGTTGATAGGATAATATCTTAATGTAATGACATGAAGAAATGACCTATCTATAGTCAATCAAATTCACAAGTTGATTTAAACCCTTTATCGTGGGTTTAACAGATCATCGCCTGATCCAGGAAGTCATTCTCCCAATGACAGTCAAGCTGTTGCGATGGCGCAAGCGATGCATCAACAGCCCAAGTGCTGGGGGGAAAAAAGTGTTTGTGAGGAATGTCCAGAATATGTTTGTTATGCTGGGGAACACAGTTGCGCCTGGATCCATGTTGGATCTAATATCCCAAGTGATGTTGATCATGGGTTGCTCTCTGCTTTGATTTACAGCAGGGTCTCGTTGGATTGACAGGGAAAGCATCAAGGTAATGTGTTCATGTTTTCATCTGTTTTTGTGCCTCGGATTGGACACGGAGTCTAATGTGCGTAATTGGTTAGGATAAACTATTGTGCAACATCCGGCAGGGTAGCGACAGGCTACCAGGTTACACTGGGGCGGCAGGGTAGCCTAGTGGTTAGAGCGTTGGACTAGTAACCGGAAGGTTGCAAGTTCAAACCCCCGAGCTGACAAGGTACAAATCTGTCGTTCTGCCCCTGAACAGGCATTTAAACCACTGGATCTAATATCCCAAGTGATGTTGATCCGTCATTGAAAATAAGAATTTGTTCTTAACTGACTTGCCTAGTTAAATAAAATTAAAAAATCCAATGCTATTCCTATGAATTATTGTGGATATAATGACACAAAATTACCAATATGATCTTGAAATAACATGACAAATACATTTTGTTATCCATGGTACACCTCCAATTTGGCTTGAAGTAGCTTACTAAAACTTGAATTTGTAGCTCAGAAATGCTAGTACTGGAATAGTACTGAAAATCAAATGTTTACTCAATTTGGTGCTTGAAAAGTCCTTTTAATAATTGTAGCTAATTTATATGTTCTCCTGCTCCCTTATAATTATCAGTGATACATTTTCTGATACGTTTTTGTGAGAGATGTGGCCACTTTCGTTTGTTTCCCACCGCTTGAAGGATGTTGTACTACTTTTTTGCGATAAAGGGGACGACAACATCTAATGCTGACTACAACTTGGCTTTCAATACAAATCCGTCCATTAAAGAAGGAATCTGTTTTTTGGTAACTTTCGCATTATAAAAACAGTGATGGTGAGATTAATGATACCTCTACTCATGGCTATATTATGTGTGCCGGTGTCGGCTACAGAAAAATGGCCATGCACGCATCCAATCTTTTTAGTCAGGCAATGTCCACATTATCCTCACATGTTTTAGAATGTAATAATCATTTGAATATCAATGCGTTGGCAAGGCCTAAAAAGTCACTATTCTTAAAGTGGTAATGGCCTACTTTTTTTGTAAACTTTTTGCATGCTTTTTTTTGGGGGGGGGTCTATATTAGTACAATTGTACAACATTGAGAAATTACAATTAAGTGCTTGAAAAAGTCCCTGAGAGTCTTTGAATTTGACTTGCAAATGCCTGTGTGAACTCTGCTTCAAGGATGTATAAATGTATAAATATTGGTGTAGTATTGGGGCAATTTGTATATATATTCACTTTTATTCCTCTAAAATCCTTTTTTTTTTTTTTACCTCAGTACCAAAACATTTTGAAATGTTTATCCCAATGTCACACATTGGTCCTACTACTTATATACTGAACAAAAATATAAACAAAACCATTTCAATGAAATTGTCAATAGAAATGAATTAATTAGCCATGGGTGGGCCTGGGAGGGCATAGGTCCACCCACTGGGGAGCTAGGCCCAGCCAATCAGAATTCATTTTTCCCCCACAAAAGTGCTTTATTAGCAGAAATACTCCTCCGCACCCATCCCCCACCACTTTTATTGTCCCCCAGCATAAGGTGCACCTGTGTAATGATCATGCTGTTGAATCAGCTTCTTGATATGTCAGGTGGATGGTGGATGGATTATCTTGGCAAAGGAGAACTGCTCACTAACAGGGATGTAAACACATTTGAGAGAAACAAGCTTTTTGTGTGCATGGAAAATGTATGGGATCTCTTATTCCAGCTCATGAAACACAGGACCAATACTTTACATGTTGCGTTTATATTTTTGTTCAGTATAGAAAGACCCATATGTGTGTTCACGTGCATGTGTGCATTGAGGTGTCTTTCAGAAGGAGGGGTGGAGAGGAGAGAGTAGAATAGAGAGAAGAGAGGCACATGTGTCTTGAGGGGAGTGAGCAACAGAAGCCATTCTAAAAGCCTAATGTTGACACTAGGGATTATAGTGGGCAAAGACACAGAGACACAGGGGAGAAATATCACGCTGCACAGGGCATATGTGGGAACTTGGCTGTCACACACACACACACACACACACTACACACACAAACTACACACACAAACATGTGTGCAAAACACATACACGTGACTATCGCATGCATGCACGCACACACCCACACGCGTGCGTGCGTGCGCACACACACACACACAGACAATGTTTTTGGGGAAAAAGAAATCCTCTTGAATTGATTAGATTAGCGTGGGTGTCTGTGTGAGTGATTGAGAGGGGAATAGCTAAAAAACAAGGGGTGTGAATGAAGCCCCCCCCCCACCAGCTCAATGCTCAGGCCAGGCAGGAAGTGACCCATAAACATATCTTTCCAGCTCTTTCATAGGGGGCCAGTGTTGCCCCCCTACTACCCACTCCTCTCCTTACCACCCCCCAGGCCCCAGTGAGCATTAAGCGGGCCAGCGGCCTGCCGAGAGCGCTCATTACAGGCCCGCAGAGCCCACAGAGCTCCCGCTCAACAAAGGCCTGAGAGGCTTTAGCCAGGGGATGATCTGCTTTCTACTGACTAGAGAGAGTCCTGGAGTCCATCGAGTGACAAAGAGAGGCACAGAGGGGAGGATGGGAGGAGGAGGGAGGGGTGAGGGTGAGCGGGTGACTTGAAGGATCTCTGGGGAGGTAGGCGGGAGAGAGAGAGAAAGACTGGCGGGCGCTCAGAGAGGAGAGGAAAGGAGGAGAGAGCAGGGGCTTAAGCGATGGCGGGCAGGCGACGACGTCAGAACATTAACATTCACAAACCTCCAACATCTGCTCTAACACACACACTGGAACAAAGACAGAGAGTGAGAGATGGAGGGGGGGGAGTAAAAGAGAGGAGGGAGAGAGAGAGAGATGGGAGGAAACAGAGAGCGAGAGAAAGTTGAGAGAAAGATGGCATACAGAAGAGTGAGAGAACGGGAGATGGTTTGTTTCTGGACTCTGTCATCATCCTGCATGTGGTTCCATATCAATTAGAGAATCCACTCAGTGGTTAAAAGGGTGAATGGAGTTAGAGACAACAGATGCTCCTAATTTACTGACAAATTCATAGATAAACACACACACACAAGCACAAACACACGTGAATGGCTCGACAGACAGACAGACAGACAGACAGACAGACAGACAGACAGACAGACAGACAGACAGACAGACAGACAGACAGACAGACAGACAGACAGACAGACAGACAGACAGACAGACAGACAGACAGACAGACAGACAGACAGACTAAAGGAGCTAAAGGAATGGGTAAGGACAGGCCATGCTCATTACAGTGACATTAGAATTACAGGGACTAGCTTCTGGTGATCAGTCAGGGCCTGAAGTGCAGAGGGATTCTAGAACAGTCAATGTTTAGTGTGTGTGCGTGTTCTGTTGTATGTGAGAGAGCGTTTGTGCATGTGTACTTTACCCCATATATACCAGACCACACCTAAACAGCTAAGAGGATCCAGCCCCCAAAATAGACCTGTGTCCCAAATGGCCCCCTATTCTCAATGTATATAGCCCACTATTCTCTATGTACATAGTCCCCTATTCTCTATGCATATAGCCCCCTATTCTCTACGTATATAGACCGTATTCTCTATGTACAGTTGAAGTCGGAAGTTCACATACACCTTAGCCAAATACATTTAAACTCAGTTTTTCACAATTCCTGACATTTAATCATAGTAAAAATTCCCTGTCTTAGGTCAGTTAGGATCACCACTTTTCTGAAATGTCAGAATAAAAATAGAGAGAATTATTTAGAACAACTTTTATTTCTTTCATCACATTCCCAGTGGGTCAGAGGTTTACATACACTCAATTCGTATTTGGTAGCATTGCCTTTAAATTGTTTAACTTGGGTCAAATGTTTCAGGTAGCCTTCCACAAGCTTCCCAATAAGTTGGGTGAATTTTGGCCCATTCCTCCTGACAGAGCTGGTGTAACTGAGTCAGGTTTGTAGGCCTCCTTGCTCGCAATCGCTTTAACAGTTCTGCCCACAAATGTTCTATGGGATTGAGGTCAGGGCTTTCTGATGGCCACTCCAATACCTTGACTTTGTTGTCCTTAAGCCATTTTGCTAGTATGTTTGCGGTCCTTTTACATTTGGAAAACCCATTTGCGACCAAGCTTTAACTTCCTGACTGTTGTCTTGAGATGTTGCTTCAATATATCCATATTATTTTCCACCCTCATGATGACATCTATTTTGTGAAGTGCAAACAGTCCCTCCTGCAGCAAAGCACTCCCACAACATGATGCTGCCACCCCTGTGCTTCACGGTTGGGATGGTGTTCTTCGGCTTGCAAGCTTCCCCGTTTTTTCTCCAAACATAACGATGGTCATTATGGCCAAACAGTTCTACTTTCATTTCATCAGACCAGAGGACATTTCTCAATACAGTATGATCTTTGTCCCCATGTGCAGTTGCAAACCGTAGTCTGGCTTTTTTTGTGGCGGTTTTGGAGCAGTGGCTTCTTCCTTGCTGATATAGGACCCGTTTTACAGTGGATGTCGATACTTTTGTACCTGTATCTTCCAGCATCTTCACAAGGTCCTTTGCTGTTGTTCTGAGATTGATTTGCACTTTTCGCACCAAAGTACTTCCATCTCTAGGAGACAGAACACGTCTCCTTCCTGAGCGGTATGACGGCTATGTGGTCCCACGGTGTTTAAACTTGTGTACTATTGTTTGTACAGATGAACGTGGCACCTTCAGGTGTTTGGAAATTGCTCCCAAGGATGACATGTGGAGGTATACAATTTTCTTTTCTAAGGTCTTGACTGATTTCTTTTGATTTTCCTATGATGTCAAGCAAAGAGGCACTGAGTTTGAAGGTAGGCCTTGAAATACATTCAGCGATACACATCCAATTGACTCAAATTATGTCAATTAGCCTATCAGAATCTTCTAAAGCCATGACATAATTTTCTGGAATTATCCAAGCTGTTTAAAGGAACAGTCAAGTTAGTGTATGTAAATTTATGAAAATTAATTAGATAACTGTAAGTGAAATAATCTGTCTGTAAACAATTGTTGTAAAAAGTACTTGTAGATGTCCTAACCAACTTGCCAAAACTATAGTTTGTTAACAAGAAATTTGTGGAGTGGTTAAAATATGAGTTTTAATGACTCCAACCTAAGTGTATGTAAGCCCCCTATTCTCTACGTATATAGAACCCTATTCTCTATGTATACATCCCCCTATTCTCTATGTATATAGCCCCCTATGCTCTATGTATACATCCCCCTATTCTCTATGTATATAGCCCCCTATGCTCTATGTATACAGCCCCCTATTTTCTACGTATACATCCCCCTATTTTCTATGTATACATCCCCCTATTCTCTACGTATATACACCCCTATTCTCTATGTATATAGCCCCCTATTCTCTATGTATAAATCCCCCTATTCTCGATGTATACATCCCCTAGTCTCGATGTAAACATCCCCCTATTCTAATTGTATACATCCCCCTTTTCTCTATGTATACATCCCCTATTCTCTATGTATACATCCCCCTATTCTCTACGCATACATCCCCCTATTCTCTACGCATACATCCCCTATTCTAATTGTATACATCCCCCTATTCTCTACGTATATACACCCCTATTCTCTATGTATACATCCCCCTATTCTCTACGCATACATCCCCCTATTCTCTACGCATACATCCCCCTATTCTAATTGTATACATCCCCTTTTCTCTATGTATACATCCCCCTATTCTCTATGTATACATCCCCCTATTCTCTATGTATACATCCCCCTATTCTCTACGTATACATCCCCCTATTCTCTACGTATATACACCCCTATTCTCTATGTATACATCCCCCTATTCCCTATGTATACATCCCCCTATTCTCTACGTATACATCCCCATATTCTCTACGTATATACACCCCTATTCTCTATGTATACATCCCCCTATTCTCTACGTATATACACCCCTATTCTCTATGTATACATCCCCTTATTCTCTATGTATACATCCCCCTATTCTCTATGTATATATCCCCCTATTCTCTATGTATATACACCCATTTTCTCTGTATATACACCCCTATTCTCTATGTATACAGCCCCCTATTCTCTACGTATACATCCCCCTATTCTCTACGTATATACACCCCTATTCTCTACGTATATACACCCATATTCTCTCTGTATATACACCCATATTCTCTACGTATATACACCCATATTCTCTACGTATACATCCCCCTATTTTCTATGTATACATCCCCCTATTCTCTACGTATACATCCCCCTATTCTCTATGTATATACACCCATATTCTCTATGTATACAGCCCCCTATTCTCTACGTATACATCCCCCTATTCTCTACGTATGTACACCCCTATTCTCTACGTATATACACCCATATTCTCTCTGTATATACACCCATATTCTCTACGTATATACACCCATATTCTCTACGTATACATCCCCCTATTTTCTATGTATACATCCCCCTATTCTCTATGTATATACACCCATATTCTCTATGTATATACACCCCTATTCTCTATGTATACAGCCCCCTATTCCCTATGTATAAATCCCCTATTCTCTATGTATACATCCCCCTATTCTCTACGTATACATCCCCCTATTCTCTACGTATACATCCCCCTATTCTCTACGTATATACACCCCCTATTTTCTATGTATACATCCCCCTATTCTCTATGTATATACACCCATATTCTCTATGTATATACACCCCTATTCTCTATGTATACATCCCCCTATTCTCTATGTATATACACCCCTATTCTCTATGTATATACAACCCTATTCTCTACGTATATACACCCCTATTCTCTATGTATACATCCCCTTATTCTCTATGTATACATCCCCCTATTCTCTATGTATACATCCCCCTATTCTCTATGTATATACACCCATTTTCTCTGTATATACACCCCTATTCTCTATGTATACAGCCCCCTATTCCCTATGTATACATCCCCCTATTCTCTATGTATATACACCCCTATTCTCTATGTATACATCCCCCTATTCTCTATGTATATACACCCATATTCTCTATGTATACAGCCCCCTATTCTCTACGTATACATCCCCCTATTCTCTACGTATATACACCCCTATTCTCTACGTATATACACCCATATTCTCTACGTATATACACCCATATTCTCTACGTATACATCCCCCTATTTTCTATGTATACATCCCCCTATTCTCTACGTATATACACCCCTATTCTCTATGTATTCTCTATACCATTCCAGTGTTTTACTTGCTATATTGTATTTACTTTGCCACCATGGCCTTTTTTGCCTTTACCTCCCTTCTCACCTAATTTGCTCACATTGTATATAGACTTGTTTTTTTTTTTTTTTTTTTTTTTTTTTACTGTATTATTGACTGTATGTTTGTTTTACTCCATGTGTAACTCTGTGTCGTTGTATGTGTCGAACTGCTTTGCTTTATCTTGGCCAGGTCGCAATTGTAAATGAGAACTTGTTCTCAACTTGCTTACCTGGTTAAATAAAGGTGAAATAAAATAAAAAAATAAAAAAATGTATAAATCCCCCTAGTCTCGATGTAAACATCCCCCTATTCTAATTGTATACATCCCCCTTTTCTCTATGTATACATCCCCCTATTCTCTATGTATACATCCCCCTATTCTCTACGTATATACACCCGTATTCTCTATGTATAAATCCCCCTATTCTCTATGTATACATCCCCTTATTCTCTATGTATACATCCCCCTATTCTCTATGTATACATCCCCCTATTCTCTATGTATATACACCCATTTTCTCTGTATATACACCCCTATTCTCTATGTATACAGCCCCCTATTCCCTATGTATACATCCCCCTATTCTCTATGTATATACACTCATATTCTCTACGTATATACACCCGTATTCTCTATGTATAAATCCCCCTATTCTCTATGTATACATCCCCCTATTCTCTATGTATACATCCCCCTATTCTCTATGTATATACACCCATTTTCTCTGTATATACACCCCTATTCTCTATGTATACAGCCCCCTATTCCCTATGTATACATCCCCCTATTCTCTATGTATATACACTCATATTCTCTACGTATATACACCCATATTCTCTACGTATATACACCCATATTCTCTACGTATATACACCCATATTCTCTACGTATATACACCCCTATTCTCTATGTATAAATCCCCCTATTCTCGATGTATATACACCCCTATTCTCTACGTATATACACCCCTATTCTCCATGTATACATCCCCCTAGTCTCGATGTATACATCCCCCTATTCTCTATGTATACATCCCCCTATTCTCTATGTATATACACCCATTTTCTCTGTATATACACCCCTATTCTCTATGTATACAGCCCCCTATTCCCTATGTATACATCCCCCTATTCTCTATGTATATACACTCATATTCTCTACGTATATACACCCATATTCTCTACGTATATACACCCATATTCTCTACGTATATACACCCATATTCTCTACGTATATACACCCCTATTCTCTATGTATAAATCCCCCTATTCTCGATGTATATACACCCCTATTCTCTATGTATACATCCCCCTAGTCTCGATGTAAACATCCCCCTATTCTAATTGTATACATCCCCCTTTTCTCTATGTATACATCCCCCTATTCTCTATGTATATACACCCCTATTCTCTATGTATATACACCCATATTCTCTATGTATACATCCCCCTATTCTCTATGTATATACACCCATATTCTCTATGTATACAGCCCCCTATTCTCTACGTATACATCCCCCTATTCTCTACGTATATACACCCCTATTCTCTACGTATATACACCCATATTCTCTACGTATATACACCCATATTCTCTACGTATACATCCCCCTATTTTCTATGTATACATCCCCCTATTCTCTATGTATATACACCCATTTTCTCTGTATATACACCCCTATTCTCTATGTATACAGCCCCCTATTCCCTATGTATACATCCCCCTATTCTCTATGTATATACACCCCTATTCTCTATGTATACATCCCCCTATTCTCTATGTATATACACCCATATTCTCTATGTATACAGCCCCCTATTCTCTACGTATACATCCCCCTATTCTCTACGTATATACACCCCTATTCTCTACGTATATACACCCATATTCTCTACGTATATACACCCATATTCTCTACGTATACATCCCCCTATTTTCTATGTATACATCCCCCTATTCTCTACGTATATACACCCCTATTCTCTATGTATAAATCCCCCTAGTCTCGATGTAAACATCCCCATATTCTAATTGTATACATCCCCCTTTTCTCTATGTATACATCCCCCTATTCTCTATGTATACATCCCCCTATTCTCTACGTATATACACCCGTATTCTCTACGTATACATCCCCCTATTTTCTATGTATACATCCCCCTATTCTCTACGTATATACACCCCTATTCTCTATGTATAAATCCCCCTAGTCTCGATGTAAACATCCCCCTATTCTAATTGTATACATCCCCCTTTTCTCTATGTATACATCCCCTTATTCTCTATGTATACATCCCCCTATTCTCTATGTATACATCCCCCTATTCTCTATGTATATACACCCATTTTCTCTGTATATACACCCCTATTCTCTATGTATACAGCCCCCTATTCCCTATGTATACATCCCCCTATTCTCTATGTATATACACTCATATTCTCTACGTATATACACCCATATTCTCTACGTATATACACCCATATTCTCTACGTATATACACCCCTATTCTCTATGTATAAATCCCCCTATTCTCGATGTATATACACCCCTATTCTCTACGTATATACACCCCTATTCTCCATGTATACATCCCCCTAGTCTCGATGTAAACATCCCCCTATTCTAATTGTATACATCCCCCTTTTCTCTATGTATACATCCCCCTATTCTCTATGTATATACACCCCTATTCTCTATGTATATACACCCATATTCTCTATGTATACATCCCCCTATTCTCTACGTATACATCCCCCTATTCTCTACGTATATACACCCCTATTCTCTATGTATATACACCCATATTCTCTATGTATATACACCCCTATTCTCTATGTATACATCCCCCTATTCTCTATGTATATACACCCCTATTCTCTATGTATATACAACCCTATTCTCTACGTATATACACCCCTATTCGCTATGTATACAGCCCCCTATTCTCTATGTATATACACCCCTATTCTCTATGTATATACACCCATATTCTCTACGAACACATCCCCCTATTCTCTACGTATATAGCCCCCTATTCCCTACGTATATACACCCCTATTCTCTATGTATATACACCCCTATTCTCTATGTATATACACCCCTATTCTCTATGTATATAGCCCCCTATTCTCTATGTAAACTCAGCAAAACAAATAAACATCCTCTCACTGTCAACTGCATTTATTTTCAGAAAATGTGTAAATATTTGTATGAACATAACAAGATTCTACAACTGAGACATAAACTGAACAAGTTCCACAGACATGTGACTAACATAAATGGAATAATGTGTCCCTGAACAAAAGGGGGGTCAAAATCAAAAGTAACAGTCAGTATCTGGTGTGGTCACCAGCTGCATTAAGTACTGCAGTGAATCTCCTCCTCATGGACTGAACCAGATTTGCCAGTTCTTGCTGTGAGATGTTACCCCACTCTTCCACCAAGGCACCTGCAAGTTCCCAGACATTTCTGTGGGGAATGGCCCTAGCCCTCACCCTCCGATCCAATGGGATTGAGATCCAGGCTCTCGCTGGCCATGGCAGAACACTGACATTCCTGTCTTGCTTGAAATCACGCACAGAACGAGCAGTATGGCTGGTGGCATTGTCATGCTGGAGGGTCATGTCAGGATGAGCCTGCAGGAAGGGTACCACATCTTCCCTGTAAAGAACAGCATTGAGATTGCCTGCAATGACAACAAGCTAAGTCTGATGATGCTGTGACACACCACCCCAAACCATGACGGACCCTCCACCTGGTGAGAGAAAACCGCGACCCGTCAGTGAAGAGCACTTTTTGCCAATCCTGTCTGGTCCAGCGATGGTGGGTTTGTGCCCATAGGCGACGTTGTTGCCGGTGAAGACCTTCCTTACAACAGGTTTACAAGCCCTCAGTCCAGCCTCTCTCAGCCTATTGCGGACAGTCTGAGCACTGATGGAGGGATTGTGCGTTCCTAGTGTAACTCGGGCAGTTGTTGTTGCCATCCTGTACCTGTCCCGCAGGTGTGATGTTCGGATGTACCGATCCTGTGCAGATGTTGTTACACGTGGTCTGCCACTGCAAGGACAATCAAGCATTACACATTAATGGCAATTTAGCTAGCTAGCTTGCACTTGCTAGCTAATTTGTCCTATTTAGCTAGCTTGCTGTTGCTAGCTAATTTGTCCAGGAATATAAACTTTTTTTTTTACCTGATATGCACAAGGTCCTCTACTCCACCAATTAATCCACACATTAAACGGTCATCTCTCATCCTTCCAGGTCTTATCTTCTCTTGACTTTATATTGCGATTGGCAACTTTCATAAATTAGGTGTATTACCGCCACTGACCTTGTTCGTCTTCAGTCACCCACGTGGGTATAACAAATGAGGAGATGGCACGTGGGTACCTGCTTCTATAAACCAATGAGGAGATGGCACGTGGGTACCTGCTTCTATAAACCAATGAGGAGATGGGAGAGGCAGGACTTGCAGCGTAATCTGTGTCAGAAATAGAACTGACTTCTATTTTAGCCCTTGGCAACGCAGACGCTCGTTGGCGCGTGCGAGCAGTGTGGGTGCAATAATTGAATAATATAGATTTCAAAATGTATTTTTCAATATAGATTTCTAAATTTATTTCAAATGTTATTTTGGTGTAGTCAGCCTGTAAGGCATGTTCACGCAGATGAGCAGGGACCCTGGGCATCTTTCTTTTGGTGTTTTTCAGAGTCAGTAGAAAGGCCTCTTTAGTGTCCTAAGTTTTCATAATTATGACCTTAATTGCCTACCGTCTGTAAGCTGTTAGTGTCTTAACGACCGTTCCACAGATGCATGTTCATTAATTGTTTATGGGTCATTGAACAAGCATGGGAAACAGTGTTTAAACCCTTTACAATGAAGATCTGTGAAGTTATTTGGATTTTTACGAATTAGGGACGTTTCTTTTTTTGCTGAGTTTATATAGCCCCCTATTCTCTATGTATATATAGGGAAGAGGGTGACATAAGGACGTAGCCCAACTCACTGCAATCCCTCCATGTCATGAACCTGAGCCTAATAGATGTTTCAATCGTTTGAAGGGCGGGTGAACAATCACAGCTAATACAATCCTCAATACTGGGACCCAGTGGGCCTGGAGACGGGATAAGAAGTATGGATAGAGCCTAAATGGCTAGTCCAACTCCACATCTCAAAGACACATGTATGTGCTATCCCACACATGCACAAACACACATGTGTGCACGCGCCCACACACCCCACAAACTAACCTCCACACACAATATTTTAGTCATTTTGCAGAAGCTCTTATCCAGAGCAATTAGGGTTACGTGCCTTGCTCAAGGGCACATCAACAGATTTTTCATGTAGTCAGGTCGGGGATTGGAACCGGCGACCTCTCGGTTACTGGTCCAACACTCTTAACCGCTAGGCTACCTGCCTACACACACTTGCCCAGTGATGAGTCTTCCATCTTGGATCTAAAGGGAATGTCCAGTGGATCAGCAGTGCAGGTGTCAGAACTGGCCCTACCTCAAGAGACACTGGCAGTATAACAAATGGCAACCTATTCCCTAGTGCACTACTACCAGGGTTCCTGAAGGAAACAGGGTGCCTTTTTGGTCAAAACTAGTGCACTATATAGGAGTGTGGGGTTCCGTTTGAGGAGCAGCCACTGCCTTGGAAATTAGAGGGATTCATTTGGGGTGAGAAGGAATGGAGGGATTCACAGCCTAAAGTCAAGCATGGCCCAGCTCACAGGATCGCCATGCAGGCAGGCAGGCAGGCAGGCAGGCAGGCAGACAGACAGACAGACAGACAGAGAACGAAAGAGAGAGAGAGAGTAAATGAAAGAAGAAACAGAGAGAGATCCAAGATCCTGCCAAATCTGCCGAGGCGTCGGAGGAATGACATCCACATTAGGAATTTGACTAAAAGAGTGCGGCGGCCGGGTTCCTTTCTATTGGGCCATAAAAGGCTTATTACGGATCTGGTTCTGTGGAGAGAAGAGGAAAGCCAGAGACACGGTGGGTGCATTAAACACGCTGTGTGCGCATCTGGCTGTCTGTTATCCGTTCTGCAGCCCAGAGGTGAACTGCACTTAAACCCGGAGTTCTTTTATGAAGGCCCGCTGGCATTATGAGAACATTAGGAGGGGGGGTCCTGAGTCTATGATAATATACACACAAGCACACACACGCACGCACGCACGGACCATTATTAGCACACGGCCATGCAGGCGAGGCCAGGGAGACAATAGGAGCCCTGGTATCCACGGATACTCAGGAGTGACGCTCACTGTCAGCCTATGATCTACACACACTCACCAGACAAATTTATGGGGCTGGGATGATGATGATGATAATAAATACTGTGGATTCTACAGGTAGAGTAAGTACATTTCACAGAACAGTATCAAGAAGAGAGAGTTTTGGCCTCCCGGGTGGCACAGTGTTCTAAGGCACTGCATCGCAGTGCTAGCTGTGCCACCAGAGATTCTGGGTTCGAGTCCAAGCTCTGTCGCAGCTGGCCGTGACCGGGAGGCCCATGGGGCGGCGCACAATTGGCCCAGCGTTGTCCGGGTTAGGGGAGGGTTTGGCCGGGCAGGGATATCCTTGTCTCATCTAGCGACTCCTGTGGCGGGCCGGGCGCAGTGCACGCTGACCAGGTCGCTCCGACACATTGGTGCGGCTGGCTTCCGGGTTGGATGTGCATTGTGTCAAGAAGCAGTGCGGCTTGGTTGGGTTGTGTTTCGGAGGATGCATGACTCTCGACCTTCGCCTCTCCCGAGTCTGTACGGGAGTTGCAGCGATGAGACAAGACAATTGGATACCACGAAATTGGGGAGAAAAAGTGGGGTTACATTTTTTAAATTTTTTATAAAGAAAATAAAACAGGAATAGGAAAAACTCCTGGCCCTCCGTAAAAGACACCCGCGGACACTTTTCCAGACAAAGATTCAGCCTGGTCCTAGACTCATGGAGATTATATATTGATTATGCTTTTTACAGGGGGACAAGTCACTAAGTGACTTACAAACTAATTCAGTGGTAGTTTCTTTACTAGCCTACCACCACCAGAGTAGTGTTCTAAAATTCCGACCACTTTCCTAAAAATCCCAGAAATCCAGGTTGGAAGATTCTTGGAATCAGAATGCAATAACAAGGAAATCCAACAATCCTCCAAATAACATTTCTGAAAAACATGGTTAAAAGTAGTGCAGTATAGGGTTCCATTTGGGAGACAGACAGGTAGTGTTGCCGTGTCAGTGTCCATATTAACCACAGGCCTCTGATCAGCAGCAGTGACAGTGCCATATAAAGACCAATTACTCAACTCCAGACACTCAACACAGCCACAGCAGCACCATTCATATCCAACGGAAATGAGTAAAGCATGGAGAGACTGGGATGGGGGGCCAGCATTCGTCCTCTCTCTCTCTCTCCTTTCCTTGCTCTCTCTCTCTCTCTCTTCCCCTCGTTTCCTTCCACTCTCTTAATCTTTCTTTCTGCCTCCTCTCTTTCTCACTCCCTCCTCGTATCTACTCCCCTCTTCCCTTATCTCTCTATTTTCTCTCTCCCTTTCTCATCCGCCCTCTCACTCTTTAGTGTCACGTCGCAAAAATACTTCCAATAGTTCCACTGGGTTTGGCCCATGCAGCATACAGCTAGCTCGAGTCTGTCTGTCTGTCTGTCTGTCTGGGAATTGGATGTTTAGGATGTCTTTCACAGGCCTGTGCAGCAGAGTGAGGTGGGTGGTTCCGAAATGATGCATGGCTGTCGGGCCCTTTTATATGTTTCCTGTGACGCGCACACACAAACACACAGTCACACACACAACTAATTGCACGCGCACACACACACACACACCTAATTGCACGAACGTATGCTCTCTCTCTAACACACGCACACACCTACACTCACTCACACACTCTCCCTCTCTTTCTCAAATTAAAAAACAAAGGGCCTGACAACCACACCCCTCAAAAGACAGTGTAATGTACAGCGTATTTGGAAAGTATTCAGACTCCTTGACTTTTCCCACGTTTTGTTACAGTATAGCCTTATTCTAAAATGGATTAAATGTTTTTATTATTTTATTTCCCCTCATCAATCTACACACAACACCCCTTAATGGCAAAGCAAAAACAGGTTTTTTAGAAATGTTTGCAAATGTATAAAATAAAATAAACGGAAACATAACATAAGTATTCAGACCCTTTACTCAGTACTTTGTTGAAGCACCTTTGGCAGCGATTACATCCTTGAGTCTTCTTGGGTATGACGCTACAAGCTTGGTGTTATGACTTCTATGAATGGTGGGTGGAGAAGTCAAGCGCAGAGAACAGGTAGTTCCGTACGTGGATCTTTTATTCCAATGACAGCGGAAAAAAGGACATGCAAAACACAAGGGCGCATGAAACAACCCGTGAAACAACCCGTCCAAATAAACAGGACTAAAACTGTCCCGAAATATAGAGATCACAATAATCAACCAACACCATAAAACAGAGAACAAGCCCACACAATAACCAGCGGGCCTAGTGCCCTTAAATAGCCTACAAACAAAACTAAACTCAAAACAGGTGTAACCAATTAGACCCAACTAACAGAAACAAAAGGAAAGGGAATCGATGGCAGCTAGTAGGCCGGCGACGACGACCGCCGAGCACCGCCCGAACAGGAAGAGGCACCATCTTCGGCGGGATTCGTGACACTTGGCACACCTGTTTTGGGGAGTTTCTCCCATTCTTCACTGCAGATCCTCCCAAACTCTGTCAGATTAGATGGGAGCGTCGCAACACAGCTATTTTCAGGTCTCGTCAGAGATGTTTGAATGGGTTCAAGTCCGGGCTCTAGCTGGGCCACTCAAGGACATTCAGAGACTTGTGCTGAAGCCACTCCTGCATTGTCTTGGCTGTGCTAAAGGTCGTTGTCCTGTTGGAAGGTAAAACCTTCGCTCCAGTCTGAGGTCCTGAGGTTCCCTCCAAACGTGACGCTTGCATTCAGGCCAAAGAGTTCAATCTTGGTTTCATCAGACCAGAGAATCTTGTTTCTCATCATCTGAGAGTCCTATAGGTGCCTTTTGGCAAACTCCAAGAGGGCTGTCATGTGCCTTTTACTGAGGAGTGGCCTCCGTCTGGCCACTACCATAAATGCCTGATTGGTGGAGTCCTGCAGAGATGATTGTCCTTCTGAAAGGTTCTCCCATCTCCACAGAGGAACTCTGGAGCTCTTTCAGAGTGACCATCAGATTCTTGGTCACCTCCCTGACCAAGACCCTTCTCCCCCAATTACTCAGTTTGGCCACTGTGTTCTTGGGGACCTTCAATGCTGCAGACATTTTTTGGTACCCTTCCTCAGATCTGTGCCTCGACACAGTCTCGGAGCTCTACGGACAATTCCTTGGACCTCATGGCTTGGTTTTTGCGCTGACATTCACTGTCAAATGAGGGACCTTATATAGACAGGTGTGTGCCTTTCCAAATCATGTCCAATCAATTGAATTTTCCACAGGTGGACTCCAATCACCTGTTTTCGCTTTGTCATTATAGGATATTGTGTGTAGATTGATGAGGAATTTGGATTACATTTTATTTAATCCATTTTAGAATAAGGCTGTAACGTACATTTTTGGGGGGGAAAGTCAAGGGGTCTGAATACTTTCCTAATGCACTGTATACACGGCTCAGATGATGAAATATGCGTGTTTGAAAGGCGCTCGCCTACAGTAAGAACATGGGCCTGAAGTAGTGAGGGAAATGGAGACCGGGCGGCTAGTCTGATGCGTATGGGGTGTATGTGTGTGTATGGGGGGGTCCTCTGTGGCTCAGTTGTAAGAGCATGGTGCTTGCAAAGCCAGGGTTGTATGAATGTATGTACTCACTACTGTAACACACTGCTAAATGACTACAATGCAATTATCTGCACAGGAGTCATTACTGTACTGTGATCAGCCATAAGCAGTGTGTTTACTCTATACATGACATGGTGTCTGTGTAAGGACTGTACTAGGATCAGCCATTAGCAGTGTGTTTCTTGTATACATGACAGGTTGTCTGTGTAAGGACTGCACTAGAATCAGCCACTAACCTGCAACACCAGCTGGAGTTGAGCCTTGGCCTGTTCTGCAGGTGTCTGCAAGAGAGGGGAGAAAGAACCTTCAGTATCACACTAGATAGCTTTAACATTTTATTAGGTATTTTTATTTGTTCCTTACTATTATTTATTAAGTATGGGACAATATAGATATTAAATTAATATGGGGGGAAAATTGTGTTACATTTTTTTCTATATCTGAAATATTCCCCGGTGTGAACATTTAACATTTAACTTGCCTTATGTATAAATAGCTTT
The DNA here is from genome assembly GCF_034236695.1 of Oncorhynchus nerka. NCBI lineage: Eukaryota > Metazoa > Chordata > Actinopteri > Salmoniformes > Salmonidae > Oncorhynchus > Oncorhynchus nerka. The sequence continues at coordinate 53,420,671 of NC_088406.1, forward strand.
TTTCAGTCGTGGTTATTACTTATTTGGAGTACAATGACTACACCCCTATGGACCTTAGAACTCGACAGAGGAGCATTATCTGTGGGTTTCAGGCGAGAGTCAACAGATGTTGTGTGTGTGTGTGTGTGTGTGTGTGTGTGTGTGTGTGTGTGTGTGTGCCTGTTTTACTATAGTTCTGAGTACCAGATGTCCTCACAAGAATAGTAAACCAAGGAACATGCTGACAAGTGAGGACATTTTGCAGGTCCTCACAAGGAAAATGGCTATTTTAGGCTTAGGTGTTACGGTGAGAACTAGGTTTGTGGTTTAGGTTAGGTTTAAGGGAAAATTGGATTTTGAATGAGAATTTACTATCGGTCCTGAAAAAGTATAGTAAAGCAAATGTGTGTGTGTGTGTGTGTGTGAGGCAGGTTAGATGTGTGCTCTTTAACAGAGAGGATGTGTGCACCTGTGAGAGGTGGGTTACAGCAGGACTGTTCTCCCGGGCACCTGTCAATCAAATGAGGATCTGATCAGGCCGTCAGATGGCGTCGCTCCATTTGAAACGACAGTAACAACAATCAGACAACCATTAAAACGACATGAAAGCCTCTTATTATATTTTTCGCGCTCCGTCTCGCCCCCCCATCTGCGGGGAGTTGTGAGGAGGAGAAGTGCAACTTTTTCTCTTGGGGGGGGGGGGGGCAATGCACACACACACATTCACAAACCAGGCTACTCTACCTCTTTTTTTCCTCCCTTTTTTCCTGTGATTTCTTTCTACTGTTTGTTTTATTGCAGTTTGATTGGAGAGAGTCTAATTGAAGGGCAAATCCACTTCAGATGCAGTGGGCATCGCTGTGACCCAGCTGGAAGTTTGGGAGGCGAAGCGAGCGCTGCCTCTGGGGAGGACAATTAAAGCTTTTTTTTTATTGTTAATGAATTACGCAGAATGAATCGCTCTCTCTCATCTGTTATCGCTCATTCTCTCACACACTCTCTCTCTCTCTCTCTCTCTCTCTCTCTCGTTCACTCTCGTTCATTGGCTGTCTGTTTGTGTGGAATACAGACACAGAAGAGCCTGTGGTTTGTGCTTTATCCAAGCCAGACAGTGGACACAGTGGAACCAAAAATCATCAAAACTATGAAAAAACACATATGGAGTCATGCAGTAACCAAAAAAGTGTTAAACGAATGGCATTCTCTCAACCAGCTTCATGAGGAAGTCTTTTCCAGCAGTCTTGAAGCAGTTCCCACATATGCTGAGCACTTGTTGGCTGCTTTTACTTCACTCTGCGGTCCAACTCATCCCAAACCATCTCAATTGGGTTGAGGTCGGGTGATTGTGGAGGCCAGGTCATCTGATGCAGCACTCATTCACTCTCCTTGGTCAAATATACCTTACACAGCCTGGAGGTGTGTTGGGTCATTGTCCTGTTGAAAAACAAATGATAGTTGTCACGCCCTGGTCGTAATATATTGTGTTTGTCTTCATTTATTTGGTCAGGCCGGGGTGTGACATGGGTTTATTGTGGTGTGTTTTGTCTTGGGGTTTTGTGGGGTGTTGGGTGTGTGGCTTAGTGGGGTTATCTAGCAAAGTCTATGGCTGTCTGGAGTGGTTCTCAATCAGAGGCAGGTGTGCATCGTTATCTCTGATTGGGAACCATATTTAGGCAGCCATATTCTTTGAGTATTTCGTGGGTGATTGTTCCTGTCTCTGTGTTTATGTTCACCAGATAGGCTGTATAGGTTTTCACGTTCGTTTATTGTTTTTGTTTAGTTATTTCATGTCGAGTCCTTCATTAAAGAAAATGAATAACCACCACGCTGCATTTTGGTCTGCTTATCCTTCTACACAAGAAAGCCGTTACAATAGTCCCACTAAGCTCAAACCAGATGAGATGGCGTACCGCTGCAGAATGCTGTGATAGCCATGCTGGTTTAGTGTGCCTTGAATTCTAAATAAATCACAGACCGTGTCACCAGCAAAGCACCATCACACCTCCTCCTCCATGCTTCACGGTGGGAACCACACATGCAGAGGTCATCCGTTCACCTACTCTGTGTCTCGCAAAGACACGGCGATTGGAACCAAAAATGTCAAATTTGGATTCATCAGACCAAATGACAGATTTCCACCGGTCTAATGTCCATTGCTCGTGTTTCTTGGCCCAAACAGGTCTCTTCTTCCTATTGGTGTCTTTTAGTAGTGTTTTTTTTGCAGCAATTCGACCATGAAGGCCTGATTATCACAGTCTCCTCTGAACAGTTGATGTTGACATGTCTGTTACTTGAACTCTGTGAATCATTTATTTGGGCTGCAATTTCTGAGGCTGGTAACTCAAATGAACTTATCCTCTGCAGCAGAGGTGACTCTCGGTATTCCTTTCCTGCGGCGGTCCTCGTGAGAGCCAGTTTCATCATAGCGCTTGATTTGTTTTTGCGACTGCACTTGAAGAAACATTCAAAGTTCTTGAAATGTTCCAGATTGACTGTCCTTCATGTCTTAAAGTAATGATGGACTGTCATTTCTCTTTGATTATTTGAGCTGGTCCTGTGTATCCCTCCGTGTTCAATTAACTATTACGTTTTGATACACGGCCATTTGGTTTTTAGACAGTCCCTTCACATTAAAAATAAAAATGTGTATTGTATGAAACTATTGGATTCCATTGGCTGTGTAGTAGAATGTTGGCTTGATATGTCGGTTTGTGTTTATAGGGATGTCTGGTTGTGTGCGTCGTTTAGGCCTACTTTGTGTCTTGGTCAGTATAGCTCTCTCATTCGCTCTCTCTCTCTCTTTTTGTCTCTCTTTCCCCCGCTGTCTCTCTTTCTCTCTCCCACTCTCTCTCTGTTCTCCTGGCCATCGAGCCACTTTGATTGGAACTCGACTGGAATAGTTTCCGCGCGGTGCCAAGCCATGGGCTTTCTTGGCACTGGCACCATTTTCGTCATTTGACATGTTTATTTAACCGTTATATAACGCTCGCCATTTGTCACGTTACGAAACAAACAGGGGCCGGGCTTTTCTTCATATCATTTCTCTTTTCTTTCCCCCCCGTGTGTAAACACACATGGTGTTATATGGCAGAAGCCTGGGGGGCAGTGTAAGCAACTGCAAATGTAATTAGGGGGGGGGGGGGGTACATTTCATAATAAACTGTAACTAAGATGATTGCAATGCGCCACTATTATCCGGGACCACTTAAGCTCTGTGATGTTTCTGCCGACTGTTTGTTATACATCAAGACGGAGTGTTATTGTAATCACTGTTGTACTGGATGGTGAGAGGGGCCTCGACCAGGCTAACGTGATACTTGTTTTAGTATCGTGGCAAGGAAACAAAACACGAAGCGAATTTAACTTCTTTAGGAAAACAAACGTTATGGTGCCATCCAAAGTCACATTTATTTCCCAAGCTATATAGCGCACACTATTTTACTACATACAGTAGGTTTTTAAAGGACCAAAGAGTTTGGTCTGCTTCGTTGTTTTCGTTTTTTTGCCACAAACTTTCTTTTTTTTTTTTGCAACACTGGTATCGTCACAGCCCTTGTGTGTGTGGTGGGAGGTGTGACTCTGGGTATGCGTGTCTGTGCACGCCCTTGTATGTGTGTGAGGGCCCTGGGTGTTCTCCTGTCACTCAGTCCTCTCTCCCAGTCTGATTGATAATTACAGCTGTCTGACAGTCCCCAGTCCTACTGAGTTTGATCCGCACTGTCACCTCCACCAACGGGAACAAAACCCTGCACCCCGCCACTCTCAAAGACCCACTCGGCGACGAACCCATGTTTTTTAAAAGGTGGGGAATATGATGTGTCTTTATATCAAGCGGTGGGGGAGGTTAGACGGAAAGAAAGGCGAGGTTGACGTGTTTGTCATCTAAGACACAGCCGAGTGACACTTTTACATTAAAGGGGGTCATTATATTTTCCCGGCTGCCACGAAAAGAGACGTTTTTACGAAGTGACAAGTTTACAGTTTGATAAATCAAATTTATGCGGGATGAGGCGGGCTGTCAGCGGTGGGGCCCGCGCCTCCCTCGCCATCTAAATGATACTCCCAGGCACCACATTCAAATTTCATCCCATTAGCATTTAATTTCTCCTCTAATCCTACAGTGTGTGTGTGCGTGCGTGTGCCTTGCTTCCTAGAGAGCAATCGCAATCTGAGGCGGCGGCCCGGGCTGTATAACGCTTCCACCCCGATGACTATCATTCTTCCTTGACAATTAAGACTCCTCAAATCTAATAGCAGAGATATTGGAATTACACCCGGGCCTTTAGAGGCATGTCAAAACGCTGCTCAGCCCTCCTCCCAATACAGCTGTCAAATCAGTAGGCGAACACTCACATGCACACACACACCTATGCATACGTAAGCACACACACACACACACACACCCACAGGTGTGCTGACGTTCACATTCACACGCACGCACAGACACACACACTACAGGACAGAGCTATCGTGACTCTTTATCTCTCATCCCACTTAAATGTGCTCTGTTTTCCATCTCTCGAAAGACTTGTTGCTGGTGCCTTTTATTTCATGTTTTCTTTCATACCCCTTGAGTGCGTCGCTTTTCAGAGAGAGAAAAGTGCTTTTTTAAAATTTGGTGGTGCTGCAGATGCTCTGCCCCTTGTGTGCTGCTCTGTTGACTCTCGTCTGAAACACACACACACACACACACACACACACACACACACACACACACACACTCACTCACAAACACAAAACCCCCCACATATAGATAATCACCACATCAATAGAATCCTAAATAGAAACACTTTTTTCTCCCACCCCTTGTCATGTGAACACCTGGATTAGATGTATAGGCGTCATTTAGACTTAGTTCAGGTTTTCGTTACTTTAGGGCTCGAGGTACAGCTAACAACCACTTTAGACAGCTACTGCATGTTGAACAACAACAAAAATGTGTCTTCAACGTCAAATAAAGCCTATAGATAGAGTGTTGGTGTGAGGGCAGGGAGGAGGATGGTGTGTGTGTACTTGCGCCTGTGTACACCAGGTGTCGGGGCCTAAATGAGGACCTGGTAGAGGCCTCTCTCTCTCTGCTGCTCCTCCAGCCTCCCTCCCTCTAGTCCATTATCTCCACACACAGAGGACACTGATCCGCTCGGCAGCCTAAGCCAATTACACACACACTCATCATCAGGCTCACGTGCCATCAGGTTTGCACCTTTCGCCCCAAAGTTGTCTCTCTCTCTCTCTCCCTCCCTCTCTCTCTAGGTCTGTCTGGCGTGAGGCCCTCTCTTAGTCACAGCAATGGGGATATCTATCCACGGTCTCACCGGATCATCTGGCTGACCGTAGACAAGACAGTGCAAGGTCCTTTATCCCTCCCTAAATTCCCACTACTTCCCATCGCTCTTCTTCAATCCCACCCCTCGCTCTCTCTCTATCCCATCCCTCTCTCTTCCACCCTATCCTTCCCCTCTCCATGCATTTCTACCAACAACACTCCTATCTCGTCTTCTATCCCTCCCCTATTTATCTCTCTGTTCCTCTCACCCATAGACAATTATTCAGTCTCATGGCAAATCGACCAGACGGCCAAAAACGACCAGGTAGAATCTCAACTGGCACCCTATTTCCTATGTAGTGCACTACTTTTGATCATGGGTGCCATTTGGGACTCATGGCATGGCCTTACATTTAAGTCAGTTAGCAGACGCTCTTATCCAGAGTGGTTAAGTGCCTTGGTCAAGGGCACATCAACAGATTGTTCACTTAGTTGACTTGGGGATTTGAACCAGTGACCTTTCGGTTACTGGCCCAATGCTCTTAACCACTAGGCTACCTGCCGCCCCATGTGTCTTGGCATGCGTCTTGGCATGAGTCTTGTGCGAACACCTCAAGCTTTTAAGGTCACTAGATTGTTAGGTCTTCAGTTCACACAGTGTACTCGAAAGACATAATCCAAATATGAATATTATTATACTATAATATTATTCTTCCACTTTTATATTTTACTGTATGTACAGGTAACTGCCTAAATAATGGACACACTTGAGTACCAGTTTATAGCAGGTGCTTCCACACAGGTGTGGTTCCTGAGTTAATTAAGCAAATTTAGCATCCCATCATGCTTAGGGTCATGTATAAAAATGCCGGGCATGCCATTATTTTAGCTACCATGGCTATGTCACCATAGGATGGCAATGCCCCCATCCACAAGGCATGAGTGGTCACTGAATGGTTTGATGAGCATTCAAAATATTTAAACCATATGCCATGGACTCTACAAGGTGTCGAAAGTATTCCACAGGGATGCTGGTCCATGTTGACTCCAATGCTTCCCACATTTGTGCCAAGTTGGCTAGATGTCCTTTGGGTGGTGGACCTTTCTTGATACAGACGGGAAAATGTTGAGCGTGAAAAACCCTGTAGCGTTGGGAGTTCGTGGCACACTCAAAACGGTGCACCTGGCACCTACTACCACACCCCGTTCAAAAGCACTTCAATCTTTCGTCTCCCCCTTTCACCCTCAATGGCACACACACACACACACACACAATCCATGTCTCAATTGTCTCAAGGCTTAAAAATCCTTCTTTAACCAGTCTCCTCCTCATTTATTAAAGTGGATTCAACAAGTGACATCAATAAGGGATCATAGCTTTCACCTGGACTCACCAGGTCAGTCTAGGTTATGGAAAGAGCAGGTGTTCATAATGTTTTGATCACTCAGTGTATACATCAGGACCATCTTTGGCCAGTCTTTTTTTTAGACTTTTGGGACTATTTCAGTGGTTCCATTGCACTAGCCAGGCAAACTTAAACAGCTGGGTTACCACAAACTGTCTTGCCTTTCTTCCCTATCCACTCAGCCATCAAGGTGAGACTCTCTCTCTCGCGCTCCCGCTCTCGTTCTCCCCCTCCTGTAACGGAGGGACACCTCCACCGCCAGTCCAGTCTGCCACACCACCTCCTCTGTCTCCCTCTGTCAGTCCTTTTTATTAGACGATATTTAATTCCAGCCATTCCACTTGGCAGGGGAAAGAGTGGAGTGAGAGAGGGAGAGAGGGCGGGGGGGGGGGGGGGGTCTTGATTAGTTGAGTACTGGAGTCAGCAGAAGTCATAACCTAGCACACCCCACCTTCCCTCTGACAGGCCCGAGAAGAGAGGGAGGGGAAGAGAAGAAAAGAAGAGACGACCACTTTATCTCAACCACACTAGCACCTCCAAACCACCTGATGATGACACATAATCTAATACCGGACTACATGTGTCCATAACACACACACAACAAGCCCACGCGTACACAATCACTAGAACATACCTGCACATTATATACACACTCGGGCGTCCTGCATTTATCTCCTGTTTTGTTTCTCTCCATTTTCTTCCATCTCTTCTGTTGTGCAGTTGCCTATTTGTGAATCAATCAGACCTATTGTTGTATTCCTGATGCGTGTATCAATGTATTATTTTTGCCTGGTGTTTAAGTATTTAAATATTGTGAGTATGTTTGAAACATAACCACAAATTCACGTAGTCTACAGTTAGTTAATCAACTGTTACATCCTAACACACTATTCACATACAAAAAGAAGAACATAAAAGATATACTCTCAAAACATCAAACCCACTCACAATATTTAAATACTTATAAACTAGCTCCAACTAACAAAGAGGATCACATTTGATACACTCAGCGTGAACACAATGAATAGCTCTGATTGAGTGACAAATATGCTGCTGCACAACAGACAACAAGAACGGAGACAATTGAGACAAACAAAACAGGGAACAAATGAAGGAGATCCATAGGTTTGCATCCCAAATAGCACCCTATTCCCTAGTGCACTACTTTTGACCAGGGCCGTATGTCTCTAATCGAGAGTAGGGCACTATATAAGGAGCATGGTACCATTTGGGTATCAGGAACCATCTAAATGATAACACAATGACTCAGTCTATATAGGACAAAGGACAAATGGTTGTATTCGTAAAGAACCGATGCCAAATCCCCTCTAACCACAATGACCCCTTGATTGATTTTTATTTGTTTGTTTATTTGTTCATCTCATTCGATTTTTTTAAGTTGTCTTTTTTAAAATCTTTATGTTTTCATTTGTTCCTCCGAAACCCGGCCAGCCGCCCTGTGCCCAAAAGAATAACAAGAAAAAACTAAAACAGCACCCCTTGAAAGTGTAATATTCCCGTTTTTAATATTGAGGTCTATAAGATCAGGGCAGAGATGGGGTTCCTTGGCAATATGTTTATATACTTTATAAATATGAAAACAAACCCCTGCCTATCAGCGGTCGAGCCTCCGCGCCCCTCTGCACCCCCGCCGAGTCTCTCATCTTATATAAAAAATAATGTTGTATATGGATATACTTTTATATATAATCGCAATATGGAACCGGAGTCTCTTTTACAATGTGCCATACTTCAGGCTGGCGCTAACAGCATTTTATGGGCCGGGAGCTGTTCATCTTCATGTCTCTAGCAGGCATGAGCACTGCATAATAATGTCGTTTCCTGCCCCCAAATGTTATTTCACAGACCCCGGCTCATTTCTCAAACTTCACCACTTTTACAATTTCCAAAACTTTTATTCCTTTCATTATTAGGAACAAGATTTCATTACATATTTAGAATGTAAACAAGCCTGAGTAATGACACCCTCCATCTCCCTGGAATCCTTCCCACTGATGCCGACACCCCCTCGGCCTCCCCGCCATGCTGGCCTCATCTTGTGTGCGTGTGTGCACATGGACGCAGGCGCACAAACACAGTGCTTGGGCCAAGATGGAACACAATAACATTAATTTACCACCCTGAGAGCTTTTTTTGTTTGTTTGTTTGTGTTTGTATGTGTGCGTGTGTGTGTGTGTGTGTGTGTGTGTGTGTGTGTGTTTGTGTGTGTGTCCCCTCCGATAAAGGAGGTGGGGGAAAGTTTTATACTCAACTCAAATAAATCATGTAGAAGAAAAATGAGCAAATGTGCGGGCTAACTCATCTTCTCCCCATCCAGAGAAAATGAAATTCACTGGAATACCTATCAAAACTGCAATCATCAAGAGATAATATCTTCTTTGGTCTATCTGCACTTTCCGATTTAATTTCCTCCATGCCCTTGACATCCACCGATACCATTAAGATGAAGCGCGTACAGTAAGAGAGTAGTTCTCACGTCTTGATATATGATGCCTCCTCGCTAAATGTAATATCATCATTTGGAAATTAATGCAATATTTCTTTTGTTAGCTTTTTTTTTCACGGCGGTGTCCTCGAGCTAGCGGCACGCCGGAGCGAGTGGAAGACAGACAAATAGAAAAAGGGGGCAGAGGGGAGGGAGGTGGGGTGGGTGAATCGAAAAAGGGGGCAGAGGGGAGGGAGGTGGGGTGGGTGAATACTTTGGTTTCATGGCAGCCATTTCCCCAGTCAGAATGACATGCAATTACGTGTGGGCCGGCCCCCGATCAGGGGTCAGTGAAATTACTCCATCATTTAGCAGCGCAGTGGAGATGAGAGGATCCCCCCTCCCTCTCTCCCCAGACATATCAAATATGATGCAATCATTAGTGTAATAAGCATGGAAATCTGTTTGCAGATTATCGTGCCATTTCTCTCCCCCTCTTATCTGACGAGTCGCTTGCTCGCTCTCTCTCTCTCTCTCTCCCCCGAGCTGTTTCCAGCCTCTTTATCCACCACAATCAAATTACCTGCAAAAAAAGAGAGGGAATAGGAGAGGGGGGGGGGGGGGGACTGCCCATTGGATATATGACAGTGTGGATAGGGGGTTTTCATTTCGGCAAAAGTCTGTCCTCCGTACTCTCTCCTCTGTGACCAGGAAGCCGGTAAGTGGTCAAGGAGTGTGTCAATTCGTTAGTAGGCAAACTGAAGATGTTCTCCCCTCCGCGATAGCCTCCTTTTCGCGAGGAGGCACAAGTGCATCCTACCGCGGAAGAGTTCTGATAAAACACGGGGGGGGCATATACGTTTAAAAACAATATACTAGTTTTACCTATAAAATGTCTTGCACAACTAACTTAATTCGTTTTGAGCACTTCACACATTCATTATGTGTTATCCACCCCTGTAAAACCTCATTTGACTAACGACGGCACGAGTGGAGGAGGACCGTCTCATTTCAAGCAAAGCGCATTTCCATCCACGTTCACCCTCCTTGCCGACTCTCCTCGATTAACTGAGAACTTTTTCAAAAGGTGGTGAGAGAGGACGGAGGAGAGGACACGGGAGGGGAGCAAACCTAAATTGATAAAAGGCCCGGGTCTGTCAGGCCACTATCCCATTGCCTAATCCTCTTTATCCTCTCCATCCTCCTCTCCCCTCATCCCTTATATGCTGCTATCGTTTTACCCAACAGGAAAATAAATATCATGACATACTCAGGAACACTAGACATTAAGTTGCTCTTACACCTGTGTAGCAATACTGTAATTACTCTAGAAATAATATTGTACTCATATTTATAACATACCAATAGCTTTCAATTACATGCGAAAGTGGAATGAGAAATCGCAATACAATGTTGTTACTGGAGTCATTTTGCATCATAAAATGTGTTACAAAGCCAAAACAAAGGATCACTACCCAGAAAACAGGGGACGTCCTAAGGACATTAGGCGACATTGCCATTAGGTTCCTTTGAGGGTTTCGGAAAGATGACCTCGGGACCATAAGAGGATGTTCAGTACAGGTCCCGGTTTTGGTCACGGAATAACGTTATAATAAAGTACTATGATGTCCATTGAGGAACGTTACAAAAAGGTTCCTATTTGGTTCTGATAGGACGTTATCCATAGGACATTCAATGACCACAAGGGGAAGTTTCTGGGACCTTCTTTCATGTCAGGACCTTTTGAGAAAAATCTCAGGACTTTCATTTTACTATTCCTTAGAAATTTTGCGTGATGGTCCCAAGGGCAATTCTCTGGGGGACCTTTGTCTACTTCCCTGTAAGTTACCAGGACATCAATGAGGACAACGTCAGGACGTTTTCTAACACGTTCTCAGGATATTCATTTTACCAGTCATCAGGACGCCATGTGTTGGTCCCAGGTGTCCCAAACCATTTTGAGTGAAGTAATGAAATGGTATTGGGGTTTTAATGTAAGTGGTACAATACGGTGTTTAGTTAAAATTGTTTAAAAAATCTTTCATCAATGACAATATGATTACTTCACAATATGATCGCTTCATACTCGTCGCCAAACCCACTGGCTACAGGTTATCTACAAGTCTCTGCTAGGTAAAGCCCCGCCTTATCTCAGCTCACTGGTCACCATAGCAGCACCCACTCGTAGCACGCGCTCCAGCAGGTATATCTCACTGGTCACCCCCAAAGCCAATTCCTCCTTTGGTCGTCTTTCCTTCCAGTTCTCTGCTGCCCATGACTGGAACGAATTGCAAAGATCTCTGAAGCTGGAGACTCACATCTCCCTCACTAGCTTTAAGCACCAGCTGTCAGAGCAGTTTACAGATCACTGCACCTGTACTTAGCCTATCTGTAAACAGCCCATCTATCTACCTACCTCATCACCATACTGGTATTTATTTATTTAGCTCCTTTGCACCCCAGTATCTCTACCTGCACATTCATCTTCTGCCGATCTACCATTCCAGTGTTTAATTGCTATATTGTTTACTTCACCACCATGGCCTATTTATTTCCTTAACTTACCTCATTTGCACTCACTGTATATAGACTTTTTGTTTTCTTTTGTTCTACTGTATTATTGACTGTATGTTTTGTTTATTCCATGTGTAACTCTGTGTTGTTGTATGTGTCGAATTGCTACGCTTTATCTTGGCCAGGTCGCAGTTGCAAATGAGAACTTGTTCTCAACTAGCCTACCTGGTTAAATAAAGGTGAAATATATAAATAAATAAAATTACATTTGACATGATCACTTAGTATTGACTTTTCAATATGACCCCACCTGGGATTTGAACTCACAACTTCTGGATTTTGGGTATACAGATTTTTTTGGCTGCATCAAGTCTATCTTATTCTCAGAAGTTCCCTGCCACACATGAGTATAACAGAACTGATATTGCAGGCGAAACCCTGAGGAAAATCAAAACAGGAAGTGGCTTCTATTTTGAAAACTCCATGTTCCATAGCCTCCCTTTGCTGGATTTAAAGGGATATGAACACGATTCCTTTTCCTATCGCTTCCTCAAGGTGTCAACAGTCTTCAGACATAGTTTCAGGCTTTTATTTTGAAAAATGAGCCAGAACAAAAACATTGCGTCAAGTGGTCACATGAGTTTTGCTCGCGCGACAGAGTTTGAATAGGTATTGCTTTTCCCTCTCATACTGTAAAAGACATTTGCGGTTGATATATTATCGATTATATATTTTAAAAACAACCTGAAGATTGATTATAAAAAACGTTTGACATGTTTCTGTGGACATAATGGAAACTGTTTGGAATTTTCGTCTGCGTTGTCGTGACCGCTCTTTCCTGTGGATTTCTGAACATAACGCGCCAAACAAACTGAGGTATTTTGGATATAAAATAATCTTTATGGAACAAAAGGAACATTTGTTGTGTAACTGGGAGTCTTGTGAGTGAAAACATACAAAGATCATCAAAGATAAACGATTAATTTCATTGCTTTACTGATTTTCGCTACCTGATGCTAAGTGGACTTAATGTTTTGTCGTGCGATCGATAAACTTACACAAAACGCTTGGATTGCTTTTGCTGTAAAGCATAATTTCAAAATCTGTCACGACAGGTGGATTAACAAAAGGCTAAGCTGTGTTTTCCTATAATGCACTTGTGATTTCATGAATATAAATAATTTTAGTAATATTTATATGCTATTCAGCGGTTGTTGATGACACTTATCCCGTTAGTGGGATTGCAGACATAACAAGTTAATATATCTCTGCAATTAGCAAAAGAGTGCCATCTGCACTGCTATTTTAGTTAATCTGACTATTCTCTCATCATTGATTTAATTGACTTATTTAAGCAATTAGAGTTTTTTTGTTGTTGTAAAGTTGTCTAATGTTAGCTGGTCATATTACTCTGTGTTAATGTTACACCTTAATCACTATGATAAATATAATACTTTTCCTTGAGTGCATTTTCAGCACAACTGAGATGGACATTGAAGTACAAAGTGTAGGAATGCAGCTGAAATCTGTCATTGACACAGACATGGAGGCGGAGCAGGAAGGTCATGAAGCAAGAGGTTGTGAGTACAAATCCTAGGTGAGGACATGTTGAATAATAATTAACACAGTTAATACATGAATAAATGAAATAAACATACTCAATGTAATCATATACTGTACATCAAAGTGTGTCAAATATGCATGTTGAAAACACCATGTTAAAAGCGCTGTTTGTGTGTCCCTAACATTACCAACAGGCAAAGAGCTGCGAATGTATCAGTGGTTCACCAATCAGTGCCTTGATGGGCTTGGCAACAGTAACAAGGGGTGATGTGTAATGAAACTAGGGTGCGAGTGCCCTGGGTTAAAAAAAAAAAATTGTGGGGGGGGGATTTCTGTGACCATCAGATGACAAAAACCTCCAGAGGACCATGCAACAACTTCCCAATAACATCCTAAAAGTGTCCTGAAGGATGTACCCGGGAAGGGGGAGACAAAATGTGAACTAGACAAAACCTCCAGGGGACCATGACACAACATCCAAAGAGAGGGATTCCTAAAGCCTAAAGTGAAGTCCTAACCCCGGACCTCTAGAGCCCGAGCTAGCCCCATGTACCCCTGTACACACCTAGCTCCATGTACCCCTGTACACACCTAGCTCCATGTACCCCTGTGCACACCTAGCCCCATGTACCCCTGTACACACCTAGCCCCATGTACCCCTGTGCACACCTAGCCCCATGTACCCCTGTGCACACCTAGCCCCATGTACCCCTATGCACACCTAGCCCCATGTCCCCTGTGCACACCTAGCCCCATGTCCCCTGTGCACACCTAGCCCCATGTACCCCTGTGCACACCTAGCCCCATGTACCCCTGTGCACACCTAGCCCCATGTACCCCTGTGCACACCTAGCCCCATGTACCCCTGTGCACACCTAGCCCCATGTACCCTGTGCACACCTAGCCCCATGTACCCTGTGCACACTTAGCCCCATGTACCCCTGTGCACACATGTACCCCTGTGCACACCTAGCCCCATGTACCCCTGTGCACACCTAGCCCCATGTACCCCTGTGCACACCTAGCCCCATGTACCCCTGTGCACACCTAGCCCCATGTACCCCTGTGCACACCTAGCCCCATGTACCCCTGTGCACACCTAGCCCCATGTACCCCTGTGCACACCTAGCCCCATGTACCCCTGTGCACACCTAGCCCCATGTACCCCTGTGCACACCTAGCCCCATGTACCCCTGTGCACACCTAGCCCCATGTACCCCTGTGCACACCTTGCCCAATGTACCCTGTGCACACCTAGCCCCATGTACCCCTGTACACACCTAGCCCCATGTACCCCTGTACAGGCACACCTGCTTGAGCACAGTACAGTCCTACTATACACCAACCACGGATTCTACCTAAAACCACATATGACTTGATCCTACACCCCACACGAACATGTACACACACATACAAACAAGCTCTCGCGCACACACATGCACACGCACCTACACAGACAAACATTTACCCAAACCTACTCCAAATCCTCAACACCCCCTCCCAGGCCTGTGATTAACTGAGCTAACGGAACTAAGTGCTGATTGAGGCAGTAATCCTGATGAATCTGATGTTTTATGTATTGATTGATCTGACTCTTTTATCCACTTCTCCTCTTTAAGCAGCTGTGCATCTGGACTGATTAGCACCAGTCTGCTCTCTCCCAGGACTAGTACACAGAGCCACGCTGTGTGTGTGTGTGCCTGTCACCTGGGACTCAAGCCTCTGTGTGTGGGTGTGGGTGGTATGTTTGGATTTGGTTGGTGGTATGTACAGTAGGTGTGTGTGTGTGTGCTTGCAAGCGCACAGACACACACACGCAAGTGTAAAAACAGAAATGAAGGCAGAGCACTGGGAGAAATTAACAGTGGCGTTCTTCTCTCCTCATTCCTACTGATCACATTCCCTCAGACGAAATAACAACACAAACTCAACCAAGCAAATAAGACAACCCCCATACCACAGCGCTAATTGCGAACCTAATTATTGCACCGGCTGCGACTGGTGGCGTAATAAGCACGGCTCTGTCAAACACTGAGCATCTCTTCATCGCAAAGGAATCAAGGCGCATAGTAATTTGAACAAATATATTTTGTCTTCACTAAATAATATTAAAAACTGGAAATTAATTCTGATTTGGGCCGAGTGGTGTGTATTGATAAACAATAACAGTGGGTGCTTTGACGGAAACAGACATAAATAAAATTTTACTTTATGTGTCTAAACAAGCAATGTAATAGTGTAGAGAATCATTGTACCATCTAAACCGCTGTGAAATATATTTTCAATCACCTAAAATATTGTATTTTCTGCTGTTTTAAGCTGGTGCACAAAACCGAAAGTAAAAGACGCAAAAACCAAATTTAAGAATGGGAAGCATAGAAATAGCGCACACAGAACAGATCTACCGGTTCTTAGACTTGCTTTAAGAATGACACATCTATGTCGATTTGGTCAGGTCGCCCAAAAAAGCTTTACTATTGAACTTAAGAACAGAAGAAAGAAAATATGTCCCTTTCATTGCCCTGGGCCATTGGGATTTCATTAGACCAGAGGGAAAAGTACGACCAAGGACCTGATCGTGGACTCAGGAGGTTGAAAAGGTTTGGCAAGGGCCCTCAAATCCTCAAAAACCTCTACAGCTGCACCATTGAGAGCATATAGACTGGCTGCATCACTGCATAGTATGGCAATAGAGGGTGGTGCGGACACCCCAGAACATCACTGGGGCCGAGCTACCTGCCACCCAGGACATCTATATCAGGCAGTTTGAAAGGAACGCCAGGAAAATCATTAAAGACTCCAACCACTCAAGCAAGCCATAGACTGTGCCCTCTGCTTCTGCACGGCAAGCGGTACGGGTGCATCAGGTCTGACACCAACAGGCTCCTGAACAGTTTCTATCCCCATAAGACTGCTAAATAGCTAACAAAATGGCTACTCTGAGTATCTGAGTTGACATTTGTATTTTACTCTTATTTTGGCACTGTCTCTATGCACACAGGGCCCTACAAACTACCAACACATTATCCAACACACATACAAACATTATTTGCTTACACACACATAATATGCACATACATCTATACCAACTCAAAAACAATGTACACTGCTGCTACTCTGTTTATCATATACATTAAAGTGCATTCGGAAAGTATTGAGACCACTTCACTTTTTCCACAATTTGTTACGTTAAAGCCTTATTCTAAAATGGATTAAATAAAACATTTTTCTAATCAATCGACACACAATACCCCATACTGACAAAGCGAAAACAGGTTTTTAGATTTTTATTTTTATTTTTTTAAGTCCCACAGTTGACAGTGTATGTCACAGCAAAAACCAAGCAATGAGGTCAAAGGAATTGTCCGTAGAGCTCTGAGACAGGCGTGTGTTGAGGCACAGATCTGGGAAAGGGTACCAAAACATTTCTGCAGAATTGAACGTCCCCAAAAACACGGCGGCCCCCATCATTCTTAAATTTAAGAAATTTTGCACCACCAAGACTTCCTAGAGCTGGCCGCGCAGCCAAACTGAGCAATCGGGGGAGAAGGGCATTGGTCAGCAGAATTGAACAAGAACCCGAAGGTCAGTCTGAAAGAGCTCCAGAGTTCCTCTGTGGAGATGGGAGAACCTTCCAGTGGGATAACCATCTCTGCAGCACTCCACCAATCAGGCCTTTATGGTAGAGTGCCCAGACGGGAAGCCACTCCTCAGTAAAAGGCACATGACAGACCACTGGGAGTTTGCCAAAAGGCACCTAAAGGACTCTTAACATGATTCTCTGGTCTGATGAAACGAAGATTGAACTCTTTGGCCTGAATGCCATATGTCATGTCTGGTGGACACCAGGCACTACTCATCACTTGGCCAATTCCATCCTTACGTTGAAGCATGGTGGTGGCAGCATCATGCTGTCGGGATGTTTTTCAGTGGCAGGGACTGGGACACTATTCGGGAGAGGGAAAGATGAATGGAGCAAAGTACAGAGAGATCTTTGATGAAAGCCTGCTCCAGAGCGCTCAGGACCACAGACTGGGGGAAAGGTTCAACTTCTAACAGGACAACAACCTAAGCACACAGCCAAGACAACGCCGGAGTTGCTTCGGGACAAGTATCTGAATGTCCTTGAGTGGCCCAGCCAGAGCCTGGACTTTGAACTCGATCTAACATCTCTAGAGAGACATGGAAATAGCTGTGCAGTGACGATCGCCATCCAACCTGACAGAGTTAGAGAGGATCTGCAGAGAGAATAATGGGAGAAACTCCCCAAATACAGGTGTGCCAAGCTTGTAGCGTCATACCCAAGAAGACAAGGCTGTAATCTCTGCCAAGGGCGCTTCAACAAAGTACTGATGGTCTCCCAAGTGGCGCAGCGGTCTAAGGCACTAACAATTTAATCCATTTTAGAATAAGGCTGTAATGTAACAAAATGTGCAAAAAGTGGAGGGGTCTGAATACTTACCGAACACACTGAATCTTGATGGCTAGTCACTTCTCCCCAATACATATCTACCTCTATCGATCCAGTATCCCTGCACATTCCAAATATGGTACTGGAACTGAACCTGTCGCGCTCTAGTGACTCCTGCAGGCGGGACGGTTGCCTGCAGGCTCGCCAGTTGAACGGTGTTTCCTCCAACATGTTAAGAAGCGCGGCTTGGCGGGTCATACTTCGGAGGACGCATGACTCGACCTTCGCCTACCGAGCCTGTTGGGGAGTTGTAGCGATGACACAAGATCGTAATCACGAAATTGGGGACAAAAAGGGGGTACAAATGACCCCCTCCCAAAAAACACTTGTAAATTGAAAGGTGCAGGGGGGAAAACCAGAGGGGAAAAGTCCTTGTAACAGAGTGCTAAATTCCTAGAACAGAGGGGAAAAGTCCTTGTAACAGAGTGCTACATTCCCTAGAACAGAGGGGAAAAGTCCTTGTAACAGAGTGCTAAATTCCCTAGAACAGAGGGGGAAAGTCCTATGACCAGAAGGGGAAAAGTCCTTAGATCAGAGGGGGAAATGGTTTATATCAAAGGGCAAAAGTCCTTGTAACAGAGGGGGGAGAGTCCTTATAACAGAAGGAAAAAGTGAATGCATGTGCGTTGCAGCTTATTACCACTCCGTATACAACTTCCTGTCACTTCGCCCGTAAAAAAAACAACTGATGACTGTTGGCGTTAAACCGGACGTACGTTCATCTTTTCTTTCAGTGTGGAGAGTCTCTTCAGATTCACTCTGGGATGGGAAAAGGCAGGGATGGGAAACTCCAGGCCTCAGGGGCCAGAGAGGTCTCACACCTATTCCCCGTCCTTAGCAAAAAAAACAGCTGATTAAACTAATGTCATTCTAAACTGAAGATCATGATTAGTTGATTATTGGAGTCAGGTGTGTTAGCTGGGGCTGGGTCAAAAGTGTGACACCAATCAGGTCCCAGAGGACTGGAGTTGCCCACCCCTGCTCTAAAGCAAGCGAACAAGGACTACACACATTCAAGATATGGCTTCCTATAGTGGTCCTCTAGCCCCTTGCTAGACCTGGATGTGTTTTTGGCAGTGTTTAGAAGAAGATTGTGGTTGGTTTGGTGTACCATCTAATGTCTCTCATAGGGCCTGATCAGAGTGGAGCCTCCATACATAGCCCAGAAGAAAATAAAGAGCTGAAGAAACAAGAGTTTAAAGGGATACTTTGGGATTTTGTCAAACAGGCCCTTTATCTACTTCCCCAGAGTCAGATGAACATGTGGATGCCATTTTGATGTTTCTGCCTGCAGTGACTGGATGTCTATGGCTATCTTCTAGCATTTGACACATACATTTTAGAGAATTTATTGTATTACGTGTTAAACAAAATCTCTTTCTCTCAGCAATTGTATTAGTATAAAATAATCAAATGTTCCCATTTTTTTTTTGCATACAATATAGCTCACTATTTGTATGATTTATTTTATATAGTCTTTTTTGGTCTTCTATATCGAGGGTGCCAATAATTTTGGACCTGACTGTATCTGGTCTTCTCTTACCAGTGATACATCTTGAGAGGGTGATAAATTGTTGTTTATAGGGGTACATTTACAGGGGGGTGCTAAAGGGGGCGGGGGGGGTACAACACCAAACACCCACCCCCTCACCAGGGGGACAGGATTTTATTCACGGCTCTCTGTCCCGAATCGTAATCAGATACTTCCACATACCCCAGGTTTCCTGACGACTGGAGCGCAAATTACTGATGTGCATAAACACCCACCATAAATAAGCCACACACATTCAATATTCACATATTCAAATATCCCTCAGGAAATGGGAGTGAAATACAGCTGTACACATACAAATGGAGCACACACGTGTGTGTGTGTGATGTTTAGTGCCTTAAAAACCAGGCTCTGGTATTAGGAAAACAACCTCTAACTCAATGTCAACAAAACAAAGAAGATGATCGTGGACTTCAGGAAACAGCAGAGGGAGCACACTTTTACAGATGCACAATCGAAAGCATTCTGTCGGGCTGCATCACAGCCTGATACGGCAACTGCACCGCCCTCAACCGCAAGGCTCTCCAGGGGGTGGTGCGGTCTGCACAACGCATCACAGGGGGAAAACTATCTGCCCTCCAGGACACCTACAGCACCCGATGTCACAGAAAGGCCAAAAAGATCATCAAGGACATCAACCACCCGAGCCACTGCCTGTTCACACCGCTACCATCCAGAAGGCGAGGTCAGTACAGGTACGTCAAAGCGAGGACCGAGAGACTGAAAAACAGCTTCTATCTCAAGGCCATCAGACTGGTAAACAGCAATCACTAACTCAGAGGCTGCTGCCTACATTGAGACCCAATCACTGTCCACTTTAATAAAGGGATCACTAGTCACTTTATACAATGCACTCTAAAATAATGGCACTTTAATAATGTTTACATATCGTACATTACTCATGTATATACAGTATTTTATACCATCTATTGCACCTTGCCTATGCCGCTCATCCATATACATACATGTACATATTCTCATTCACCCTTTTAGATTTGTGTGTATTAGGTAGTTGTTGGGGAATTGTTAGATTACCTTGATCAGTTGTTGATTTGATATTACTGTTAGATATTATTGTTATATATTACTGCACTGTCAGAACTTGAAGCACAAGCATTTCGCTACACTCGCATTAACATCTAACCATGTGTATGTGACAAATAAAATGTGATTTTATTGGATTTAAAAAGTAAACACAAACACTGTAGCATTGCTGTAATTTGTTCACACACAAACTTTTTGTATGGTCAACTCCAAACACACCCCATCCCACACCCAAATACATCCCTGTTCTCTTGGGGGTTAGATCCAGTGCATCATGGCCTCTGACCTCTGGGTCAGGGTCAAGAGGGCGTCTGACTGACCGACTGCTCAAAGACATGCCCCCCCTACACCTCTAAAGCCAGATTATCCTCCAGCGTCTGGGGCTGGACTGACGTCCCACTGTGCTCCTACTGTGGTCCCATTGTGGTCAATAAGCCGTTAGAGCTCTTCAAAGTAATGCCGTCGTATGGGCAGCCACTCTGGTGGTCTAGCCTAAGATAAAAGTTACAGTTGGTGTGTATCGTGCGTGCATGCGTGTGTGCATGTGTGTATATGTATGCCTTCGTGCGTGCACATGCGTGACGTAGCGTTGCCTCTTGAAAACAGAGAGACCAGTGAGTCAAGTCAATGCAGCCCCATCCAGCCATATAGCAGAGTTCTTTCCAGCCAAGCCAACCAGAGACCTCGTCTTTACATTAGGAATATATAGCTAGCTACCTCCTGTTTACCTAAATGCAAAAGTGCCAACACAGAGGCTGCATCCCCAATTGACCCTATTCCCATTATAATGCCCTGCTTTGCACTGCTTTTGACTAGGGCCCATAGGGAATCCCTGGTCAAAAGCAGTGCACTATAAAGGGAATAAGGTGCCATTTGGGACACAGACATATTGATTCCTGCTGTTTATGCATGTAATCTTCTTTTGAATAATTCACACAGTCCTTTGATAGAGTAGTAAATCAATTACTTTCTCCCTGCCTGCGCCCTCCCACCCCACCCACCCGCGTGTCCTTCTCTCAGCTACTCCTCCCGTTCAGTCAGAGGAGCGGGACTCATAAATTCTCACGTCAGAGGGTAAGAGGCAGAGGCAGGTGATGGAGGACAGAGGGCATTACCGATGAAGTCAACAAACTCTTGTTGAAGTTTTTCCTCCACCACCCTCTCTAGTCTACACTCTGTTACATGGTATCAGGGTGTTGCCAACTGCTCTCTTGCGCCATCTCCATCTCTCTTGCTTCCTCTTTTCTTCTCCCACTCCCTCTTTCTCTCTTATTCCTTCTTTCCCTCCATCCCACTCCCTCTCTGTCTCAAAGATCTCTCCCTCCTTCCTTCTCTCTCAAGTGAGCTGGCATCCTCAGCTGGTTGGGAGGACCATGAGGACAGAGGTAAGTGGATTCGAATCCGACCCACTTCCCTTCGGACTCCAAATGCTTCTACCTTTCCTGTCTCCTCTTCACTGTCCTATCTCATAAACCATTTAAAAAAGAATAATAATAATAAGGGAATATGTGAAATTGCACGGCTTCATTTGGTGTAATTCGCAAAGCTGCTAAAGGTTGTTTGCTTCCCAAGATCACCTGTAAATCAGAAAATCTAACTTTGTGGTCCAGGGTGTCGTTGAGAACAAAAACATTAGCGTTTCATATGGTTCCCTAAAAGGAGCGTGGTTGTAGTGGTTTAGTATGCAGGGAGCATGGCTACGCTAGGCTAAGGGAGGTGACTCTGAACTGGCTCTACATCAAGAGTGTCATCATCCCCTTTGACCTCTCTCCATTATTCATCCCTTTATCCTAAGGAAAAGCGAGAGAAAAAAAGGCACATGGAATCTGCTGTTCGTTCCCACCCAAAAAGGAGGAGAGGAAAACCTTTTCACTTTGTTGCATGGCACTCTGACCCCGATATTACAGAGAGAAAAGAAGAACCTGGGAGATGTTGGACATAACATTTTCAGAACCGTCCCTGGGGTCTTTTTCAGGGGGCCCAAGTGATGTGCCGGAGCGGCCGCGAGTATAGACTTCATATGTGTGTGTGAGAGAGAGAGCCGAGCTACAGTACCAGTCAAAAATGTGATTAATTCCAGGGTTTTTCTTTATTTTTTATATTTTCTACATTGTAGAATAATAATGAAGACATCAAAATGATGAAATATTATATTATATGGAATAATGTAGTAACCAAAAAAATGTTAATCAAAACAAAATATATTTTAGATTCTTCAAAGCAGCTACCCTTTGCCTTGATGACAACTTTGCACACTCTTGGCATTCTCTCAACCAGCTTCATGAGGAATGTTTTTCCAACAGTCTTGAAGGAGTTCCCACACATGTTAAGCACTTGTTGGCTGCTTTTACTTCACTCTGCGGTCCAACTCATCCCAAACCATCTCAATTGGGTTGAGGTCGGGTGATTGTGGAGGCCAGGTCATCTGATGCAGCACTCCATCACTCTCCTTCTTGGTCAAATAGCCCTTACACACCCTGGAGGGGTGTTGGGTCATTGTCCTGTTGAAAAAAAAATGATAGTCCCACTAAGCGCCAACTAGATGGGATGGCATATCACTGCAGAATGCTGTGGTAGCCATGCTGATTAAGTGTGCCTTGAATTCTAAATAAATCATCAAAGCACCCCCAGCAAAGCACCCAAACACCATCACACCTCCTCCTCCATGCTTCACGGTGGGAACCACACACGCGGAGATAATCCGTCTCACAAAGACGGAACCAAAAATCTCAAATTTGTACCCGTCAGACCAAAGGACAGATTTCACCCTGTCTCTTCTTCTTATTGGTGTCCTTTAGTAGTGGTATCTTTGCAACAATTCGACCATGAAGGCCTGATTCACGCAATCTCCTCTGAACAGTTGATGTGGAGATGTTTCTGTTACTTGAACTCTGTGAAACATTTATTTGGGCTGCAATTTCTGAGGCTGGTAACTCTAATGAATTTCTGCAGCAGAGGTAACTCTGGGTCTTCCTTTCCTGTGGCGGTCCTCATGAGAGCCAGTTTCATCATAACAATTGTTTGTACAATTTTTTATTTAACCTTAATTTAACTAGGCAAGTCAGTTAAGAACAAATTCTAATTTACAATGACGGCCTACCGAGGAACAGTGGGTTAACTGCCTTGTTCAGGGGCAGAACAACAGATTTTTACCTTGTCAGCTCGGGGGTTCGATCCAGCAACCATTCGGTTACTGGCCCAATGCTCTAACCACAAGCCTACCTGCCACCCCGATTGATGGTTTTTGCAACTGCACTTGAAAAAACTTTCAAAGTTATTGAAAATGTCAGGATATACTGACCCTCATGTCTTAAAGTAATAATGGACTGTCATTTCTCTTTGCTTATTTGAGCTGTTTCTTGCCATAATATGGGCTTGGTCTTTTACCAAAAATTCTGTATACCACCCCTACCTAGTCACAACATAACTGATTGGTTCAAACGCATTAAGAAGGAAAGAAATTCCACAAATTCACTTTTAAAAACGCACACCTGTTAATTGAAATGTATTCCAGGTGACTACCTCATGATGGTGGTTGAGAGAATGCCAAGAATGTGTAAAGCTGTCATCAAGGCAAAGGGTGGCTACTTTGAATCATCTGAAATATAAAATATATTTTGATTTGTTTTACACTTTTTTGGTGACTCCATTTGTGTTATTTCATAGTGTTGATGTCTTCACTATTATTCTACAATGTAGAAAATAGTAAAAAAATAAAGGAGGAGGAATGAGAACGTACCAGATGTTCTCATGCTGCTTTGATGCTGGCGCTGTCCCTGCAACACAAGAACACATTTCCTCCTCGTTAAATAAAGTGTGAGCTACAACTCCTTAAATAAACATTAGTCCGCACAAAAGCCACAAGACACATACACACACACAGAGCGAGAGAGAGTCACACAGACAACACACACACACACCTCACTGCATTCCCCTAAGCCTCTCTCCATCCCGGGAATAACCTTTATAATTGCTGTTTATCAAGGGGTGTTCTTCATTTGGTGTTTCAAAGGGAGAAGCATTTCTGAAGAGGCCTGTCTTCCTCTTTCAGAGCCGGATGACGATACCATTATGAAACCCGTCGGTCCGTCCCGTCCGTCCGTCGATTCGTCCCGTCCGTCCGCCTGTCCCGGTTGGTCCGTCCCGTCTATCTGTCCCGGTCCGGTCGGTCCATCCCGTCCATCGGGCCGTCCCGTCTGTCCCGTCCCGTCCGTCCGTGTGTGTATTCTGAAGGTATAGTAATTGGTGTACAAGATAATATTGGTTACAGCTAACCTAAATTCGGCTACTTGACTTCCATTAAATAGTTCCTTTCCCCTGATGCCATCTGTTTGTGAACATTTACAGTGAAGGTACAGCAAACATATTTTACATTTAGGCTACATTTGAATCATTTAGCAGACGCTACTCTCCAGAGCGACTTCAGTGCAATCGATTTAAGACAGCTATGTGAGACAACCACATATCGCAGTCACAAGTAAGAACTTTCCTCAATAAAGCAGCAAAATCAGTGCAAATAAGACAAGTGCACAAGAAAGGCAAGTACAAGTTAGAAAACACCCTGCATCCAGTCAGAGAGGAAGAGTTGAAGGGAGAGGTTTCAAAATCTGTCCACAAAGTGAGGAATTTTTGTACGGTCAATGAGAGTGTCGAATTTGATCCAGTTCACCCAGTGCCGCTCCCAGTTCACTATCCATCTTACTAGGATGCACAGAAGAATGCAGCTTGTGTCCCAAAATGGCACCCTATTCCCTTTAAAGTGGACTACTTTTGTTTGGATCCCTATGGCTTTCCCTATGGGCCCTGGACAAAAGTAGTGCACTATAAAGGGATAAGGGTGCCATTTGGGATGCATTCATAGGCTACATGATCAAAATTGGTCTTGATTGCATCAAAAACGGGCTTTGCTTAATCAAAAGAGAATAAGAACATACACACAGAAAGGAATTGGCTTAATTGTTAACCTTACACAGACAGACAGGCTGATGATATGTATGTATGTATGTGTGTGTGTGTGTGTGTGTTGCCCTGACGTTTCCTGAACTTTGACTTGCTAATAACCCTACAAACTACAGAGAGGGAAACGGTGTGCTAATTACCAAGGAATAATTAATAAAACATGTATGTATTATTATGATCAGTGTAGCAGCATCCACAGAATGGAGAGAGGAGGAAGGGGGGTGGGGGGGGGGGTAGTCGGTTTAAAAAGAGCAAATTGGCAGTAAATAATAGATGCATTTTTGGCACATTTCAAAATTGTTGCAGAGGAAATCAAAAGATAAAGATAAAGCAAACAGTTCCCCCTTCCCTCTCCTCCCCCGCACTGCCCCCCTCTCTCCTGACAACCCATACACTGACCATGGCAGGCCTTTCGGTTTGTGTGTGTGTGTGTGTGTGTGTGTGTGTGTGTGTGTGTGTGTGTGTGTGAGAGAGAGAGAAATAGAGAGAGAGACAGAGAGTACACAGTGGCAGAATACGTGACCACTGTGACTGACTCAAACTTAAGGAAAGCTTTGACTATGTACAGACTCAGCGAGCATAGCCTTGCCATTGAGAAAGACCGCTGTCATGTTTACTCTTCATTTTTTTGTTGATTTCACTTTTGTTTATTATCTATTTAACTTGCTTTGTCAACGTAAACATATGTTTCCCATGCCAATAAAGCTCTTAAATTGAATTGAGAGAAAAAGAAGCGAGAGACAGGGAGAGGCTTATCGACAGACTTCAGCCCCTAATGTAGCCAGCAGCATCACAGTGTAAATCTACACCATCTCTAAAATTACCACTAGCCGCCTTGGCAGAGAAACTCAATTAAATCTCTCCTCTCTCTCTCTCTCTGCCAGCCTGTTGCCCCTCCTCCCCCATATATCTGTCCCTAACCCCCTTTCTCCTAATTGTCACAATGGTACCCCGATACCACCCCCCACCCTCCATAAATCCATCCCCAGCCCAAAACAAAAGAGAGTTGCTAATGGCAGCGCATTTCAGAGGAACCCTTTTGACTGCTGCACTCCTGGGTGTGAGGGCAAGACTCAACAGCACCAAGTGGCCCAAAGCTAATCTGCGATTTCTCATCTCCTCCACAACAAAAAGACAAAGCGAGGAATTGAGTCAAGTTGTTCATTACCGCATCAATCACTGGGTGAGTCTGTATGTGACCACTTAAGAAAAAAATGTCATCTAGTTTTAATTACATTACATTGTCCATAACACACCACCCGCATTTATTATACATGAGCTGCCGGAGAGGAAAGAAACAGGGAGACATTTGTTACCGCGGCGACAGCGCGCTCTTATCTAACGAAGCGCAATTAGCGGGAAACAATTTCACATGGAGCTGGAGCAAGAGCTGGGTCTGCAGTCAAATCATGCTCCCTCACTCTCTTTCGATTTGTGCTCTCGCCTCACTCCCCCCTCCCCCTCCCCCATACCTCGCTCTGTCTATCTATCTATCTATCTATCTATCTACTGAATCTCTCTAGGCACTCTCTCCCTCTCCCTCCCCCTCAATGGCTAGTCCTGTCATGACTTCATCAATAACCCCCGACCCCTCCGGTCCCCTATCCAGCCCTGTCTGTCCATCCCAGGACCGAAGGGACAGCTCATTCCATTAGAGGCCTCTAGGCCACAGGGACACACAAGACAGGAGGACCATGTTATTGGCAAATGAATACAGAACAAGCAGCACACAGAGAGAGGAGGACTCACAAAGGCCCCTTTAACACTCGCTCCTCTCGTCTTCTAAAACATCATATTCTCTCCCTCTCTTATCAGGTCTTCAGGGACTCCTGCTCTTTTTCCCTTTCCTTCCCTCGCCAGTCTGTCCGTCCACCCCTCTCTCACTCCCTCTGCCTTCAACATTGATTTCTGAATTAGGCCTGCGATATTAAATAATTAATATACTTGCCATGATTGATGTTTTGCATTAGCCCAATATTAGGTTATCAATCAACATCCACTTGGTTTAATGTAATAATATTGAAAAAGTGTCAGGGGCTGTTCATCCAATTTGTATTTGAGGCAGTGCAGATAGTAATGTCGGTGTAACACAAGGCCGCCGAGATGGAAGTGGCTGGTTCGACATCCATAGGGGGCAGATTAGAGGGGGAGAAAAAGAGGGAGGGAGAGAGAGAGATAGTGGGAAGAAAGAGACAGACGAGGAGGAGAGGGAAAGGGAGACAGAGAAAAAAAATCAAGAGAGTGAGAAAGACAGAGGGGGGAGGAGTTGGCACTGTGGACTCCACCCCGCACAAGCTCTGACTGTCTCTAATGTTTAATAGTGGTTTGTTGAATGCTCTTTTATTAACGATCAGGGAGACAAAGCGTAGGAGTGACCTAGTGACATCACTTCTCCTTTAGGTAACTTTATAAAACCGATCAGTTTACAGCCACACTACCTTAACACACACACACAGTGTGACATACTAAGATTGCAAATTCCGGGAACTTTGCCAAAAGTCACAGGTTTTTCAGAAATACCAGTCATTACATTATTTCTGGGAAAGTTAACGGAATTTTGCAACGCCATAAGATACTAATAACCTCTTCATTAATAGATGCTTATTTCATTAAATAGCTTATTTAAGAGCCAGTCTACATTATTTGTGAGCTAGAAAAAAATGCACGACACTGAGCAAAAGTATAAACACAACATGCAACAATTTCAAAGATTTTACTGAGTTACCGTTCATATGAGGAAATCAGTCAATTGAAAAACATTCATTAGGTCCTAATACCTGGATTTCAAATGACTGGTCACAGAATCCTTAAAAACAAAAAAAAATAAAAGGAGTGTGGATCTGAAAACCAGTCAGTATCTGGTGGGACCACCATTTGCCTCATGCAGCGCCACACATCTTCTTCCCATAGAGTTGATCAGGCTGTTGATTGTGGCCTGTGGGATGTTGTCCCACTCCTCTTCAACGGCTGTGCAAAGTTATTCGACATTGGCGGGAACTGGAACATGCTGTCGTACACGCCGATCCAGAGCATCCAAACATGCTCAATGGGTATGCAGGCCATGGACGATCTGGGACATTTTCAGCAACATGCAACATGGGGCCGTGCATTATCATGCTGAAACATGTGGCAACAGCTCTGGTGGACATTCCTGCAGTCAGCATGACAATTGGATGCTCCCTCAAAACTTGAGACATCTGTGGCATTGTGTTGTCTGACAAAACTGCACATTTTAGAGTGGCCTTTTATTGTCCCCAGCACAAGCTGCTCCTGTGTAATGATCATGCTGTTTAATCCGCTTCTTGATATGCCACACCTGTCAGGTGGATGGATTATCTTGGCAAAAGAGAAATGCTCACTAACAGGGATGTAAACAAATTTGTGCACAACATTTGAGAGAATTTGGCTTTTTGTGCGTACGGAACATTTATGGGATCTTTTATTTCAGCTCATGAAACATGGGCCCGACACTTTACACGTTGCTTTATATTTTTGTTCAGTATAGAAATGAGAAGTAGAGATAAACATTTCTCCCCTTCGGTATCTGACCTAGGTAAGTAAAAGCAGAAGGGAAACACGAGGGCTTTTGATTAAAAAGACAAAGAGAAAGAAAAGGAAAGTAGAGGAAATGGCCAGCGCGTGATAAAAGAGAGAGATGAAGGGAGCAGAGAGAGAGAGAGAGAGAGAGAGAGAGAGAGAGAGAGAGAGGACATCCAATTGGACAACCCCGGCCACAGAGCACGCTGCTCTCGAGAAATCAGTCAACCAACAGCATCGAAGGAAAGGGAAGGGGAAAATAAGAAAAAAAGCTTTGTCCTGTGTTTGTTCCCGTAAAAGGGATCATTATTTATCCCTACTTAATTAAGAGAAGGAGGACAAACAAGTCAACGTGTTAGAAAGAGCTCCAATTAATGCTCTGCCCTTTTGCTGCCGGGCCAATATTAGCAAATTGGAGATGTCTGGCGTATCCATCAGCTGGAGGGAGAGAGGGATGACTAGGAGTCTGTCTGGGGGCTGAGAGGCTGCAGCTCTGTCTAAGTCTGATGTCTGGCCCTGTCAGCATCATTAGCTCACATCTACATCTCTCTCTCGCTCTACTACATCTAATCCCTTTCTCTGTGTCTCTCTCGCTCTCACACATGGATCCTATATCATTTTCCCCTAACTACATACCGTATCACTCTCTCTCTCGCGCATGGATGTCCCTCTCTAATCCTACTGTAGCTCCTGGCAGCACACAATGAATTAAAGCCGGAGCTCCAGATCAAATCAAATCAAACTTTATCTGTCACATGTGCCGAATATAACAGGTGTAGACCTTACCGTGAAATGCTTACTTACAAGCCCATAACCAACAATGCAGGTCTAGAAAGAATTAAGAAAATATTTACCAAAACGAACTAAAGTATAAAAAAATATACAGAGGGTAACGGTACCGATGTGCGGGGGTACAGGTTAGTCGACGTAATTTGTACATGTAGGTGGGGGTAAAGTGACTATGCATAGATAATAAACAGCGAGCAGCAGCAGTGTAAAAACAAATGGGGGGGGTCAATGTAAATAGTCCGGGTGGCAATTTGTTGAATTGTTCAGCAGTCTTATGTCTTGGGGGTAGAAGCTGTTCATTTCTTGGTGACAGGGGGCAGTATTTTCACGTCCGGATTAAATGCATGCCCAAATTCAATTGCCTGCTACTCATCCCCAGAAGATAAGATATGCATATTATTAGTAGATTTGGATAGAAAACACTCTGAAGTTTCTAAAACAGTTTGAATCATGTCTGTGAGTATAACATAAGTTATTTAGCAGGTGATACCCAGAGGACAAACCATTCAGATATTTCTTTTTTGAGGTCACACTCTTTTCAATGGGTTTTCATTGGGAATCCAGATTTCTAAGGGACCTTCTTCCAGTTCCACTGGATGTCAACAGTCTTTAGAAATTGGTTGAGGTAATGAAGAAGTACGGCCATCTTGAACGAGGGTCACTTGAAGTGTACTGTTGGATAGAGGCGCGTGACCAGAAAGCATGCTTCAGTTTGTTTTCTTCCTATATTGAACACAGATCATCCCGTCCTCAATTTTATCGATTATTTACGTTAAAAAATACCCAAAGTTGTATTACAAAAGTAGTTTGAAATGTTTTGGCAAAGTTTACAGGTAACTTTTGAGATATTTTGTAGTCACGTTGAGCAAGTTGGAACCGGTGTTTTCCTGGACCAAACGCGCCAAATAAATGGACATTTTGGATATATATCGACGGAATTAATCGAACAAAAGGACCATTTGTGATATTTATGGGACATATTGGAGTGCCAACAAAAAAAGCTCGTCAAAGGTAAGGCATGAATTATATTTTTATTCCTGCTTTTTGTCGCGCCTGCAGGGTTGAAATATGGTTTCTCTCTTTGTTTACGGAGGTGCTGTCCTCAGATAATAGCATTGTTTGCTTTTGCCGAAAAGCCTTTTTGAAATCTGACATGTTGACTGGATTCACAACAAGTGTAGCTTTAATTTGCTATCTTGCCTGTGTGATTTAATGAAAGTTTGATTTTTATTGTAATTTATTTGAATTTGGCGCTCTGCATTTTCCCTGGCTTCTGGCCAGGTGGGACGCGTCCCACATATCCCAGAGAGGTTAAGGAGCCTTTTGGTCCTAGACTTGGCGTTCCGGTACCACTTGCCATGCGGTAGCAGAGAGAACAGTTTATGACTTGGGTGACTTGAGTCTTTGACAATTTTTTGGGCTTTCCTCGGACACGCCTAGTATATAGATCCTGGATGGCAGGAAGCTTGGCCCCAGTGATGTACTTGAACGTAGGCACTTCTCTCTGTAGCGCCTTATGGTCCGATGCAGAGCAGTTGCCATACCAGGCAGTGATGCAACCAGTCAGGATGCTCTCGATGGTGCAGTTGTAGAACTTTTATGAGGGTCTGGGGACCCATGCCAAATCTTTTCAGTCTCCTGAGGGGAAAAAGGTGTTGCTGTGCCCTCTTCACAACTGTCTTGGTGTGTTTGGACCATGATAGTTCGTTGGTGATGTGGACACCAAGGAACATGAAACTCTCGACCCGCTCCACTACAGCCACGTCGATGTTAATGGGGACCTGTTCGGCATGCCTTTTCCTGTAATCCACGATCAGATCCTTTGTCTTGCTCATATTGAGGGAGAGGTTGTTGTCCTGGCACCACATTGCCAGGTCTCTGACTTCCTGCCTATAGGCTGTCTCATCGTTGTTGGTAGTCAGGCCTACCACTGTTGTGTCGTCAGCAAACTTAATGATGGTGTTGGAGTCGTCGTTCAGCCACGACTCGGTGAAACATAAGATATTACAGTTTATAATGTCCCTTTAGTAGGATAGTCTTGATCGATTTCCATCCATTTTGTTTTCCAATGATTGCACGTTGGCCAATAGAACGGACGGTAGTGGAGGTTTACTCACTCGCCTACGAATTCTCAGAAGGCAGTCTGACCTCCGCCCTCTTTTTCTCCGTCTATTCTTCACGCAAATGACAGGGATTTGGGCCCGTTCCTGAGAAAGCAGTATATCCTTTAAATCAGACTCGTTAAAGAAAAAAATCTTTGTCCAGTTTGAGGTGAGTTATTGCGGTTCTGATGTCCAGTTATTTTTGGTCGTAAGAGACGGTAACAGCAACATTATGTATAAAACGTGAAAAAACTAACAAAATAGCACAGTTGGTTAGAAACCCGTAAAAAGGCAGCCATCCAATCCGGCACAATTCTTTGTCGTCAGTGGTCAAGTTTCAAATAATTGCATTAGGTCTTCAGGTTTTCCGACCTCGCCTCCTCTCTTTCTCTCACTCCCTCTTTCTCACTTATTCCCCCTACTTGACATGGCAGAGATGAATATCTTGAGTCAGCATGAATGGAGGGGACATAGGGACTTGAGCTGCAAAGGAAGGCAAGTCATTGGATTTTCCAGGGCTAACAGAGAGGACCATTAGCCCAGGGCTCATCACCTATGCATTATCCTAGCGCTCCCTTCTCAGGCCTCCTCAACCTCCCCTGGCTGGTGGATGTAACCCTTTCACCACCGCACTCCTGAGGAGGGCTTAATTTATACCTTCAGAGACTTAAGATCTGAGCCTGGAGATAGAGAGCTATCCTCATAGATACTAGGAATGGATAGTAAAATCAAAAGGTATACAGTATAAAGACTAT
This sequence comes from Oncorhynchus nerka, assembly GCF_034236695.1. Taxonomy (NCBI): domain Eukaryota; kingdom Metazoa; phylum Chordata; class Actinopteri; order Salmoniformes; family Salmonidae; genus Oncorhynchus; species Oncorhynchus nerka. The sequence continues at coordinate 53,453,054 of NC_088406.1, forward strand.
GTATTAGGAGGACAAACTGCATCATGAGGACACAATGTATTAGGACAACCTGCATCATGAGGACACAATGTATTAGGAGGACAACCTGCATCACGAGGACACAATGTATTAGGAGGACAACCTGCATCATGGGGACAATGTATTAGGAGGACAAACTGCATCATATGAGGACACAAAGTATTTGGAGGACAATCTGCATCATGAGGACACAATGTATTAGGAAGACAACCTGCATCATGAGGACACAATGTATTAGGAGGACAAACTGCATCATGAGGACACAAAGTATTAGGAAGACAACCTGCATCATGAGGACACAATGTATTAGGAAAACAACCTGCATCATGAGGACACACTGTATTAGGAAGACAACCTGCATCATGAGGACACAATGTATTAGGAAGACAACCTGCATCATGAGGACACAATGTATTAGGAGGACAACCTGCATCATGAGGACACAATGTATTAGGAAGACAACCTGCATCATGAGGACACAATGTATTAGGAAGACAACCTGCATCATGAGGACACAAAGTATTAGGAGGACAACCTGCATCATGAGGACACAAAGTATTAGGAAGACAACCTGCATCATATGAGGACACAATGTATTAGGAAGACAACCTGCATCATATGAGGACACAATGTATTAGGAGGACAACCTGCATCATGAGGACACAATGTATTAGGAAGACAACCTGCATCATGAGGACACAATGTATTAGGAAGACAACCTGCATCATGAGGACACAATGTATTAGGACAACCTGCATCATGAGGACACAATGTATTAGGAAGACAACCTGCATCATGAGGACACAAAGTATTAGGAAGACAACCTGCATCATGAGGACACAAAGTATTAGGAAGACAACCTGCATCATGATGACACAAAGTATTAGGAAGACAACCTGCATCATATGAGGACACAATGTATTAGGAAGACAACCTGCATCATATGAGGACACAATGTATTAGGAGGACAACCTGCATCACGAGGACACAAAGTATTAGGAAGACAACCTGCATCATGAGGACACAAAGTATTAGGAAGACAACCTGCATCATATGAGGACACAATGTATTAGGAAGACAACCTGCATCATGAGGACACAATGTATTAGGAGGACAACCTGCATCACGAGGACACAAAGTATTAGGAAGACAACCTGCATCATGACGACACAAAGTATTAGGAAGACAACCTGCATCATGACGACACAAAGTATTAGGAAGACAACCTGCATCATGAGGACACAAAGTATTAGGAAGACAACCTGCATCATGACGACACAAAGTATTAGGAAGACAACCTGCATCATATGAGGACACAATGTATTAGGAAGACAACCTGCATCATATGAGGACACAAAGTATTAGGAAGACAACCTGCATCATATGAGGACACAAAGTATTAGGAAGACAACCTGCATCATATGAGGACACAATGTATTAGGACAACCTGCATCATATGAGGACACAAAGTATTAGGAAGACAACCTGCATCATATGAGGACACAATGTATTAGGAAGACAACCTGCATCATATGAGGACACAATGTATTAGGAAGACAACCTGCATCATGAGGACACAATGTATTAGGACAACCTGCATCATGAGGACACAATGTATTAGGAGGACAACCTGCATCACGAGGACACAAAGTATTAGGAAGACAACCTGCATCATATGAGGACACAATGTATTAGGAAGACAACCTGCATCATATGAGGACACAATGTATTAGGAAGACAACCTGCATCATATGAGGACACAATGTATTAGGACAGAGCACGCCCCTTGCAAATAACCAAACAGTAGCATGCTAAGCCACACACACCTGTACAGCTGATTCAAAGCTGTGTAGACGTGTGTTCATACATCATACACACTCTCCCCCCTCATCATCAGTTAAGCACTACACAAACCCACCACACAGAGTAACCACAAAGTACCAATATCACCACACAAGGCACAGCTTAAAAGCAATAAACTTGTCACCACAAGACGGGGTATCCTCCAAAAGACAGACGCAGAGCGACAGCTCCTAGAAAATGAATGGGGGGCGAGTAAGATGACTGCTGTCAAATATCAGCGCGAGAGATAGACGGAAAATGAGAGAGAGAGAGAGAGAGAGAGAGAGAGAGAGAGAGAAGCAAGGGTGACAGACAGAAAAAGAAAGAGCGAAGGAGGGGCGACGGTATGAAGGAGAAGACATAATATTATCAGTCAGAGCAACATCTCACCTCGTCAACCAAGCGTGTCAGTGAGCATTTAAAGTTGTTAAGACAGCGGATAAACACAGCAGGAATATGTATTAAAGGAGGGAGAGAGAGAGAGATGTGTGATGCAGAGGAGGCCTATCCAACTGACGCAACGTCCACTGATCACGTGTGCGTTTGTGTGTGTGTGCGTGTGTTTGTGCGTGCGTGTGTTTGTGCGTGTGTGTGGTTTGTGCGTGCGTGCGTGCGTGGTTTGAATGGAATAAAGCGACATGGGGGCTAGAGGAGGTTGCCACTGTACAATAAGATATGAACGACTCGGCTCTCAATCCCTGATTGTCATCTCTATAACTCCGTTTGTACAGGTCCCCACCAATAGAAATTGTACTCCTGTGCGTATGATACTAGAGGTCGACCGATTATGATTTTTCAACGCCGATACCGATTATTGGAGGACCAACACACACAAAAGCCGATACCGATTAAATTGGCCGATTTGTATATATATATTTGTAATAATGACAATTACAACAATACTGAATAAACACTTTTATTTTAACTTAATATAATATATGAATAAAATCTATTTAGTCTCAAATAAATAATGAAATGTTCAATTTGGTTTAAATAATACAAAAACACTGTTGGAGAAGAAAGTAAACGTGCAATATGTTTACGTTTCAGTTCTTTGCTCAGAACATGAAAACATATGAAAGTTGGTGGTTCCTTTTAACATGAGTCTTCAATATTCCCAGGTAAGAAGTTTTAGGTTGTAGTTATTATAGGAATTATAGGACTATTTCTCTCTATACCATTTGTATTTCATATACCTTTGACTATTGGATGTTCTTATAGGCACTATAGTATTGCCAGTCTAATCTCAGGATTTGATAGGCTTGAAGTCATAAACAGCGCAATGCTTCAAGCATTTGCGAAGAGCTGCTGGCAAACGCAGGAAAGTGCTGTTTGAATGAATGCTTACGAGCCTGCTGCTGCCTACGACCGCTCAGTCAGACTGCTCTATCAGATATCAAATCACAGACTTAACTATAATAAAATAAACACACAGAAATACGAGCCTTGGGTCATTAATATGGTCAAATCCGGAAACGATCCTTTCGAAAACAAAAACGTTTATTCTTGTGAAATACAGAACGTTTCCGTATTTTATCAAACGGGTGGCATCCATAAGTCTAAATATTGCTGTTACATTGCACAACATTCAATGTTATGTTATAATTATGTCAAATTCTGGCAAATTAATTACGGTCTTTGTTAGGAAGAAATGGTCTTCACACAGTTCGCAACGAGCCAGGTGGCCCAAACTGCTGCATATACCCTGACGCGAATGAGCTTTTGTTAAATCATCACCCGTTTGGCGAAGTAGGCTGTGATTCAATGCTAAATTAACAGGCACTGCACTGATTATATGCAACGCAGGACAATCTAGTTAAACTAGTAATATCATCAACCATGTGTAGTTAACTAGTGATTATGTTAAGATTGATTGTTTTTGCTAACTAGCAATTTACCGTGGCTCCTTGCTGCACTCGCGTAACAGGTGGACTGCTATGTAATCGGCATCCAAAAATGCAGATTACCGATTGTTATGAAAACTTGAAAATCGGCCATGCCGACTAAATCGGTCGACCTCTAGTATACGCACAGAGGTAGTAGCTATTTTAAACTGTTAAGAGGATTGGGGGGGGCAGAGGGGTGGGGTTGAGATAATGAATGGTAGGGCTGTCACTTGTCCCCCTCTACAATGGAAACACAGACAAAAGTCAGCGGTTGCGTCGCAAATGGCACCGTATTCCCTTTATAGTGCGCTACTTTTGACCAAAGCACTATGAGCCCTGGTCAAACGTAGTGCACGATATATAGGGAATAGGGTTCCATTTGGGACTTAGAGGATGTTTTTAATCAGATCACGATGCCCCCACCCCTCCGCCCCCCCTGACACAGAGTCACACCCCCTCTGTCCTAGCTCACTAGACACGATTTACTACTCTTAGCAAAATCCCAAAAAGCATAATCCCAATAAGAACTCCGTTAAAAGTGGGGTAACCCATTCTCCACTTTATGTTGCTCCCAAAAGAGGGTTAAGTGCAGTCGATAAAAAGTGGGGGGAGATGAGCTGTAATATTTGACTGATTTAATGGCTGCCTGCCTCCACTCCACCCTCTCCAAAACACCCATGCCAGGGCAGACAGAAACCAGGGAGTATGGAGCAAGGGTTTAGGGAGTAAGGGTTTAGAGTTTAGGGAGTAAGGGTTTAGACCGAGTTACTTTGTGACAAATGATGAGGTTGAAAAAGCTATACCACTAGAATGTTTGATTTATTTATTTATTTTGTGAGTGAGTGAGAAGTTAGTACTAAGAGTTTGGAGGGAGTTTAAGAGTGAGCAGGTCAGTGAGAGGGTTAGAGAGAGCGTTACCAGGGGAGACCTGACAGTCCACTCAGGTAATGTCTGACAGTTCACAGCACATTAATAGTTCAGCGAGATGAGGGGAGCACCGCTTAATAATTAAGCAGGATCATAGCCCTGCCATATGACTTAGATAGACGACTGCTCCAGGGTCAAATGGGTCATCTTCATCACCATTGTTATTATTGCTAGCATCATCGTCTTCATCGTCATTGTTAATATCCTCATCCTCATCATCTATACTAGTATCTCATCTCTCGTCAGTTTCTGAATACACTCCCCTCCCTCTAATCACTACCTGTACTCAAAGTGTAACTGAGGCCCTGGTGAGGCCTGGTGGATCTCAGAACACAGCCACCAACATACAGGGAGCAACGCAGCAATGTGACAAAGGAACGCCTCACATGCCAAGAAGAGGGGAGTATAGACGCAGAGGTTTATCTCAACGAGCTAGGAGGCCAGTGTTTCCCTGTCCCTCTCCTGTACCTCTGTATAGGTGATTGTCACATATTCACAGTAGAGCCCCATTGAAAAGCCACTGTGTCACACAAATACAGCACACCTGGGAGGGGGGGCAGCCACTGATTAAACACTCACCAATCATAAACCCAGACTGAATCAGCACCTCCGGACCGACTCGCACATTATTTCACCCCAGGTCACGGAGAGAATTGACGCATGTATCAAGACTCCTTTACCACATCAGTCCATGGGTCCCATCTCACTGGTGGTGGAAGGAATTTAATTATAAAGCTATGTTTTAAAGAAAATGGACTTCTTTTTAAAGCAAAGGGCGGGGAGGAGGAAATGGGAAAGACAAAGAGCAAAAAAGACAGAGATAGAAGGAAGAGAGAGACAGAGAGAGAGAGAGAGCAATCAATCCCCCCCCCCTGGTTCCTTCAATAGCCAGAGTCCTTTTCATGTCGCCACAATTAGAAACTTTGCCTAATCAGAAAGGGGGGGGGGGGGGAATCGCCCTATTATGGAACGAGAAACAATGCCACTCTCTTACTCCCAAACATTTTCTCCTCCCTCCAAAAAAAACTACTCCATAGATTGAAAATACTTCTCGTACACAAAGAACAATGCGCGGCGGTATAGAGGAGCGGAGGGGATGCTTCGTCGTATTGAAATCACACGTGGAAATCTTTTGGCTTGCGTACGTCGCAGACCCCAGAAACTGATGGGGAACAATGGTGCACCGAGCACAGCATCTGTCATGGCAGAATATAAAAAGATGATCTTGGCACCAAACGAAGGAGGAGAAAAAAAAGGGAGGAAAAAAGGAGGGGAAGGAAGGAGGGGAGGGAGGGAAGCGCGAGGGCTCTAATTCATTTGCAACCGTTCGGCTTCTATTTCAGGCTGCCGGTAAGTGCCAGGAGTTAACAAGTAATCAGTTTCAAAATCCTTCCCTTCAATTGTACACTACGCCCTCATACGACTCTCTACAGGGGCAGAGGGGGGAATAGCAATCTGTCTGTCTGCTGAAGCAGCATACACACACATCTTAACAGACAGACACACACCTTAACGCACAAACACACACAAAAAACGTGACGCGCAAACACACAGGACTGGTATGCTTTGTACAATACGCACTGACACACACACACACACACACACAAACAATGGAGACAAGGTGACATAAGGGGGGCAGTAGATAAAGAATAAAACAACAACTGGAAGCTGAAAGGGTGTGATGGTGTGGCTGTAGGGAGGGATAGAAGAGAAAGAGAAGAAGTCCCTGAACAGAGGTGTTCTTGGCCTGGTGTCAGCTTGGGGCCGCTGCCTGAGAGGCTGTGTTCATGACTCTCCTGCTGGGTTTATTCTTCTCTCCTTTTCTCTCGTCTTTTTCTTTCTTTCTCCCTAACTCTCTCCCTCCTGACCTGTGCGGGCCCGAGGCCCTCTGAGGCCCCTTCACGAGGAGCATTCATTCTCCTTCTCCTCTCAGTAATCTGGCAGCTCCAACAACATGGTGCTACAGTACAACCTGCCACACAGCAACACAGACCCCCCCCCCTCCTTTCTCTCTGCCACTCAGTCTCTCCCTGGTCAGTTAAACAATACACTAATCTCAGGTCTACTGCGTGCGTGCGGGGGTGTGTGTGTGTACAGAACTATACACGCTCACACACACACAAACACACCTGATTTATCCCAGCAGGACTGCCCGGCTGAGTGACAAAGCAGCGCTCGGGGTGATATTGTTTTGTCTTTCTGACCGACGGACAGAACAAGAGAAAGAAAGGAGAAAAAGAGAGACTTATGGTCACTGCTTAGTGCAGGCACCGCGGAGAGAGAGAGAAAGGTATCGACTAGGTCCAGATGATATGAATAACAATAAGGTTGAGAGGCGATATGGGGCCTATCTTGCTCTCTCTCTTTTTCTCGTTCTCGTTCTCCCTCTTCCTCTCTCTCTCTCTCTCTCTAGGCCCCGATAACCTGCAAACCGTCAGGCCCCCACCCAGCCCACTCTGAGTGAGTCAGGCTTTGTGGCCACTTATCCTGGCTGTACACTTGTAAGGGAGAGCCGGGATAATCACCCTAATCTAATTAGGGTTAAAGAGGGCCGTGACTGACGCACCGCGCCGTCCAGCCGACACCTCCACTGGCCCAAATCCTGTTTGCATCCCCCCCAAAAAAGAAGGTTGTCATATTGATTATGCAAACGAGGGGCTAACGGGTATAGCCCCTGTCGCTACCGGGCTCTCCTGCCAGACGGCTGCAGCTGACAGCGGACTAGCTGGGGAGCAGCGGGAGGGAGAGAGGGAAAGAGACTGCGGGAGAGAGCGAGCGAGAGGGGGATTAGCCTGTTTGGTTTAGTGGTTTAGGCCAATTTGTGTCCTCCATCCCTCTTGCCCCCATCCCCCCCCCCCAGCCTTTAAAAATAAATCTATTTTCCTTATACATCTGTTTTCTTGTCTAAAGAAAGTATATGTAAAGTCTGTGTTAACCTATTGCAGTAGAGAGTATAGGCTATAGGGTGGATTGGGGAGAGAAAAGTCGTTTTCCGCTCCATCGTGATGGAAATTAGTAGTAGGCCTATGCGTGGCTGCTGGTCGGGAGATAAACTCAACACAAAGCACACGTATCACTCTCTCTCGTATTACCCCCACAAGCTTCATCAACCTCCACCCTTTCTCTTTCTTTCTCTCTTTTTCTTTCTTCCATTTCTCCTACAATAGAGTTGACAACCGCCCTTTCAGTAGTAGAACGACACGTCAACACGACGAAAGGAAGTCCCTCTTCACTAATCCAGCCAACCAGGAACCCTGTGACCCTGCTCCCATACAGGGACAGGCAACTTTGTGTCAGCTTTGTCTTATTAGAATTGACACATTTGAAGTAGAGTAGACAATCGAGAAGGTGACGTATTATTTTGGGGGGGGATGGGGGGGTTGCGTGCGTGTCTGTGTGTGTGTGTCTGTGTGTGAGAGAGAGTGCTAGAGTGTAACGAGAGCGAGATATGGCAGTAGTTGCGGTGCTGCCAGATTACTGAGGGGACAATGAGAATGCTCAAACCCTACATCCCAACCCTCCATCTAAACCCGAGCACTCGGTTCCGCCACCTCTGGTCTCTTGGCCCTCCCAACCCAACAGGAGTGGCCACTTAGCCCAGTCAAAGCTGTTCTCTGTCCTGGCACCCAATTGGTAGAACAAGCTTCCCCCTAAAGTCAGGACAGCGCCCCTGCCCATCTTTCGAAGACATCTGAAACCCTACCTCCTTGAAGAGCATCTTAAATAACTCCCGGCGCCTCCGGTAAAGTATTATCTTAAGATGAACGCACTAACTGTATGTCGCTCTGGATGAGAGCGTCTGCTAAACGGCTAAAATGAACAAAAGTGAGAACACAGTCATAGAGATCCTGTAATTCACCATTTGTGTTCTATATGCAATTCTATGCACCTAAGTATTGTAAGTGAAAACAGGAGGAGGGAACTGGGCTTGGTCTCGCTCGGTCTCTCTGAAGCTGTGGGTGGTGTTGCAGTAACTCATGCATGTTGACACCTAACAGACAGCGCGTGTTAGTGACTCTGCCTGCCATCCAACTCACCGCTAATTGCATTCATATAACGTGCTAATCACCACAGACGGCACTTTGTAAAAAAGATGACGCAGATCATCTTGTGTGTGTGTGTGTGTGTGTGTGTGTGTGTGTGTGTGTGTGTGTGTGTGTGTGTGTGTGTGTGTGTGTGTAAAGTGCAGACTCACACACAGATAAACACACACCGAAAACCTGGGATAGGGTGTTTACCTGATATTCATGGAACATTAAGAAGGCCCAAAGACTCCAGACTGCGTGTGGGTGCAGTGTGGGTGTGTGTGTGTGTGTGTGTGTGTGTGTGTGTGTGTAGGCATGTGTATTTTGCTCACTCACTGATGTTGTCAGGTGTCATAACACCAGCTTTTGCTTAATTTATCAATTTGATTCATTTCTGTGTGAAATTGAAACTTGGCTGATTTTCTGGCCCGTTGTTTTCCTTGGGGAAATAAAACGGCTGTGTGTGTGTGAGTTATGGTGACGTTGTCCAAAAAGGGCTCACCTAGACCGATGTCTGAAGTCTGTCTACATTAGCAAACGTACACATAAGGAGAAGTAGGTAAATTATGTCTCTCTCTTGATTAGGGAACTGAATCACACGCAAAATATTTCCAAACTTCATACTTTCCCTCCAAAAGTTTTAGCTGTGAATGGGAGAGGTAGCGAGGGCGAGGCAGGGACATCGAGAAAGAAAGAGTTGGGAAGGAGGGAGGACGAAGAGCAACACGAACACCTTAGATCAGCACAGCTCGATTCCGTCTTGTATTTCATTCACATCCGACTATGAGATCAAACTCTCTCTCTGCTCTTTTCTATCAAACGCTGTTCCTCACACTCCCGTCAGTCCCCTCATCTACCGGAGAAACCACAAACCAAGGGGGGGGCCAGTTGAGAAAACGTATCGCTTCATAAAAAAGCTCCGTTGATATCAGACGTCTCTATCCCGGGCCGTGTAATATTCTGTCACGCGTTTGTGTGCATTAGCTCTGTTTTATCACGTGGGAATATGATTTCATATGTCCCGCAGTCAGAGCAGAGTAGAATTAATGACGTCAGAGGTAAGTATATGTGTGGTAAAATAACTATATTAGTGGATCCGTTAGGATGGGAGGAGTGGGAGAGGGTGTGTGTGTGTGTGTGTGTGTGTGTGTGTGTGTGTGTGTGTGTGTGTGTGTGTGTACAGGCAGAGAAAGATTGAGAGAGAAGCATTACCCCATGTGATGAATTAAACATTGGGGAAAGAAATCTAAACTTGAGTGGGACTGGGAAAAGGATACGGAGAGAGGCTGGCAGGCTTCATAAGTTGAACGTGCTGTGCGTTAATGTTCAATAACAGCCGTGTGTGTTTGAGTACGTGCGTGCTCTGCCACTGAAATTAAACAAAGGCCATTTGCTCAACAGCAATAAACTGGGACTCCCGTATGCTCACACTTCGGTACTTCCACGATACACAAGTTAGTTTGGTAGACAGCTTGATGCAGATTTGTCGTGGATAGAGTGGATGTGGTGGGTTCGGGTGTATTTGTGCATAATGTGGGTTTGCGCCCGTGTGCGTGTGTTAGGGATGTGACAAACGGAAAGACGTGATAAACGGCATTTTTAAAATCGGTTTTCAGTTAAAACGGTAATGAAAAATGCATAAAATGTCATGTGACCTCACAATGCAGCTGCCAGGAACAAATTGGGTCCCTTTCACATGGTTAACCACTGCACCTGTACTACCCTTACTGGACCACAAAGTTAGCATTTCCTTCTCTTTTTAACTTCTCAAAGTATTGCCATACAGGAATTCGCTACTGTTGCTTGACATCCTCTGCTATTTTCCCAACTGTTAACGACAACGACGCAGTGGAGTGTCGGCTCCAAATTAATTGATTCCTCAACTCCCGGTATCGCCTCCAATTTCAGAGTGTCAAGACTCTTTAGCTTAAGTATTTTTGGAACGGAGGAGACTGATTCGTTGCTGTACTTCCGAGAACACAAAGGGGCACAGTATACAAAGGTCGTCCACCAGGCAGACAGAGTCAGAACCGTGCACTTGGCCTATCTATCGGCAATCAAAATATGTATGAAATGTATCTCGTCATTTCTTGGCTTGCATTGTGTCGCAACTTCAGTAAAGCAGGGCCTATCAATGACACAGCTTTCCCTAGGACTTTATAGCCTATCGTCTAGTTAGGTTATAACATGGAAAATAATGTTTTGTATAACTGCACTGTGATTTTTATTTGGTGCAGTTACAAACTAAAAAACTTTTTTTCTATTAGTCATAAGGACTCCAATTTCATGTAATAATTTAAACGTTCACACCCCTAGCTTGTGTATGTCTGAAATGAGACAAAGGCCATTTGCTCAACAGCTGGGGCTCACACACATTACTCACGTTTTTGTACTTACATATTGTGTGTTTGTGCGTGCATGCGTGTGTGTGTGTGTTATGAAATCTATTTTCCCCCCTCTTAGCTCAGTGCAGACAAGCATTGAATAGCTACTAAGCCAAGCTCAGATACACCGGTTGTATGTCTTTCTTCACCTGCAGATGATTCTGTACAAACAGACTTGACAATGATGTATTAAAGACTGGAAGGGGAAGAGAGGGCACCGGGCATCTTCTAACAAAACTAAATAGAACAAACCCAAATGAAGACGCAAACTCGATAGGTAATTTGTTAAGCGGTACAGTGAGGCGTTATGATCTAGTGTGTGTGTGTGTGTGTGTGTAAGGACTAGTGAGGACGCAAAGGGCACGTGAGAATAATCAACTGAAGCACGCCACACACGTACCAATATATGTCTAACAGGATGTAAAAACTATAATGAGCTATAATGTAAAAACTATAATGAGCAGAATATTTTGATTTAGATGTCTTCTTTGATGCCTGGGAATATCATATTACAGGAAGAATAAACAAGATATAATCATTCAAAAATGTATAATGGTAAAGAGAGACATTTGATGGTATGATACTAGTTAGTATAGAAGCTAATAGATGGATTGGTGTGATGATGATGGTGATGACTTGCTATAATCCCTGTGGTGAAATCCAGTGTCTCTGCTCCTCCTATAAGCAGCAGCATTGCGGCAGTGACAAAACTGACAGCTGGATCAAAGTCCTCACTAAGCAGCTCCAGGTGGCTGTTTAGAGGTGTCAAGCACTTCGCCATCTCTAGTTTAGTCCCTCTTTAACCCACTCATTTGTGGATGATATGCGTTGCTCTGTAACAAGCGATAAAGTGTTTCAAGGCATATGTAAAACAATGCTTTCACTCAGGGTTGGGTTTTTTCTTGTTTTTGACAGCCCTAGCACCTTTTTCATCCTCTCCCCACTCTCAATTATTAGAACCTGAGCTGTAAATTATGATAATCTTGACACACGCGCGCACACATGCACGCACTTCACACCTGCACCTCCTTCCGCCCCTAATTTGCATCCAGGTTGCAGTGCCGGGTGGTGGGAGAGGAGCAGTGTGATGCTAGGCGGTGTGTGTGTGTGTGTGTGTGTGTGTGTGTGTGTGTGTGTGTGTGTGTGTGTGTGTGTGTGTGGGGGAGGCTCGGCTGTGCAGCCCTTTAGAGTGTCTGTCAAGATCAAAGACGGCCCCTTTCAGAACTGCTGGCTGACACGGAGCCGTGTGTGGTGTTGTTTTCATTAAACATTTATCACACTCCTAGTATGACAGCAGGCAACTTGGTGCTCGGGCAACATGTTTTCATGCAAAATGTATTGAAAAAGACGAGCTCTTGTTGTCGTTCATACTGGTGGCAAAGGGTAAACGGGTGATTTTTGAGAGAGGTGTGTGTGTGTGTGTGTGTGTTGGATAGGGCTGGGCGATATAGCCTAAGAATCATATCTACATTTTTTTTTTTTTAACGCATGAGCACTTCACGATACAATTGAAGTTGGAAGTTTACATACACCGTAGCCAAATACATTGAAACTCAGTTTCACAAATCCTGACATTTAATCCTAGTAGAAATTCTAGGTTTTAGGCCAGTTAGGATCACCACTTTATTTTTTGAATGTGAAATGTCAGAATAATAGTAGAGAGAATTATTTATTGCAGCTTTTATTTCATTCATCACATTCCCAATGGGCCAGAAGTTTACATACACTCAATTAGTATTTGGTAGCATTGCATTTTAATTGTTTAACTTGGCTCAAAACCTTCAGGTAGCTTTCCACAAGCATCGCACAATAGGTTGGGTGAATTTTGGCCCATTCCTCCTGACAGAGCTGCTGTAACTGAGTCAGGTTTGTAGGCCTCCTTGCTCGCACGCGCTTTTTCAGTTCTGCCCACAAATTTTCTATAGGATTGAGGTCAGGGCTTTGGGATGGCCACTCTAATACCTTGACTTTGTTGTCCTTAAGCCATTTTGCCACAAATTTGGAAGTATGCTTGGGGTCGTTGTCCATTTGGAAGACCCATTTGCGACCAGGCTTTAACTTCCTGACTGATGTCTTGAGATGTTGCTTCAATATATCCATGTAATTTTCCTTCCTCATGCAGCAAAGCACCCCCACAACATGATGCCGCCACCCCTGTGATGCTGCCACCTCTGTGATTCACAGTTGGGATGGTGTTCATCGTCTTGCAAGCATACACTTTTTCCTCCAAACATAACGATGGCATTATGGCCAAACAGTTCTATTTCTGTTTCATCAGACCAGAGGACATTTCTCCAAAAAGTATGATCTTTGTCCCCATGTGCAGTTTCAAACCGTAGTCTGGCTTTTTTATGTCCGTTTTGGAGCAGTGGCTTCCTCCTTGCTGAGCGGCCTTTCAGGTTATGTTGATATAGGACTTATTTTACTGTGGATATAGATACTTTTTACCAGTTTCCTCCAGCATCATCACAAGGTCCTTTGCTGTTGTTCTGGGATTGATTTGCACCTTTCGCACCAAAGTATGTTTATGTCTCGTAGACAGAACGTGTCTCCTTCCTGAGCGGCATGACGGCTGCGTGATCCCATGGTGTCTTTACTTGCGTACTATTGTTTGTACAGATGAACGTGGTACCTTCAGGCATTTGGAAATTGCTCCCATGGATGAAACCGACTTGTGGAGGTCTTCACAGGTTTGCGGTCCTTTGTCCTTCTGTACCCTCGGACGGGTCGCCGACTCGTCCCGGCTCCCACTCAGCAGTGCCCGAGTGTTCTTATGCGCGTCTCCACTGCTTCCAGGAAGCCCTCCAAAGTCTGGGGCGCACATAGACTCACTGCCCTCTTCATGTCATGGGGTAGCACCTGTAAGAAGCGATCCAGGACCACTTTGTCGAGGATGGAGAGGGTGGATACGTCGGTGAGGAGCAATAACCTGATGACGCGCAGTAGGTCGCTCATCTGGGCACGGGGGGATGCGTCGGGTACGAACCTCCAGTCGTGGAACCGTTGAGGCCGCTGGGCCAGGCTGTACCCATAGCGGCTGAGTATCTCCCGTTTAAGTCCGTCGTAGTTAGCCGCCTGTTTGTCGTTCAGATCCCAAAACGCCTTTTGGGCCAGCGGACTTGCCCACTGCGGCCTTGGCCATCCTTCCCGTAGCGCTGTCCTTTCAAACGTACAGAGGTATGCTTCGATGTCATCTTCTTCCGTTAGCTTGATTAAAAACTGGTTGGAATGTGACCCAGGAGACGATCCTCCTTGTAGCTTCCTGACTTCCTCAACGAGGCGGACGTTTTGTGAAGTCGCTGTTCCTCTAGCGTTCGTTCCTGAACCGCCTGTTGTGCTTGTTGGGCCCGGACGAACTGAGCTATCAACTCGTCCATGCTGATACTGTGTAAACGTCAACCTTGATCTGACCACATTATCAGAGATGCCCGCATTGCATTCTCCACGACTTGTGGCAGACCAGGGGGTTTGGTTAAGACGTTTACCCATATCAGACACGGACAGAGAAGGATTAGCTCAGTTTCAAGGGTGTTTATTTGAATAATAGATCAAAAAGAAAAGGATAGGTCTCCCCAATGAGACCCTCTCCGGGATACCGTCTTCTGGGTTCCGGGTCTGGCTGTATCCTGTCGGGCACAAAACTGAACTCCCCCTTGTTACCTCTGCAACCGTCAAAAATAACACGGGAGTCCTTTCTTCCACCACTCTCCCTGTGTGCTGCCCTTCTGGCAGCTTTATGGGACTTGTACAGCTGGTGAGCAATCAGCCCATGATTACTCACCAGCTCCCAATCAGCCCCAATTAGTCCTGTCTGGAGAGCACGTCGAGACCTGGCACGTCCAGCAGATGGAGCCATCACCTCGTGATGTATACTCCATCTGTTACCAGGCCTCGAGGAGTCTCCCCCAGGTAGCTAACCTGCTGTACGCCACACTACATTGTAATATAATAGCGAAGACATTAAAACTATGAAGTTGACTGTGCCTTTAAACAGCTTGGAAAATTCCAGAAAATTATGTCATGGCTTAGAAGCTTCTTTAGAAGTGTGTTTCATGCTTATTGCACATTTATAAAACTCAGACTAGACAGCTAGTAGGCTTTGGCTAAAATACTGCAAGCATTATGCCCCATGTACGCTAAACATTACCTGGTACACCAATGCCACGAGCAAAAAATGGAGCATTCATTTTCCAGAATGAATGTTCATTGATACTATTGTTTTAGTCGTGTCTGCTCTGCGCGTAACTTGAGTAGTTGAGACATAAAAAGGGTATCGTTAGAAAAGTTTACTTCTACCTCTGTTACAGTAAAATAAGGTGCTTTGGTGTCCGTTCTGTTGGACCAAATCTCAAATGCAAATAGCGAGTTGAAACCTCTTGTCAGAGAGGAAGACGTGATCTCTCAACTGTGTTGGCGTGAGAAGCGGGGGGAGGGGCTTGGTGTGTGTGACCCATAGAGGAAGAGGCGACGAGACAAAGCGAGAGGTTTCACTCTCGCGAAAAAACTACTCCCATTGTTAGGGCGGACGTCTCTTCATTATATCCATATCTCTGATGTAAATGGGGAGGTGGACACTAGAGGTTGACCGATTATGATTTTTCAACGCCGATACAGATACCGATTATTGGAGGACCGCAAAAAAAATAGCCGATGCCGATTAATCGGCCAATTTTTAAAATGTATTTGTAATAATGACAATTACAACAATACTGAATGAACACTTATTTTAACTTAATATAATACATCAATAAAAATCTATTTAGCCTCAAATAAATAATGAAACACGTTCAATTTGGTTTAAATAATGCAAAAACAAAGTGTTGGAGTAGAAAGTAAAAGTGCAATATCTGCCATGTAAGAAAGCTAATGTTTAAGTTCCTTGCTCAGAACCTGAGAACATATGAAAGCTGGTGGTTCCTTTTAACATGAGTCTTCAATATTCCCAGGTAAGAAGTTTTAGGTTGTAGTTATTATAGGAATTATAGGACTATTTCTCTCTATACCATTTGTATTTCATTAACCTTTGACTATTGGATGTTCTTATAGGCACTTTAGTATTGCCAGTGTAATAGTATAGCTTCCGTCCCTCTCCTCGCTCCTACACAACGACAACAGCCACCCTCGAAGCAGTTACCCATCGCTCCAGAAAAGCCGCTGCAAGTCACTCCAAGTCTCAGAGCGAGTGATGTTTGAAACGCTATTAGCGTGCACCCCGCTAACTAGCTAGCCATTTCACATCGGTTACACAAGCCTAATCTCTGGAGTTGGCTTGAAGTCATAAACAGCTGCTGGCAAACGCACGAAAGTGCTGTTTGAATGAATGCTTACGAGCCTGCTGCTGCCTACCATCGCTCAGTCAGACTGCTCTATCAAATCATAGACTTAGTTATAACATAATAACACACAGAAATACAAGCCTTAGGTCATTAATATGGTCGAATCCGGAAACTATCATCTCGAAAACAAGACGTTTATTCTTTCAGTGAAATACGGAACCGTTCTGTATTTTATCTAACGGGTGGCATCCCTAAGTCTAAATAAGTCTCTGCGTGCAATGAACACAAGAGAAGTGACACAATTTCACCTGGTTAATATTGCCTGCTAACCTGGATTTATTTTAGCTAAATATGCAGGTTTAAAAATATATACTTCTGTGTATTGATGTTTATGGTTAGGTACACATTTTATTTATTCGTTATTTTACCAGGTAAGTTGACTGAGAACACGTTCACATTTGCAGCAACGACCTAGGGAATAGTTACAGCAGAGGAGGGGGATGAATGAGCCAATTGTAAACTGGGGATTATTAGGTGACCGTGACGGTTTGAGGGCCAGATTGGGAATTTAGCCAGGACACCGGGGTTAACACCCCTACTCTGACGATAAGTGCCATGGGATCTTTAATGACCTCAGAGACTCAGGACACCCGTTTAACGTCCCATCCTAAAGACGGCACCCTACACTGGGCAGTGTCCCCAATCACTGCCCTGGGGCATTGGGATATTTTTTAGACCAGAGGAAAGAGTGCCTCCTACTGGCCCTCCAACACCACTTCCAGCAGCATCTGGTCTCCCATCCAGGACCAACCCTGCTTAGCTTCAGAAGCAAGCCAGTAGTGGTATTCAGGGTGGTGTGCTGCTGGCATTGGAGCAACGATACGCACCGCATCGATTATATGCAACGCAGGACAAGCTAGATAAACTAGTAATATCATCAACCATGTGTAGTTAACTGGTGATTATGATTGATTGATTGATTGTTTTTTATAATATAAGTTTAATGCTAGCTAGCAACTTACCTTGGCTTACTGCATTCGCGTAACAGGCAGTCTCCTCGTGGAGTGCAATGAGAGACAGGTGGTTAGAGCGTTGGACTAGTTAACTGTAAGGTTGCAAGATTGAATCTCCCGAGCTGACAAGGTAAAAATCTGCCTAGTTAAATAAAGATTAAATAAAGGTGTAAAAAAAATATTTAAAAATAAATTAAATAAATAAATTAAATCGTCCAAATCGGTGTCCAAAAATAGCTATTGTTATGAAAACTTGAAATCGGCCCTAATTAATCGGCAATTCCGATTAATCGGTCGACCTCTAGTGGACAGAGCACAAAAGGAGCGAAAGAGACAAGACCAAAATTACAACACGAGAATAAGCGGCCATAAATGCTCATACAAACAAAAAAGAAAAAAATTGATTCTTGTGATACAGGCATTTGGAATATCGTGCAAAAACATAAATTCAACTGAATTTGATATATCGCCCAGCCCTAGTGTTGGAAGGGGGGCCCCAGAATCCCTAGCTGTGTTGATAATGGCCAATGTGGTGAAAGGTGATGCATGGTATGTTTACCGGAAGGAGCAAATGCAAACAGAAGACGTGCAGGGGAATGTGTGTGTAGGAAGCAGAGCCTTGTTTACCCAGGCTACCCAATAAGGTCAGGAGGTCGGCATGTAATCCACTCCTTATATTTACTGACCACACTGAAGCACGCACACACTTCACTGAAAGCTTACTCTTCGGATAAAACAATGTACAGGTTCAGTCTTTTCTCTTTTTTTGCACGTCACAGCACAGCTTGCCACACCTGCCTCGGTCAGAATCACCAGAGGAAAAATATTTCACTGCGTTAAATTTAAATAACAAATGCCACGTGTCCTCCTCATCATCACCAGGGAAATTAAATGATTTGGTGTCTGCCTTTCTCTCACGGATTTTAACACACACGAGTGCAGCTTGATGTGCTTTGACTCTAACCAAAAAACAGACTGCACCTTAATTAACTTGTTTCATTCAATGATTCTGAAGTCAGACTTAAATTAGTAGGTAGGCTAAATAGTAGACACAGGGCTTAGTCTACAATGTTTTCAAATCACTGTACCAAACATACTCTTCTTTGACTTACTACCAGCCCAGAGGTCGATTGCATTTTAAGACTCTCTCTCTCTACTATTACACCTCTCCTCTCCCCTGTCCACATAAACACTTCACTCCATACCTTCCAAACCCAGTCTGTCTGGAGAAAATTACATCTTTACGGTCCATCTCGTCTCCCACATCGCTCTACATAACAATCCAAACCCGCATCCCGACTATCTCCCTGCTCAGTGCTCACCATCTAACCCGACACACAGAGAGAGAGAGAGAAATACAGAGACAGCATAAAAAAAAAACAGTTTGTTGACAAGTACATTTACATAACCCTCCTAAATCCGAGGTTGGCCTGTCATGTTTGCTACTCATAACCTGCTGCTTATAATCCTTGCCTCATTTTTCCTCCCTGATCCATAAAACCAACCGGGCCCAGCAAGCCAAATTATCATCCTCCACTTCTCCCCATCACTCCAGCCAGCCAGCCTCATGAAACAGCCATAAAGTGGAGGTGGGGGGTGGATATTGATTATGTGGAGAGAGGAGAGAAGAGGGGAAGAGAGTATCGGAGAGGAGGGGAGAGGAGAGAGGGAGGAGAGGAGCGAGGGAGGAAAAGGGAGAGAAAAGAGGAGAGAAGAGAGCAGGGCTGCTGGAGCTCCCAAACCTAATTGGATTGTGGATAGATTTTATTTGGCCGGGTCTGGGCTCTGTCATCACACTCCAGGCCTATGGCAGCCCACGCGCACATGCACATGGATAGATAATACACAATGGTAAACATGTTACAGCAGGGAAAGCTGCCCAGTTCACAGAGTAGCATACAGTGCCTTCAGAAAGTATTCACACCCGTTGACTTTTTCCACATTTTGTTGCGGTACAGCCTGAATTTAAAATGGATTATATTGATATTTTGTGTGTCACTGGTTGAATTATGGTTTTAGAAAGTTTTACGAATGATTTAAAAATGAAAAAATGAAATGTCAATAAGTATTCAACCACTTTGTTATGGCAAGCTATTGGTAGATGGGTAGAAAAATCTAGAAATAAAAAAAGCAGACATGTAATATTCCTTTGAGCATAGTGAAGTTATTCATTACACTTTCGATGGAGTATCAATAGACCCAGTCACCACAAAGCTACAGGCGTCATTCCTAACTCAGTTGCCGGAGATGAAGGAAACCGCTCAGGGATTTCACCATGAGGCCAATGGTGACTTTAAAACAGTTACAGAGTTGAATGGCTGTGATAGGAGAAAACTGAGGATGGATCAACAGCATTGCATCCACAATACTAAATAATTGACAGAGTGAAAAGAATGAAGCCTGTACAAAATAAAATAAAATATTCCAAAACATGCATCCTGTTTGCAATGAGGCACTAAAGTAAAACTGAAAAAGACGTGGCAAAGAAATATACTTCATGTCCTGAATATAAAGCATTATGTTATGGGCAAGACCAACAACAACACATCATGGAGTACCACTCTTCATATTTTCAAGCATGGTGGTGGCTGCATCATGTTATAGGTATGCTTGTCATTGGCAAGGACTAGGGAGTTTTTAGGATGGAAATAAACAGAATAGAGCTAAGCGCAGGCACAATCCTAGAAGAAATCCTGGTTCAGTCTGCTTTCCAAAAGATACTGGGAGACAAATTCACCTTTCAGCAGGACAATACCCTAAAACACAAGGCCATATATACTGGAGTTGCTTAACAAGAAGACATGGAATATTCCTGAGTGGCCTAGTTACAGTTTTGACTTAAATTGGCTAGAAAATCTATGGCAATACTTGAAAATGTCTGTTTAGCAATGATCAACAACCAACTTGAGCTTTCAGAATTTAGCAAATAACAATGTGCAGACATGTACAATCCAGATGTGCTAAACTCTTAGAGACTTACCCAGAAAGGCTCACAGCTGTAATCACTGCCAAAGGTGATTCTAAAATGCACTGACTCGAGGTGTTAAATACTTCTAGAGGTGTTAAATACTTCTAGATCGTTGACAAAAAAAATTACAATTAAATCCATTTTAATCCCACCTTGTAAGACAAAAACATTTTGAAAAAGTCTAGGGGTGCGAATACTTTCTGAAGGCACTGTATCCTGTGTGCCCCTTATAGCCTGAAACCCCCACATGAGTGCGTGTGTGTATGCGCATGTGTGCCCTCCTTTAACTAGTCCTAATGGCTAAAGAGATTACAGAGCGTGCTAAGTGGATTGTCACAGTTCTCTATCACAAACTCAGGGTGTCTCTCCTGTGATTAGGGGTGACCAGGCCTCTCCAGCACACAAAGAGAGCTTGTGTTAGGCCTGCCACAGCCACTTCAGGCCCCAGCAGCTAATACTGTGTATCTCCCGCAATTAGTCTACATCAGCGGAACCACATGAGACTGACTCGAGCCTTATATTTCTCTTTCTCCAGCCCTGTCCTTTTCAGGTCCTCTTTCTCTCACCACTCCTCATGCCTCTCCTCTCTCTCTCTCTCTCTCTCTCTCTCTCTTTCCACTCCACTCTTTCTCTAGTTCTGTGAGTTTCCCCTCCAGATTTGGGCTCCCCAGTTAAGAGAAGTGCCTGGGTAAGACAGGTTTCCCTCCAGGGGACAGAGGGGAGACATGACAGATAAACATGTCAACGTCTTCAGGGAAAATGACATCAACCTAATCGCTCTGGCCTTCACCACCAATCACTCTTCCACTCACCTCTCCTCACAGACAGAGGGTGGGAGAGAGCGAGATACTTAATAATATAACAACAACGTAATATATAATAAGGCCTGGCGGCACGGTTGACTGAGAAATACAGACAGATGGACAGAGAGACATCGTTTTTTCAGCTTTGTGGCTAAACCTCTGTTTTTAAGCATGGTCTTTACTTTAGTTACTTTTTTCAACTTTGTGTTTATCTACCACCATGTCATACATTACATGCATGTATCATGATATATTGTCGATTGCTTTAAAACAGGGATAACTTCTGCAAAACAGTTAAAGTGGCAATATTTAACTTTTTGTATATTTTTTATGTTCAAAAGCTCTTATAAGTTGCTAGTGGTCATCCAACGTGATGCAACAGAAACAATATTGTGCCACTAGCCTGCCTGAGAACCACTGTATTCATTGGTTTTAATTCCCTGTCGGGTTGGATTTTCCCGCCAGCTTTTGTTCTGCGCATAATGACTGACGAGTTTCCATCATTGAGGAGGTGATGCCACAGCTCAGGGATATTCTAACGGGTAGCAGTATGAAAGCTAGCTAGACGATCCCATGTCCACACTTGGCTAGGGGCAGACGCTGCAAATGACTCCTCCATCTAAGCCAAAGAAACATTGAAGTTTGAAGAGCAGACAGGCAAAGGGAAAGTGAGAGAGCCCGGGGCAAGACGAGAGTAAACCTCCGATTTGCGATAACACGCGTGGGGAGTTGAAGAGATTCAAAACTGAGTTAGCATTTTTTCTGTTGAAAAGGTAAGCCATAGCTAGCTAGGTAATACATCTTGCTAGATATGAAATTAAATATCATTTTTGTTATTTAGTTGAAAATATGTATCCGATTATTATATTTTGGATGACTTGTTTTGATTGGTTTCAAGCCATGCGTCCAATAGTTTGTATTAGCTGGTTAGCTAACGTTAGCTAGTGCCGCTTGTTAGCTAACTACGTCATTGGTTTGTGTCATTTGAATATAAACTGTCACTTCACTAATTAGTCATAACTACCTAACTTATGTGTATAACATTGTTTTTTATTTCTGATGTCTGGTCTGAAAGCCATGCTGATATTGGCTAGCTAGCTGGCAACTGCACTTCACACTAGTCTACTGGCACGGAATAACAATGATTATAAAGCCCAGTTCAGACACATAAGGTGAGACACCACGCAAAGGTTTGTTTGATCTGAACTGTAGAGTTTTAGAATGTCATGCGGTTGACTTGAGTTCCCAAGATTCAACATGCCAAATCTTTAGCCAAAGTCGTGCCACGAGACGGATACATTTAGCCAAACAAAGAACAGCTTGCTACTGTTCTGTGTTCAGCCAAGCAGCTAGCTAGCTATTTTGCTGCACATAGCTAGGCTAGCTTTTTAATATTTATCTGACAAGACACAAAGTGTACCCTGTTTCTGGTGCATGTATTTTATGACACTTGTTTGCTACAACGCCTGTCAAGCATGTGTTTCCAGCCAGACCATTGTCAAGTATTGGAGCATAATCAGATCGATAAGCACATACTTCAGCTATCTAGCTATGTATTTTTACCCATGTTGTCAATACCATCATTGTATTTCCCCTCCCTGGCCAAGAACAATTGTTTTAACTAATTTATTATTAGGTATCTTCTAATGCCAGGCATCGATATAGCTACACTGTTTAGGAAAATTAACTGCCTGGGATTTACTTTGAGTACCGTAATTGCTGGACTATTAAGCGCACCTGAATATAAACCGCACCCAATGAATTATAAAAAACGATGTATTTTGTACATAAATAAGCCGCACATGTCTATAAGCCGCAGGTGCCTACCGGTACATTGAAACAAATGAACTTTACACAGCCTTTAAACGAAACACGGCGTGTCTGCTAAATGACTTAAATGTAAATGTAAATGTAAATAGGCTTTAACGAAACACGGCTTGTAACAAAAATTAAAACAGTATCCTACCAAGAAAGTCATTGGTCACTATCTTCCTCCTCCTGTGCACTGAAACCACTGAAGTCATCTCCTTCGGTGTTGGAGTTGAATAGCCTCAGAATTGCTTCATCCGATGTTGGATCGTTTTCATTGTCGCTCTCGTCACTTTCATCCGGAGGCAAATACCCCGCTGAGCTCATGCTGCCCCTTCAACACGCAGCAGTCCAGCCTTTCGAAACCCGTTGATGATAGTGGATTTTTTTGACAATGCTCTACGCTGTCAGGATCCACTGGCAGACTTGACCATAAGATGCTCTTCGCCTGCGGCCCGTTTTAGTGAAGGATTTCTCCCCACTTGTCATCCAAGCCTCCCGCTGAACAAGGAGCGCCACCTTAAATGCACGATTTACACTGATGTCGAGTGGCTGCAAATACTTTGGGCCATCTGCTTTTCTTCCCTCTGAAAGCTTTTGTTGTCTTTCTGCACTGAGTCAGTTCCTCACGCTGCTGTTTCCAACGTCTTATCATCGACTCATTAAGGCCAAGCTCCCATGCAGCAGCTCTATTTCCTTTTCCAACAGCCAGATTTATCGCCTTCAACTTGAAAGCTGCATCATATGCATTTCTCCGTGTCTTTGCCATGATGAGGGTGACAAAATTACTACCGTAATCAGAATGATGGGAAGTTTGAGCGCGCTCGATTTACGTCACATTATGTGACGGTGCTCAGTTTTTTGGCGGCATGAATCTTGTGAAAGCGGGAAAAATCCATAAATTAGCCGCGTCATTGTATAAACCGCGAGGTTCAAAGTGTGGGAATAAAGTAGCGACTTATAGTCCGGAAATTACGGTATTAATGACATATTATCCAAATAGATTACCCTACTGCAAAGAGCTATATTTTTTTCCCATTTGAGCTTGGCAGCATTAGTCCAAAAGCTATACATGTATTGAGTATTAGACTGTAGCAAGACATTATATTGAATGACTGGAAACATTCATTCTGCCTAACAGCCGCCTCCTCCAAATATCCCAAAAAATACTAACTCCCTTCAAAGTAAACTGAATGTATTTAACCTGGAAATAAAAAACTGATGGTAATCAAAGGCAAATATGTAATAGTTGTGAAATGGTAAAATCGTATTCCAGATTTTAATATTTTAAAAAATAAATTGTCCTAGACTTTGATTGGGTGTTGTTTTTTTTACTTCAAACTTTACAGTGATTACACAGTTTTCCATAAATATGTTCATTTTGGGCATTTCCCGTGAGTGCCTTTACTTTTTCATTTTAAGCGTGACAAAATACAGCATTTGTGAGGGCCCTGTGACTGTAGATGGCGATGAGGTCAACAACCTAACGTAACCATGTGTAAGTTTAAACTGTATTTGCTTGACCAGATACATGTCCTGGCATATAGACGGATCTATAGTTGAAGTTTGTCATTTACAGCTGTATATCCTGTATGTTTCACAGTATAGACTGAGAACACAAGAACTGGGTGCCTTCTGATGACCAGTGGGACACTTCCGATGAGGATTGGGAACCAGAGGACGACAGCTCAGATTGCTCACCCTCTTTTTGTGCGGTACGTGCCACAGATGTGTTTATTACGCTCTTGTCCGGGACAATATTGACAATCCGGAGTTCCAATGCGGCAACTGTTTGCTAGCGGAGGATTACAGGAATAAGGTGGCTATGCTTAGCAAGCAAATCTTAATTCTGCGCGAACTAATGGGGAAAACGCTAATTGGAACTTTCTTGTTCTCAACTCTTATGGCTGGACACCGCTCGGGCCTGATGGATGTTTCCCCGCCTTGTCATCTGTCCTTGTACAAATGGCCTGTGCTACCTGGAACTTGCCTGCCAAGGAAGTCGTCTCCATCTGCTTCTCCTCCTCCATCTTGTAGTAAAGTAGATGGAAAACAGCAAGATTGGAACAATCAGCGCTGGTCCAAAGTAACAAGTCGTGTAAATCGAAGGCAGTGCATTCAACCTCAGGAGGCAGAAGAAATTTGGCTTGGCCCATAAGACACTCACACACTTTTACAGATGCACAATTGCGAGCATCCTGTCGGGCTGTATCACCGCCTGGTACGGCAACTGTATTTTAGTCAATGCCACTGCGTCATTGCTCGTCCTAATATTTATATATTTCTTAACTCCATTCTTTTACTTAAGATTTGTGTGTACTGTTGTGAATTGTCAGATATTACCGCACTGTTGGAGCAAGGAACACAAGAATTTCGCTACACCCCCAATAACATCTGCTAAATATGTGTATGGGACCAATAAAATTTGATTTCTCCATAATAGCCACCTCCTCCAATTATCCCCAAAATACTAACTCCCTTCATCCTAAACTGAAAGTATTTAACCTGGAAATATAACAATGGTCTTCAAAAGGAAGTTTTGTCATATGGGAAAATCATATTCCGGATTAGAATTGGGAATGATGGAGCATGTTTGATTTGTTATCTAATTCAGCTCTACGTCAATTTTCTCTACTATAGTCTATGAGGCTGGAACCCTACTGGCAGCACGACTGAATCCTCATAACCATCGTCCAGCATTGGAGAGCGCGGATGGCAAGACGTAAGTGTTAGTCATCCTCTTGAATGTGAAAAAGATTTGTATAATGTCAAACCAAAATGTTTCCATTATTAGAACTCAATAAATGTTTATCACTGTTATATTTTCAACAGATGTCAAAACTATAGTTCTGCAATGACTAATTGAAATTCTATAACCAAAATACTTACCAAATATTATTCTCTTTCAGCTACATGAGAATCTACAATACCAAGTCTGGAAGGTGGAGTGTCAACGTGTTGAAAATGGCTACGGTGCTACAACTTCGAGAAGATGTCACCACGCAACACAGGATGCAGTTGGCACACCTTTGAGCGGGGACAGACCTGAGCTTTCCCGACTGTCAGCTTTCCCTATTGGCTCCCGGGAAGTGTGAGAACCTACAGAGTACTCAGAAATATTGTTGAAAGAGGGGGAGGGGGCCTACAACAAAACATACACACTGAGTGGACAAAACATTAGGAACACTTTCCTAATATTGAGTTACACTCCTATTGCATTCAGAACAATCTCAATTTGTTGACTCCAATGCTTCCCACAGTGTCAAGCTGGCTAGATGTCCCTCGGGTGGTGGACCATTCTTGATACACACCAGAACTGTTAAGTGTAAACCCAGCATCAGTTCTTGACAAAGGCCCTTAAATTCTTTTCAAAGGCCCTTAAATATTTAGCCTTCCCCATTCACCCTCTGAACGGCACACATACAAAATCCATGTCTCAATTGTCTCAAGGCTTAAAAATCATTCTTTAAGGATTAAAAATCCTGTCTCCACCCCTTCATCTACACTGATTGAAGTGGATTTAACAAGTGACATCAATAAGGGGTCACAGCTTTTCACCCGGATTCACGTGGTCAGTCTATGTCATAGAAAGAGAAGGTGTTCCAAATGTTTTGTACACTCAGTGTAAAACATGTAAATAAGGGAAGTTTGTGTGAGCAACATTAAACAAGTGAGAAACAATATTTGTACATTCTGTATCTAGCATTATAGGTATCATTATTGTACTTGTATGTTTATTTAGTTTACTGGTCCCTTTTCCTGGATATCTATGCTCCTGAGGGTACTCACTTCAAATGAGCAGACTTGGGGAGTGTAGATATCCAGAAAGACTGATGGGACTACCCCGGGGTAAATACAGTACAAAACACGTCGGTCCAAATAGACAGATCAGGTCAAATAAAGGTTTATTAGGGAGATAAACAAGAATACAAGGTAACTTTCTCAAAATAACAAAAGCAGTGTTAGGAAAACATTCTGATAAAGTACTAAACGAGCAAAGTACTGAACTGATATCACTCGGACCATGGCAACAAAAACCAATGTAAATGATGTATATAGATATCACCAAATGGAAACTTTTTCCTAATTGATATACACGTTTTTAACTGTTATGTAAACAGAAGTGGTAACAAATAAACAGAATAGTGTAGCGGTGAACTGCCAGCAGTTATGTGATGTAAGGTGCATGAGTCGTTGGATTGAAGCATTTAGCAGTCTGTGAACTTGGTTGTCCATGTAAGTCGCTCTGGATAAGAGCGTCTGCTAAATGACTTAAATGTAAATGTAAATGTATTTATAGGCTTTCCTGTGACGGTGCCGGAAGTTGATTTACTGTGCAGTCTTCTGGAATGAAGACACAGCTCTACAGCCTAGGGATCACCACTCGGTTCTTGTCCCATGGCTCCATACTGCCAAACAACCCATGGCTCCATACTGCCAGACAACATAGTCTTTATGCTGAATGTCTGTACTGCTTGTGATCGGTGCCTAGACCCTGTAGACCGGCCAATGTCAGAATGTAATTTCTGGCAGAATCGGAGAAGCAGCAAATACCCTCCTCCAGGCAAAAAAAAGTTCCATGTGTCCCAGCCTGCTCACACATACAGTACCAATCAAAAGTTTGGATACACTTACTCATTCAAGGGTTTTTCTTTATTTTTACTATTTTCTACATGGTAGAATCTAAATATATTTTATATTTGAGATTCTTCAAAGTATCCACCCTTTGACTTGATGACAGCTTTGCAAACTATTGGCATTCTCTAAACCAGCTTCATGAGGTTGTCATCTGAAATGCATTTCATTTAACCTTTGAGATAGGGGGCAGTATTTTCACGTCCAGATGAAAAGTGTGCCCAAACTGCCTGCTACTCAAGATATGCATATAATTGGTGGATTTGGATAGAAACCACTCTAAAGTTTCTAAAACTGTTAAAATAATGTCTGTGAGTATAACAGAACTTGTTTGGCACGCGAAACCACGAGGACAAACCATCCAGAATGTTTTTGTTGTTGTTGGGGTGACTGTGTTTTCTATTGCTTTTCTATGGGTAACTAGATTTATGAGGCACCTGGTTGCAGTTCCTATGGCTTCCACTAGATGTCAACAGTCTTTAGAAATTGGTTGATGTTTTTCAAGTACGGCTGTTCAGAATGAGTGTCAAGTCAAGTGTACTCTTTTGTTTGATGCGTGCTCCAGGTCACGCGCTCCACGTTGATTTTATCCGCTATTGAACACAGTATATTCCATCTTTTAAATTGTATCGATTATTTACGTTTTAGGATACCTGAAGTTGGATTAGGAAAGTTGTTTGAAATGTTTGGACCAAGTTTACAGGTAACTATATTAGATCATTTGTAGTCATGTTGGGCGAGTTGGAACCGGTGTTTTTCTGAATCAAACGCACCAAATAAATGGACATTTTGGGGATATAAAAAAAGGAGTTTATCGAACAAAAGGACAATTTGTGATGTTTCTGGGACATATTTGAGTGCCAACAGAAGAAGATCTTCAAAGGTAAGGCATGAATTATATTGTTATTTCTGACTTTCGTGTCGCACCTGCTTGGTTGAAATATGATTTTCATGTGCTTGTTTGGTGGGGTGCAGTCCCCATATAATCGCATGGTTTGCTTTCGCAGTAAAGCCTTTTTGAAATCTGACAAGGTGGCTGGATTAACAAGAAGTTCAACTTTATTTCGGTGTATTGCACTTGTGATTTTCTGAAAGCAAATTACTTCTAATAATTTAATTTGAATTTCACGCTCTGCAATTTCACTGGATGTTGTCGAACCGTTCCACGTAACAGGTTGAACAGGTGTGCCTTGTTAATACGTTTGAGCCAATCAGTTGTGTTGTGACAAGGTAGGAGTGGTATACAGAAGATAGCCCTATTTGGTAAAAGACCAAGTCTATATTATGGCAAGAACAGCTCAAAAAAGCAAAGAGAAGCGACAGACGATCATTACTTTAAGACATGATTAATGAAAACATTCTTGGCAAATGCTTTCACTTTTGTACGTCTTGCGCCGGTCCAAGAATTTCACCTCTAGCGGCACAATACCAATGCAGAAAATGTCAAGAACTTTGAAAGTTTCTTCAAGTGTAGTCGCAAAAACCATCAAGCGCTATGATGAATCTGTCTCTCATGAAGTCCGCCGGAGGAATGGAAGACCCAGAGTTACCTCTGCTGCAGAGGATTAGAGTTCATTAGAGTTACCAGCCTCAGAAATTGCAGCCCAATAAATGATTCACAGAGTTCAAGTAATAGACACATCTCAACATCAACTGTTCGGAGGAGACTGCGTGAATCAGGCCTTCATGGAGGAATTTCTGCAAAGAAACCAGTACTAAAAGACACCAATAAGAAGAAGAGACCTGTTTGGGCCAAGAATCAGGAGCAATGGATATCAGACCGGTGGAAAATCTGTCCTTTGGGCTGATGAGTACAAATTTGAGATTTTTGGTTCCAACCGCTGTGTCTTTGTGAGACGCAGAATAGGTGAACGGATGATCTCCGCATGTGTGATTCCCACCGTGAAGTATGGAGGAGGCAGTGCTTTGCTGGTGTGTTCTTTCATAGTTTTCTACAATGTAGAAAATAGTGAAAATAAACAAAAACCCTTGCATGAGTAGGTGTGTCCAAACTTTTGACTGGTACTGTATATCCAGGCCCTGACTGCAAAAAAAAAAAAAGGCAGGTGCACCAGCGAGGCTGTCCTCGGTCTGGGATTTCTGGAGATCCTGGGATAGCTTACCCCGAATGAGGACTGCAATGGAATCCCACAGAAAAAAAACACATGTAAACAACACTATTATGAATCTATTTTAAAGTTCAGTACATGGTCTATAATGTATAATGGTTTTCGTGGTTTTCAGACACAAGGGTTGAGTATCACACTTCTACAATCAACACACACCATCTTGATAACCAATGTAGCTAATGAAATAACCACTTGTTGATACCAAATAAAATGCTGTAGCTCGATGTTCTTGATAAATCCTGAGCTTGGGACTATAAGGTTCTATCTGTAAAATATGATTTATGTGATAATTGGCTTTAAAAGTTTCAGACCCTCATGGTTTGAATGGTGTCAGCAATTTTTATATTGTATTCTTTCGAACTTAACCACATGAATTGGGGTATTTAAATTACTATATAGGTAGAGAACATTGAACAGAACAAGGCTATGTCAATAACATTTTTGAGATATATCAAAATATAAAATAAAATTGAATGCGTCGTCTATGATTGGGCTACATCATACTCATAGCAATTTGTTTGACATTGGTGCCCATCACCGCTTGTTCATTTCACAAATTCTAGCCACTTAGCTTGCTTGCTAGTCTAACTAGGTAGCTTGCTAGCTAAGGACTACAATAGTTCAAGAACATACCCAGTATATAACGTTTTACCTGTTCTGAAGACATTGCAAATCGGAATTGATTTATTTTATTTCCAATCTTGTCCGTATTATCTCAGCCTAGACTCTGTTCAGAGATGATGTTGATGTACAGTGTCATTCCCAGCCGACTACCTATGAGAGCGGGGGTTTTGGGGAAACTGCATTCAATTCTTTAAATAATACAGCATTCTTGCAAGAGGGGTGTACAAAAACACCTGTATACACAGTTACACAGCACAGCTTTAACTAAATTAAAAGTGCGTTTTCCAAAACGCCACATTTCTCTTTCAAAACGCACTACACCTTCAAAATATTAAATATGTGTCACAAAATCTAATATCAAAACAATATATTGTCATCTTATGAGAGGATTTCTTTAGCTAAATTAACCTACACCCTCAACTTAGAATACATGTCACGAAATTGGTATAATTTGTCACACAATTCATACACCTTCAAAATATTAAATATGTGTCACAAAATCTAATATCAAAACAATATATTGTCATCTTATGAGAGGATTTCTTTAGCTAAATTAACCTACACCCTCAACTTAGAATACATGTCACGAAATTGGTATAATTTGTCACACAATTCATTACATACTGGCTCAACAAATAATATCCATAACCATAAATAAACCACTTTCTTCCTATGAAAAAAAAGAGTATAGGATATGAGATTGTTATTAAATATTTTAGAAAATTAAGCTGTATTGTTGTTCACTGAATTAGTATCAAATACTAAAGCAGGAAGAATGTCACTAAAAGGTGTTGAAAACTCAATTTGATACTGTATGGAATTGTTGTTATTGAGTAAACACATGCACACACGTAGTAACATTTCTCCTGTAGCATCACACATTACAGGCAATCATCTTTCTCTTGTGCATTTATCCTGTGTAAACCAGTCAGCCTGCTAGTTAGCTAGCTGTTTGCGTTGGATGGCTAACGTGTTCAGGCATGGGTCGGGGCATAGCTCTCCAAACAGACAGAGAACTGGGCTGTTTGGTTTGAACTACAAAGCTTGTTATCTTTTCCTCCTGTCTGTTTAGCGGTTTTAATGTGAGCGGCGGTGGGTTTGTGAAGCTCAGGGTCTGTTTTCAGGAGAGTCTTCTCATTATTTGTGGTAAAAAAAAATAAAAAAAGCAGCTAAATTACACTTACAGCAGCAGCAGCAGCACCGCCACAGGGCATCGTCGGCAACAGAACAGCGCTCGCTCTTCTTTGTATGAGTCTGGAGGGAGACCCACCTCCCCCCCTTGATCTGAGTATGTATGTGTGTGTTCCTTAACAGTCTACCGCTATGCCCCTCTGCAGGC
This sequence comes from Oncorhynchus nerka, assembly GCF_034236695.1. NCBI lineage: Eukaryota > Metazoa > Chordata > Actinopteri > Salmoniformes > Salmonidae > Oncorhynchus > Oncorhynchus nerka. Next base: position 53,484,732 of record NC_088406.1, read on the forward strand.
GGGGTTCACTTCCAAACCTCCCCTGTTGCCCCTCCTCCTCCCCCTCCTCTTCTGGCCGCCTCCCTCTCAGGAGCCTCATTGGAGAGCCACCACGCCCACCTGGAGGAACGGGATGTACCCCCAGCCCCCATACCTCCCCCTTTCTCCCACCTCTCCCGCTCCAATCCACTACGTCCATATCGCTGCCGGCCCCACTGCTTTAGTGCCCCCGCCCCCTCCCCGCCACACTTACAGTTACGCATTGATTTCATTCAAATCTAACCTTCCGCGCCGCGTTTGAAGTTGTCCTCTCTCCCTGGCCTACTCAGACACAGCCTAGAGTCCTGCAAAACAGCCCAACTAACACACACACAGAGCGCCAAAGGTTCCCCAGACCGATCCATTCACAGACACAATCACAACAACACCATCCATGGCTGGAGGGCAGGGATCTGTACTGAAACGCATGCCAAACACATACACACTGCCGGCTCTGTGTGTATTATCAGCGCTAATGAGCTGATAGATGTTGAACTGATGAGAGGAGAGCAAATCATTTACTCTGACCAGGGATGAAACACACACAGAGAAAATGTTCACATCTCTCTTACTCATAGCTAGGCCTAGTTCCTAGGTTTAGGGCACTGCTATAGAGTATGTCTGCCACCCTCTCTGACCCGTCGACTCATGCCACCCACCATCATATGCCCAGCCCAACTCCACTAACCACAGGGAACACCTTAAGAAACCAATTGGAAGGAAATTCCTTCCTTCTTGCACAAAGGTGCTCTACTCTAGAATCCTTCTTGGTTTTTCTCTAGAAGCGGTACAGAATAGAGAAAAAGGCCAATTTTTCTTGAAATTGTTAGAGTGTGAAGCAAAAGGTTTTAATGGAGCGGGAGAATATTAAAGTGTGTGTGGGGGGGGGGGGGGGGCATGTCAGACTATCTCTGGTCTACAACAGGGATGTGGCTCTGTTCAATGTTGTGTGGGCTGGTTAGCTGTTGTTTGAGTGAGTGTGAGTGTGTGTGTGTGTGTATTTAAACCAACACAGTCCATCAAAAAACTCTTACTTACACACACACACACACACACACACACACCGAGCGGGTCAGAGGAAAGCAGAGATCCTTATCAAGCGTTTTAAAGGATATTGAAGCCTTAATAAGAATATATAGATATATTCCACTGGCCTTTTTAGTTGAGTGTGTTCACTATATTTGTTTGGCTGATATCGATCTAAGAAAAGGAAATGTGTAATACAACTAAATAAAGACACACATAAATACATATATATAGCCCCTTTAAAAGCCAACAATCAATGTGTTGCTCACAATTTCTGAAAAGAATACGTGCTGTACGTCCAGATTTATAAACTTGCCGCATGGCAATCACACGCATGTTTGCTGTTACAAATCCGACCCGTCCTAAAACTGTGCGTGCGTGAATGAGCAATATAACTCTGCCTGAACAACACCCACCATTCACCATACACACCATCCACGCATTCTGCAAGATTGATTGTATATTGGAAACAATTTAAAAGTAAATGATACAGCCACACTTCTATGCAAAAGATACCTTTAATTCAATATCTGGTATCAGTGTTTCTATCTCCTGCCTTGGTAAAGGCTCTAAGTCTACGATATCACGCTCCTATCGCACAGCAATACTGTAGCCTTTACCCATACTGTCAAATCTAAGTTACCTTAGCCAAATACATTTAAACTCATTTTTTCACAATTCCCGACATTTAATCTAAGTAAAAATTCCCCGTCTTAGGTCAGTTAGGATCATCACTTTATTTTAAGAATGTGAAATGTCAGAATAATAGTAGAGAGAATGATTTATTTCAGCTTTTATTCCTTTCATCACATTCCCAGTGGGTCAGAAGTTTACATACACTCAATTAGTATTTAGTAGCATTGCCTTTCAATTGTTTAACTTGGGTCAAACGTTTCAGGTAGCCTTCCACAAGCTGCCCACAATAAGTTGGGTGAATTTTGGACCATTCCTCCTGACAGAGCTGGTGTAACTGAGTCAGGTTGGTAGGCCTCCTTGCTCACATACGCTTTTTCAGTTCTGCCCACAAATGTTCTATAGGATGTGGTCAGGGCTTTATGATGGCCACTCCAATACCTTGACTTTGTTGTCCTTACGCCATTTTGCCACAACTTTGGAAGTATGCTTGGGGTCATTGACCATTTGGAAGACCCATTTGCGACCAAGCTTTAACTTCCTGACTGATGTCTTGAGATGTTGCTTCAATATATCCACATAATTTTCCTCCCTCATGATGCCATCTATTTTGTGAAGTGCCCCAGTCCCTCCTGCAGCAAAGCACCCCCACAACATGATGCCATTGCCCTGTTGAAAAACAAATGATAGTCCCACTAACAGCAAACCAGGTGGGATGGCGTATCGCTGCAGAATGCTGTGGTAGCCATGCTGTTTAAGTGTGCCTTGAACTCTAAATAACTCAACAAAGGTTTTTTTCTGAGGTCTTGGTTAATTTATTTTGATTTTCCCATGATGCCAAGCAAAGAGGCACTGAGTTTGAAGGTAGGCCTTGAAATACATCCACAGGTACACCTCCAATTGCCTCAAATGATGGCACAAAGTAAATGTCCTAACCGACTTGCCAAAACTATAGTTTGTGAACAAGAAATTTGTGGAGTGGTTGAAAAACGAGTTTAATGACTCCAACCTAAGTGTAAGTAAACTTCCAACTTCAACTGTGTGTTTCAATCATTTGCAGTAACTTGTGCTGTATTTGGCAAAGGACTGTGAACAGTTTCTGAAAGAGAAAACCATGGCAAATTGCTGTGGACCTGTCAGCAGAACGTTTCAATTCGACATGTTTTGCAATGACTTTTCTCCCAACCTAAATATGCTGGACTGCCCATTAAATTTGTGTAGCCTATTATAAAACGCACTGCCTTTGGGATCAAACATACTGTATGAACACTTGAAATACATATAGCCTATGTATTTACAAGGCTACTGGCCCCAATTAAATGAGAGACGTGTATGGTCATTTGTTGTAGGCTACTTTGGGAATAAGATGACATCACAGCCAGAAAATGTGAGGAATTTAATTCTGCAATTGTCATGAAAATAAAATAAATAGGAAAATGATTCCTAAGTCTAATCTAAGTTGGCGTGAGAATGTCCTTTCCTCCATGCAAACTTTAGACCATGCGTACACACATTTTCTAGTATTGTATTGCAAGCAGGCAAGTAAGTCATTTGTGCAAATGGGGAAAATGACAACACACTTATTCATAAAAACACAATAACAAGATGCAGCCATTTTGGGGAAGGGAAGAATTAGGGAAGAGTGAAAAATGTTGTTTTATTTTTTGCGAATCTATTTCTGCTTATTTTATTTTCCTAACCATTGCAGAATTAATTCCCCACGCGCATGTTGTGTCTCAACTAATGGCGGGCACAAGTCAAAAACCTCAGATGATGTAAAGTAGGGTCTAAGCTACATAAAACATCATATAAAAACACGTAAACGCCGATTATTGTTATAATTCGCATATGCAAATACAAAAATATCTAACGTGTGTTTAGATAATTGACGTTAAAAGATGTCATAATTTGCATTTTTTTTTTTTTTTACTATTTACAAGCTATTACATGATGTCAAACTCAACTGTTGATCTTTTCCAGTGATGATGACATGTATTGTCATATATGTATGAATGTTTTGGCCTTCAAGCTCAAAAAGTCCCTTTCTGATCACTTTTCTTTTTTAAAGGGATGCTGTCAAAAAGCGATTGAATTCAAATGGATTTTCCAATAGTCTATTTCACGTTTTGCTGTATGCGATCCCATAGGCAGCCGGTTTATAGCCTACAGTTGGTCAAAATGGCAGTTGATCTTTTACTTTGAAGTATGTATGCTACTACTCTTTGTAGCCTACTGTAATCATTATTTGGAAATTAGTAGCCTAGACAATATTTTGGAATTCACGGTCAGTCCAGCACATTAGGTTGTGTGGGGAGGTCATTGCAAAACATTGTTGAATTGAAACATTCTCTAGATCCACAACAATTTGCCATAGTTTGCCATTAAAAAAATGTCACCGCCCTTTGCCAAATACAGCTTAAGTTACTGCAAAAGACTGAAAAACTCTGCCAACACAGTAAATAGACCGGTAGCTTATGTAAAAGAGTCGGTATAGGCTACAGTATTTCTGTGCAATAGGAGCACGACATCATAGCCTCAGAGCCTACATGCAGGTGATAGAAACCCAATAATCTATTGATAAACAAAATATTGAACTATTAGTCTTTTGCAAACAAGTGTGTGTGGGCTGTAGCATTTAAACTTTTTTTTGAATACATACAATCAATCAAGTGTGTGGAACTTGCTAAAGGCAGCATGCATGTTTAGTTGTAAAAAGTCCTGTGTCTTACATATATTTCCACACTATGAGGTTGGAATAATACTGTGAAACCTATGATAATGCCCTTTAAGTGTAAAAACTGTTTGCAATTTCAGCCTGTTTTGGTGGGACGGAGTTTTTGGCCTGTCTGGTGACATCACCAGGTGGTAAATTAGTTAATAGACCAATAAGAAATAGAGTTCCAAACCTCTCTGCCAATAACAGCTAGTTTTCAGTTGTCCCCCTCCCCACTCAGACCACTCCCAGACAGTCCAAGCAAAAATGTTCTTGATAAATTGCTCTTTGCTAAGAAGTTATTTTTGATCATTTTTGACCATTTTAATTGAAAACAATCACATTAAGTACTTCATTGTTACCCAGAAATGATTTGATACTGAGATAAAAACAGCTGCACTGGACCATTAAAACATTCTGCCCACACCTCTACAGAAATGTGATCAAATGTGCCATCGCTCTTTCGTTTAGAACCTTCCAAGGCCTAATCCCAATAGTTCCAAATTATACAGCAAATATTGTCACCCTAAAAGGTGAATGGCGTGTTTCCCTGACGGAGTTCACGTGCACACAGTTTCACGACTGGTCTGACGGGAAACATGTATGGTGTGCGCCAAGTTTATAAATCTCAATCGTTTTTTACTTAAGTATTCTTTTCAGAAATGGTGCATGCAGATATTTAGTTAGAAATTCACACAACGATTATAAATGAGGCCCCGGAACGCATACCTTGATGTGTGACCACAGTGTAGAGACACTTGCCTAAATGGGGTGCATGGATACGTTATATTTGGACAGGGTTGCGCTGAGGCCTTCACAGTCCTCTCTCTCTGCGCGTCCCTCCGAGCTCTAGCGCATAACTGACGAGTCCGAGACACGCGCCACTCAATATGACAGACAACGACTCCCCGCCAATCACATTACCCTGCCCTCCAATCACATTAGGACACAGCGCTTGGAGGAAGGATATGGGTGAATCAAGGTGCAATTCTCATGGAAAGTAGGGCACCCTGAGTGAATTAGGTCCACATATTGCACCTGGGTTGTCTGTGTGTGCGCGTTGTGTGTGTGTGTGAACATATTGCACCTGGGCCAAGGCAGATCGACAGTAGAGAGATAAAGAGATCAACTATGTTCAGGTGACGCAGGTACACTTAAGGATGCAACATTACAGGAGAGAATGTAATGCATTCCGAGAAGGGGTGATGGATGGATGAGGCTGGGATGAGGCCCAGGTCTCTGCTGGATACCCTCATAATATCCACGTTTATGCACCTGGGGGAGGGTGTATGTGCATGCATGTCAGTGTGAGTATGCCATGGACTCACAAAATAACTCTCCACTCACCCTTGTTTGTCGGACCTCTTGGCTTTGGCTCTGTCCTTGTCTCGGTCCCGGCCCTCGTCTCAGTCCCTGCCCTTGTCTCGGTCCCTGCCATTGTCTCGGTCCCTGTTCTTCTCCTTGTCTTTGTCGCGGCCCTTCAGCCGGCTGCGGTCTCGGCTGTGGCTGCGGCTCTTCTTGCGGCTGGACCGGCCGCTGCTCCTGCTGCGAGAACGCTGCCGCTCATGAGACCTGGTGAGACAACACAACACACGATCAGAATCACAACAAAAGTATTGATAAAAAGTATGCAAATTATGTTCGATTTGATTTTAAATATACTGTAACAGTTGGCACTAACCGAAGAGGCACGGTAACAGTTAAAAATGATGATAATTTGGGGGGGTGCTTTTGTCCTGTTACACACAAATGTGTAATGGAAATGTGTTCCTTGCATATCCCAACTCCCCCTGAGACACCAGCAGGGAATGGGGTCACGGCCAGGGTCACCATTGTCCAGTACCCCTGGAGCAATTAGGGTTAAGTGCCTTGCTCAAGGGCACAGCGGCAGACTTTTCACCTTGTCGGCTTTGGTATTTGAGCCAGCGACCTTTCGGTTACTGGCCCAATGTTCTAACTTTGAGGCTACCTGCTGCCCCGGAGGCTACCTGCATGATTCTGACATGCAACTAAAACCACCCCATCTGGTCCCATATGACTCCCAAGGCCTTGGGTCAGTCAGACTGTTAGAAAGGGCTTTATGTACTGTGGGGCCTCTGTAACTTGTAATGCCTTGTGTCACGTTATTCATTGTTTAAATGTTGAAAAGACTAAATTAAAAAGTCATACTAATCAGACTGTGTGTGTGTGTGTGTGTGTGTGTGTGTGTGTGTGTGTGAGAAATAGTTACTAGTTGCCGTGGTGGCAGTTAATTTACAGCTTCTGGTATGGGCAGCAGCCTATTGGAAAACCCGAGTCGGCGTTGTGATCAGAAACTGATGGTTGGAGATGGACGACCGGATGGAGATGGACGACCGGCTGGAGATGGACGACCGGCTGGAGATGGGGCACCGGCTGGAGATGGGGCACCGGCTGGAGGTGGGGCACCGGATGGAGGTGGGGCACCGGATGGAGGTGGGGGACCGGCTGGAGGTGGGGGACCGGCTGGAGGTGGGGGACCGGCTGGAGATGGGGCACCGGCTGGAGATGGGGCACCGGCTGGAGATGGGGCACCGGCTGGAGATGGGGGACTGGGGGACCGGCTGGAGATGGGGCCCCAGGCTGGAGATGTGGGACAAGCTGGAGATGGGGGACTGGGGGACCGGTTGGAGATGGGGGACCGGCTGGAGATGGGGGACTGGGGGACCGGCTGGAGATGGGGGACCGGGGCACCGGCTGGAGATGGGGCACCGGCTGGAGATGGGGCTGGACAAGCTGGAGATGGGGGACCGGGGAGATGGGGGACTGGAGATGGGGACCGGCTGGAGATGGGGGACTGGGGGACCCCCCCGGCTGGAGATGTGGGACAAGCTGGGGAGGGGGATGGGGACTGGGGGACAGGCTGGAGATGGGGGACAGGCTGGAGATGGTGGACCGGCTAGAAATGGAGGCAATTAGGTAGGGCTTTAGATGGCAGCCTTATCGATCCTGACAGTCAATGGGATGGACCCCTGAATACACACAGATACACACACTGGGAGTAGTTGGAAAGATTTAGTAGGCTACTTATAGCGACAGGCTGGCTGGGCCAGCCTTCAGAGCCCATTGACACACTGGCAGTCACCGCAGCCTGTCACTGCCTCTCTTGCACACACCTCCGTGGAGTGGAGAGACTACAGTGTCTATTTGCGCATGCACACCTCTATTGATTGAGATAAGTCCTTTTCAATACGCCGTCAGTCGGAGGCTGATGTGTGTGTGTGTGTGTGTGTGTGTGTGTGTGTGTGTGTGTGTGTGTGTGTGTGTGTGTGTGTGTGTGTGTGTGTGTGTGTGTGTGTGTCTGACAGTGACAATGTGAAAAGAAGCCTGTAAAAAAGAAAAGGAGGAAGCTAAGGTGTTATATTCTATCATCTATCATTTTATTGATTTGTCTATAAAAACAGTCCAACCTGCTGTCCGAGAATCTTTATTGCTTTCTTTCCTCTTTATTAGTTTGCCATTTGAAATATCCAAAGCGATCCCTCTTTTGACATAAAACTAATCATATTTTTCCAAGTCCTGTCACAAAAGTCTGTGGACAACTGTTGAAAACAGGTCCTCCCTGTTAATATAACCTTATCATCATTATGATCTAAAACACAAAACTGATCCTGGATCAGCCCTCCTACTGTGAGATGCTTTATACATACACTAGTTCTACAACGTATTCTAGTGTCGAACAAAGCTGGGTGTCAACGATGAGTAGGTGATACATTGAATACTGCAAAAATAAAACTAGCTCTTTATACAATGCAAATGACATTCAAAATATCTGCCTAATACTGTGCTTACACAATGACATGGCCATTTACAAGGACACAGGTCTTAATAAGTATCACATTAATACATCCTTCACAAGAGAAATATCAGATTCTAATGTCATAAAACGCTGCACTGTCATCACTAGTAATGGTGGTCAATCATTTGCCTGGCTACCAAAACTCCTTTCTCTAGCCAAACGCTATACCATGCCCACAGACGTTAGTTTCTTCTCCCCAATGAGTCTGGACCTGAGTACTTCCCTGACAATTTCAAGAACGCAAACACACTTCTGACTGGTCCCCAAAACCAATGGGTTGGGCCAGAGCCAGAACACACGTGTGAAAAGCAGCATTTAGAAAATGTATCATTTGGCTCTGATTGGTTAGAAATGATCCAATCGCTGATGACTTTGTTTTGTAGAACACCCCTCATTTTGACATCACCACAAACAACTTAAATGATGGCAGTCTCAGACTGAGCTTTGTAGAGCAGCGGAACAACATTTTTATTTTAGATTTGATTTATACTTAACTGGGCAAGTCAGTTAAGAACAAATTCTTATTTTACAATAACTGCCTAACTGCCTTGCTCAGGGGCAGAACGACAGATTTTTACCATGTCAGCTCGGGGGATTCGATCCAGCAACCTTTCGGTTACTGGCCCAACGCTCTAACCACTAGGCTACCTGCCGCCGCCAGCAAGCAAGTAAATATCAATATTCTATGTATCAAGACCGCACACGTGCAAGAGGGAGACAATCACCTGTGGTTTGCAAAGCCTTGTCGAAATTAGAGTTACATTAATACAGTACATCAGAGTTCTGTGTAAGGTGGTTATGTCACCAGAGAACTGGCAAACCACCCAGCCTTAACGTCCTGGGGGAATGTGTATAGGTTTATTGCTCTAATCAGCCTCCCGCCTGGAAGATCCCCAGGCCAACCCACAGGCTGTGGTGTGGGAAACTGTGTGTGTGGTACAACGACCGACGTATGTGAGACCAGGAATTGGACACTGTCCATTTTCTGTTTTGGTGTGTGTGTGTGTGTGTGTGTGTTTGTGTTTGTGTTTGTGTGTTTGTGTGTTTGTGTACGTCCAATTGCTACATATGGAGAAACACAAGCGCAGTCTCATTTTATCAGCCAAGCATCTCGTGGCAAGCAGATGCAATAAACACTAAATCTGTGGCTGCTTTTCTGAACGAGGGGGGGGGGGGGGGGGGGACTGCAGCCACACACTTCTGGGGTCTGTACCAAATTAAATTTACTGTAGTTAATAGAGTGAGGCTATGCTGTTAAATGTCAATTTCATTACCGAGCCCTTCCCCTTGGAGAATGATTAGCTCGTTTAAGGCCAGGGGTAAATGTGTTAATGCAAGAGACACAGATAAACAGCATCAACCCCTACCCCATGCCAAGGCCCTGCCTATTTTACATGTTATTTTGGTTATTATCATCATCTCGGGAGAAAATGGTTCCCCTATGGCCTAAACATATTCTCATTTCTATTAACAGGGCCTTGCTGTTTTCTCCCTCTCTCCCCTCCTATTCGCCTAGCCAATCCATTAAATTGGGCTGCCGCTATTGGCTAGGGCAATTTTCTCAGTGAATTATCAATAAAGTAATTACCAGTGTGTTGGAGCGAGGTTGGGGAGCTTATCGCTGGGTGACCCCCCGCGCTCACCCTGGATATGATCCCTAACCACAACCCATTTGGGTAATTATATCGTCGGGGGTGTGAAGCCTGGATGGTGGTGTCGTCGCCCCGCGTTATCTGTCTGTATTATATTTCGGAGGCTAAACATGTTTTTCATTGAAAATTGGACATTAATGGCAGCCACATGATACCACTAGTGCTGGAAAACAGGCTAAAGCCTCGACTGGAATCCGACCCTGGTCAAATCATTATTCATGCCCCCTCCTCCATGCCCCCCTGCCTCCCCTCTCCACCTCCCTCCCCATCCCAGCAGTGACGACAGCCTGGAACTCTCTCTCATCCAGCCATCCATCCTCTCTATAGTCTTTCAGCTGGGGACTGCGGCCCTCTCCTCCCAGGGGACTACGACCACTACCACTACTAACGATCCATACTCTCGGTAGACAAGGTACAAACATAGGCATAAATGCAACATCCACAGTGCTAAGTGGGCATATTACATTAGCTGTTTAGCAGGCACCTTTATCCAAAGTGACTTATAGTACAAGTGAGCGCATATATATTTTTGTATATGTGTGTGTCGAAACCATGACCCTGGTACCGCTAGAACCAAGCTCTTAACACCTGAGCAACACAGGACCATGGTGATGGTTAGCCTATATCTTGACATTAGGGGAGATTTCCTATGTCAGCGTGGTCAATCTTTGATTAACGGGCTATGCCTATGTGAAAGAGAAGTCTCCGATTCCACTGGTGATTGTCATGTCGTCACTCTGCTTCGATAAGTGGCTCTTTCTAAGCACCTGACTGATGGATTCTGATGGGGCTGCTGTACTACGACTGGACCTGTGAGAGACCAGGGTGAACACTATACCCAATCCTTACTTGGGATCTGCGCAGGCAACTCAAATATGTCCCGTTTAATATCAATACACAATTGAAGAGAAAGTCAAAAGTCACACGCAAGTTAGTTCTTTGGCCCCATGTCTTGACTAGGACTCTTTCTACACCAAACAAGTTCTGGTACTTTTTTTAAAACTCCAAATATGCAAGACATAGAAACCACATCTGACAGAAAAAATATATATATATAAATAAATAAAAAGACATATTTCAGGAACTTCATTAAAGCGTCTACCCCCACCGAGTTCCTGCAGAGCGAGAGAAAACACACATACGGGTGCACACACGCACACACAGACGCACAGACAGACGCACGCACAGACACACAGACCCACACACGCAGCAGCTGTTTGAAGTTAAAAGTGATTTTCATGATACTGTTCGAAAGCAAAGCACCTTAAATGAGCAATAGCTGCATTTCCTGCTGCCAAAAGACATGCAAAACAGCTGTTCCTCTCCAGCGCTGCCCGCCGAACGCAATGCAAATATGTTAACCATTCAGAATGTATTACTTTTGAGTGCTCTTCAAACGCTGTGTCAGATACAAGTTTAATTTATGATATTCTCCTAATTACGATAGCTGTTGAACTCATTTCCCAAGCTGTTTCCCTCTTCCAAGCAGCCATATTATCTGTACTCTCAGTTCAGTCACACACACACACACACACACACACAAAAAAGAGCACATCAAATTACAAGCGATGTAAAGTAGCTCATTGCTAGCACAATTAGCACAGCAAAGAGCAATCATGAATGATTCCCCATTAAGTTGATCTTCCTCCTCCCCCTCAAAACCATGAAAGGAGACAGTAAATATCTATATCTGCCATAATCGTCAGTTTACTTTAAATCCGCTCACAGCTGACAACTGTCCAACAGTCTGCTGGGCTTGAGGAAAAGAAATCGGCACCCATTTAAGCCCACCCGCACAGCCATAGGTCAAATAATTTAGCCAAGTTCAAAGGCCTTCAAAGGCTGCTTAGATCTACATGAACCCACATTGCTAACGGGTTAAAAAAAATACAAAAAAATACAAATGAGAAAAATGTACTTCTACGAGAGTAACAAAATTGAAGGAAATTTCATCGGCGTGGTTCACCTCCGAGCTAGCCCTGCTGGCACCATGTGCCCACTGTCACTCACTGACGACGACGCAATCCTAAACTGGCCTGTCTGGTGACCCCTGGCATTGCGGCCCACTACGACGCCCTTCAGCAGCTGGAGGCGAAAGGCGTGATGGAGCGACTGTTCAGCCACTGAACCCAAACACAGCGTCAAGTGGAGGTCAAACCCCGAGACGAGGTGCTAACTCACTAACTCAACTAATTTCGCCAGAGCTAGTCATTCAACAACTCATTTGTTTTCTTCTTTTTCTTACATTTGGGTTTACTCTCAAAAAAATAGTCACGTTTTTGGGGGGCAAACGGGGCTGTTGCGGTCACAAAATTTAGTCAGCAAGCAAATAACTGTCGGTCTCACGTTAATTGACCATTAATTCGCAAACACACTTAGCATCTCCTGGCTTCCACACATAGCCTACAAGCCACTGATGCTGATCTTTGGAACATCTACATTTAAAAAAATGATCCATGTAATATAGCCTACACCTTCACAATAAATCCATGTAATATAACCTAGACCTTCACAATAAATCCATGTAATATAACCTACACCTTCACAATAAATCCATGTAATATAACCTACACCTTCACAATAAATCCATGTAATATAGCCTACACCTTCACAATAAATCCATGTAATATAACCTACACCTTCACAATAAATCCATGTAATATAACCTACACCTTCACAATAAATCCATGTAATATAACCTGCACCTTCACAATAAATCCATGTACTATAACCTACACCTTCACAATAAATCCATGTAATATAGCCTACACCTTCACAATAAATCCATAATTTCTTTTAGACAGGTCTAAAGAAACATGATATGACGAAACTGTAGTCTATTTCAGAAGAACAGAACAGCATACTCTGAATTGTCCTTATGTTGGGTCCTGATCTAACTATGCCAAATGGCTGAGGGCTACACTTGTTCATTTAGCAGACAAGATTTGCTTAGAATTCTGTGGCATTATTTTATAGTATGAAGAATACAATTGAACAGAGCTGAATAAAATAGAAAGGATATTTTCTCCAAATGATTTGAGGGAGTGCGCACATGCGGCTATTCTGTGTTGAGCAGTTAACAAAGAAATAGGGACTCCTATATGCTAATTTAGAATTATTCATGTAACTTTAGTTGTTCTACAGACGCTGGGCTATATGTTTTGATTTTTAATGCATTGTAAGGCAGCATGATGCGACTCTAATGATGATTTGAAAAAAGTTGTTTGAAAAGGCATGAGCTCCTCTTGTTTTTTTGTGCAGGTTGTACACACTTTATCAGTCTCATTCACAATTTGACAAGCACTTGATAATGCCTTGAATTTCACGGCAGCATCCACTTTTTTCCGTAATGCACACCAAAAAAAAATCCATGCCCTTCTCCCTGAGTACTGAGCTATCTGAAGCGCCTCTCACTCACGGGCTACAACTCACAGGCTACAATGAAGACAGACACATCGGTGAGCCAACTGTGCCCGTCCTGATCCAATTCCGAGGTGCATAATGAAGAAATTGGAAGAACTGTCCACATTTACTTTTCATCAGCCAACAAGATGTGTAGGCCTAACGAACGGCAAAAACATTAGCCTACGTCAATCTGCTATCCCCCATAGCACAAAAGTCAACCAATTCTATTCTGTGCCAGAAATAAATATTCAAACAATGTCTGGGACAGCTGTGGGGTGCAATCGATCCCAAATGAATACAACCACTAGCATAAAAAGTTACTTTTTTTAAGCAATGTGGCTGACGGAACAGATCAGTACGTTGAGCTTAACATGTTGATAAACTATTTGGCTATTTCTTCACATTTTTATGGTGAGAATGATCTTCCCCAAACTTTAAACTTACTTGCTTGCGTCTTTGTGTTGCTTTAGCAGTATGCTTAGGGTCATTGCTCTGCTGGAAGGTGAACCTCCATCCCAGTCTCAAATCTCTGAAAGACTGAAACAGGTTTCCCTCAAGAATTTCCCTGTATTTAGCACCATCCATCATTCCTTCAATGTTGACCAGTTTCCCAGTCCCTGCCAATGAAAAACAACCCCAAAGCATGATGCTGCCACCACCATGCTTCACTGTGGAGATGGTGTTCTCGGTGTGATGAGAGGTGTCGGTTTGCGCCAGACATAGCGTTTTCCTTGATGGGCAAAAAGCTACTTTTTAGTCTCATCTGACCAGAGTACCTTCTTCCATATGTTTGGGGAGTCTCCCACATGCCTTTTGGCAATCACCAAAAGTGTTTGCTTATTTTTATCTTTAAGCAATGGCTTTTTTCTGGCCACTCTTCTGTAAAGCCCAGCTCTGAGGAGTGTAAGGCTTAAATTGGTCCTATGGACAGATACTCCAATCTCAGCTGTGGAGCCTTGCAGCTCCTTCAGGGTTATCTTTGGTCTCTTTGTTACCCCTCTGATTAATGCCCTCCTTGCCTGGGTTTTGGTGGGCAGCCCTCTCTTGGCATGTTTGTAGTGGTGCCATATTTCTACCATTTTTAATAACGGATTTAAATTGTGCTTTGTGGGATGTTCATAGTTTGATATAATTTTAGAACCCAACCCTGATCTGTACTTCTCCACAGCTTTGTCCCTGACCTGTGAGGAGAGCTCCTTGGTCTTCATGGTGCTGCTTGCTTGGTGGTGCCCCTTGCTTAGTGGTGTTGCAGACTCTGGGGCCTTTCAGAACAGGTGTATGTATACTGAGATCATATGACAGATCATGTAACACTTAGATTGCACACAGGTAGACTTTATTTAACTAATTATGTGACTTCTGAATGTAATTGGTTGCACCGGATCTTATTTATGGGCTTCATAGCAAAGGTGTTGAATACATATGCACACATCACTTTTTAGTTATTCATTTGTTAGAATTTTTTTAAACAAGTAATTTTTTTCATTCACTTCACCAATTTGGACTATTTTGTGTATGTCCATTACATGAAATCCAAATAAAAATCTATTTAAATTACAGGTCGTAACGCAACAAAATAGGAAAAACGCCAAGGGGGATGAATACTTTTGCAAGGTACTGTAGCCTATAGAAATGTTGCGCAACATGAGCTCTCATGAAGTGTTTGATTAGATTTTCCATTACATTTGCATTGATGTCAGAGTGATTAGAGGGACAATAGAGCGCTGAATCCCAGACACTTAGCACGTTTGGTAGGCTACTAACGACCATCAGCAGCATCAGAGCTCAGAGAAGCCTAATTACCGTGACTAAACCATCACGTGGAATTTGACTGCCTTCATGACTCGTGACCGTCGGTGTGGCGGTAATACGGTCACCGCAACAGGCCTAGGGACAAAAGTTTGGGATTTTTCATGTGGTTTCCTTTTATCTTGGTTGCAGCAGACAGAGGAATTGTCGGACACGCAGACGTTTCAGTGTCAAACCTTAACTGTGTGTATTTAATGTTGGGTTTGACAATTAGTCATGTTGAGTTTGGTATGTGAGAGGAGAGTCATTTTGTTGTTTCATTGCAACACATAGTTGAGTGTGGCTCCACCTGCGCCGGTTGGAGAGAGAGAAGGAGAGAAGGGGAGAGGGAGAGGCGGACTACTCAGACAGCCGCGCTTCAGACACAACGTGTTCCTAATTAGCAGGTGTGCTCATAGGGGCAAGATGATGGGGAGGTTTTTCCCCTACTTTTTTATACATGTGTATTTATGAAGTGGTGGAAGATCTGAGGCCCTTACCATAACAGTGTTTTACTGTTTAAATGTAGACGGTTATGCCGTGTGCGCTTAAGTGATTTAGGGAACCTCACAACTGCGGTATAAGAAAAATCATAAACGCTGAGACGAAACATGTGGGCTCACTGTAAAAGGGAGGGAAAAGAATGGGCGACACAAAGCAGACACGCATTCCACCTCGGAGGGGGAAACTACACTTAATTAAACAAATAAGTGCATCTGAAATATCGCCTCGTAAAACCACCAAACTATTTAGTTTTACTCCGACAGAGTGAAACGAAAGTTTGATGTGTGTGTGAGAGAGAGAGAGAGAGAGAGAGAGAGCGAGAGAGAGAGAGGATTTCAATTGTATTTTTTCAGAAATACATTCCGAGCTGATGTTGAGAACAAAGTGTCTCCCTCTCAACAAAAAAACATGTTCAGAGAAAACTTCTCCTCTGCGACATCTGTCGCTGCGCAACATAAAATTGTCTGATGTCAAATAAAAAATAAAAATAAAACAGATGCCCACAGATATCACATTTTATTACTGATCAATCTGGGGTTTCTTATGAGACGGCTCTCTAACTGATGGGTTTTCATCAGGCCGTACGACACAGTGCAGCCGATTGCTGACAGCCCAATAACTATGGGGCTCATTGCTCTATATCAGGTCCCTTAAATCCACGCGCACACACACTATTCACCGACGAAGCTTTGACTGCCTCCTTCCCTTCTCAGTGTTCAGCTGGGTAACATAAGCAAAAATGCACTAGAAATCAATATGACAAATATCATATTCCAAGACAACTGTAAAACATTTATTAAACTGCGTATGATTTGCCCTGATAGTCCAGTTATTCCAATGCTGCGATTCGCTGCTGATTATAACCTTGTTGTGAGCTTGACCACTGTAACACACCACTATCGCTGCAATAGCCTACACAACATCCTGCGTGTTATCTGCAGGGGAAGTTATACTGGGAAGGACCTGATAGGGGTCAGGCTAATGGCGGGCTAATAGTGCCGCAGGGATGGTGGGCTCAATTCTGTATCAATTCAGGGATTTGGGAAAAAATAATTAAATTCCAATTCAAGAATGGGAAGGGAAAAAATACAAGAATTGAACAAAATTTCAGATCCTCATTGAAAACTGATGGCACTTCTCAATTCTTGAATTGGACTTTCAATTCAACCTCTTGAATTGACTGAATGAATGGATACTGAATTAACCTCACATTGAATTGACCCCAATCCTGCAGTGAAAGGCATGGGCAGTGAAAATGAGGACCCACTTGATAGGTTAATAGTGATTAAACAGTGCAGACATGGGCAGAAGGGCAGAACACTCTACTCCAGCGTTTCCCAAACTCTGTCCCCGTAACCCCAAGGGGTGCACGTTTTGTTTTTGGCCTTAACACTACACAGCTGATTCAAATGATCAAAGCTTGATGATTAGTTGAATCAGCTGTGTAGTGCTAGGCAAAAAAAAAGTAATGTGCACGCCTTGGGGTCACGAGGACAGAGTATGGGAAACCCTACTCTAATCTTTCCCTGGGCCGGGGGGGAGCGAGAAAGAGAGAGCGAGCAAGCGAGAGCCACCCACCAGAGAGAGCGAGCCAGGAGTCTCCTGAGGAATCTACTGCTCCTGAGAAGAAGCGCTAAGGTACTCCAACGCACTCCTCCAACCAATCACAGAGAGGCAGGGTGGCCACGTGACAGGTGATACATTTCCCCACTTCCTCTTTGTGTTTCCGACTTGGCCAGGAGCTCCATCACGGGACGCCCCCAGCCGGACGGAGAGAACGAAGGAAAAGAAAGAAAGAAATACACTCTTCAAAACTCAAGCAAGTTGAGAAAGTGTTTCATTACTTTTCAAAGAGTGTCCGGACTTCAGTCAATAAGCACATGATCCCGATTTAATTTTTTCATTTTGCCATCCTTTTTTTTACAGTTCAATTATTAGATGGATAAATGAAACCACATTTCCCCCTGCCTGTGCACGGGTAGAAGACAAGTGCAGCCTGCCTGGGAGATTCCATTAGTCCACAATTTGCTTGCCGGCTGTTCTGTTCTGGTGAGGGTGGAGGAGGGGGTGACAGTGGTTCATCTGACAGGCCAGTGCACATGGCTCTGCTTAGCACGCACACACCCATAAATGTATGCACGAACATACAGGCATGCACACACAGGCATGCAGACACACACAAAGAGACAAACTGGAAATATAAGCATATGAATTTGTATCAATTATAACAACTAGCCTCAATTGTCGTCTACGGTTAGGCCTAGCCTAGGGGAGACATGTTCTGCTAAGTATTCAAACAAAGCTGTCAGTGAGTCATAAGTAGGATGTTGGTACCTGGTAAAGAGCCCAATCTGTGGCTGTGGCTCTGGGCCTAGGTTTCCATAGGGGACCTCGGGAATGTACGTTAAGTCACAGAAAATGGCTATTGAATGGAGCAGCGTGTGTAGCGTACCATACGGCTGCAGAAATGTGTGGAGGTGCTGGGGAAGGCGGAGGAGGAGGGTAGACCCCGGTGGCCGTTCCTCTCTGCTTAATTGAGAGGAAGCCATGGCCATTCATTAAGGATAAAATTAAAACCTGAAAAGTGCTGAATAAAAAATTTTAAAAAACATTTTTATTTTATTTTTTTTCCGGTCTGCTACTTGATGGGCGACCTCCCGAGTCAGACAGAGGCACATCGGTGAGACCCCGTCAGGAGTGAGAGGCACGGGGGGAGGGCGAGGCCAGGCTGGGCTGTGGCGCAAGGTGCCACCTTCTCCCCTTCACTTTCCCCACACAGCGTCATTAAACCCAGGGTTCTGCCGCCACTCGCTCCAAACAGCTCAATGACAACACACGGGCCTGCCAATTAGAAATAATTAGGCAGTCATTTTGGTGGCAAGTCTTTTTAAGTGCATATATAACGATGCAGTGAGCCGAGATTCAAACAGCCGCCTAAATAATTATGCCACTGATCACAAAGCGTCTGCACATCTCTGTACTTCACCTTAATGCGTTTCAAAAATCCACTTCATTACCTCCAGTAATTAATCCTCCATTAATTGCAGGAAAAGCCCAGTTTACCTCCCTTCGTTTCTAATTATCATCTTATAAATAGTTATGGTTCTAATTAATGTGTTCATTAGGCAGGATATTTTTCTCAAAGCCGCGCTCGGAGCCAAAGGTTCAGCGTCTCTCTCAGAAGCCTAACCAGCCAGAAGGTGAGGCCATTCTGGTTGCATTTGCTTTTATTTTACTACATTCAACCTCCTAATTGGCATTTAAAACCCAATTTGGAAGAACTTCAAGAAGCTTAAATGGAGGAGAAAAGTAGGAAAGGGAGAGATTCATTTTGTATTCAGATTTCCGATACCAGGGCAAAGAGTCTCTCTCTGTCTGTCTATCTCTCTCTCACACATTTTCTGTCTCTCTCGCTCTCCTCTCTATCACACGTCCAGGGACAAACGGGCAAGCTTTTTTCGGCGTGATGAAATTAACATACATTGTGTATTAGGAGCTGCTGCCATCTTTCTCCAAACCGGTCCAAATGTGGACCTTAAAACAGGTAGATAGCTGCTAGTACCACACAGTGAAGGCAGAATCCTGAGCTCTGGCTTTGAAGGCCAGAGGGCCAGCCATGAAGAACTGAGAGAGAACTGAAAGGCCCAGTCAAAGCGAAAGCCTCTGGACAATAAATACATTAGACGAGAGCGGTGCGAGCGAGGTCAAGGCAGAACAACGGCCCCTAATATTTACAGAGCTCAAGCAATCTGACGGGTAATGATGGGTGGTTAAAAGACATTGTCGTCATGGTTTTCTTCACAATTCGCATTCAGGTGCCATTGCTGTTTGACGGACCAATCGGTCATTGTTTCTGACACGGGATGAATTCAGAAGAACATCTCGTCGAGCTCGTTAATCTTCGGTGGTTCCTATAAGATGCTCAAACACCGACTGAGTTTCCTGTGGCAAGGTTGTTTTTTACTTGAACGACACACAATAGGGTCAGTGTAAAAAAAACAAAAAAACACGTAATGTTTTCTGAACTGAAATATATATATTTAAAACAGATCCATTTTTTATTAGGAAAATGTAAAAACGAATTAACCATTAAACCTGTCTAGTCCAAAACGTTGGCATATCGGATTATTGCATTGGGGCCATCACAAAGCCTTGTGTGTGAGTGTCTGTCTGTCTGTCTCTCTGTCTGTATACAAGTGCTCATGTGTGTACATGCGCTTGTGTGTGTGTTTGTTTAGCGGCAGGACAGACTCGGTCGGCTAGGTTCCCACCCAGGGGAGTGTGGCTGGGGGCTGGTACTGAATGTGTGCCTGGAGGAGGGTGGGTGGACGGTGGTGGACGGGGGGTTTGGCAGGAGAGGGGAACCGTGCCTCGCGGCGAGCCAGGGATGAAAGGCTCCGTCCGTGTCAGTCACTTACTCCTCTCTTTGGTAAATAAAGGTTTCTGACAACAAAGCAGCGAGCAGCGCTTGACTGGCCTGTAAAGGGGATAAATAAAAAAAGACTGGATGCAGAGGGGAAAAACCTCTGAAAAAGCACATCAGATCTTCCAAACTGGAAGCATGTTGATTTTTATGAAGTAAAGAGCACGCACCACAAGCATCCCGGGTCATCGTTCAGTTTAAACCAACATTTTGTATAAGTCGGGTATAATGCGAGGACTGGAAGAGAAGCAAATATCCCTCACCACCTGTAGGAGGTGAATGAGAGGAGAAAGCCCGGAGGTATAACAGACATACAGTGGGGAGAACAAGTATTTGATACACTGACGATTTTGCAGGTTTCCCTACTTACAAAGCATGCAGAGGTCTGTAATTTTTATCATAGGTACACTTCAACTGTGAGAGACGGAATCTAAAACAAAAATCCAGAAAATCACATTGTATGATTTTTAAGTAATTAATTTGCATTTTATTGCATGACATAAGTATTTGATACATCAGAAAAGCAGTACTTAATATTTGGTACAGAAACCTTTGTTTGCAATTACAAAGATCATACGTTTCCTGTAGTTCTTGACCAGGTTTGCACACACTGCAGCAGGGATTTTGGCCCACTCCTCCATACAGACCTTCTCCAGATCCTTCAGGTTTCGGGGCTGTCGCTGGGCAATACGGACTTTCAGCTCCCTCCAAAGATTTTCTATTGGGTTCAGGTCTGGAGACTGGCTAGGCCACTCCAGGACCTTGAGATGCTTCTTACGGAGCTACTCCTTAGTTGCCCTGGCTGTGTGTTTCGGGTCATTGTCATGCTGGAAGACCCAGCCACGACCCATCTTCAATACTCTTACTGAGGGAAGGATCTCGCAATACATGGCCAAGATCTCGCGATACATGGCCCCATCCATCCTCCCCTCAATACGGTGCAGTCGTCCTGTCCCCTTTGCAGAAAAGCATCCCCAAAGAATGATGTTTCCACCTCCATGCTTCATGGTTGGGATGGTGTTCTTGGGGTTGTACTCATCCTTCTTCTTCCTCCAAACACGGCAAGTGGAGTTTAGACCAAAAAGCTCTATTTTTGTCTCATCAGACCACATTACCTTCTCCCATTCCTCCTCTGGATCATCCAGATGGTCATTGGCAAACTTCAGACGGGCCTGGACATGCACTGGCTTGAGCAGGGGGACCGTGCGTGCGCTGCAGGATTTTAATCCATGATGGTGTAGTGTGATACTAATGGTTTTCTTTGAGACTGTGGTCCCAGCTCTCTTCAGGTCATTGACCAGGTCCTGCCGTGTAGTTCTGGGCTGATCCCTCACCTTCCTCGTGATCATTGATGCCCCACGAGGTGAGATCTTGCATGGAGCCCCAGACCGAGGGTGATTGACCATCATCTTGAACTTCTTCCATTTTCTAATAATTGCGCCATCAGTTGTTGCCTTCTCACCAAGCTGCTTGCCTATTGTCCTGTAGCCCATCCCAGCCTTGTGCAGGTCTACAATTTTATCCCTGATGTCCTTACACAGCTCTCTGTTCTTGGCCATTGTGGAGAGGTTGGAGTCTGGTTGATTGAGTGTGTGGACAGGTGCTTTTATACAGGTAACGAGTTCAAACAGGTGCAGTTAATACAGGTAATAAGTGGAGAACAGGAGGGCTTCTTAAAGAAAAACTAACAGGTCCGTGAGAGCCGGAATTCTTACTGGTTGGTAGGTGATCAAATACTTATGTCATGCAATAAAATACAAATGAATTACTTAAAAATCATACAATGTGATTTTCTGGATTTTTGTTTCAGTATCCGTCTCTCACAGTTGAAGTGTACCTATGATAATACAATTACAGACCTCTACATGCTTTGTAAGTAGGAAAACCTGCAAAATCGGCAGTGTATCAAATACTTGTTCTCCCCACTGTATATAGAGGAGCGGGTTGCCCTGTAAGCAGCATTCAAACTCACACACTTAAACAGGTTAGGCTACACACTCACCGCTAACAGTAGAAAAACTGTGATGTAACAAAACAACACGTGTTGTTATTTTCTGCTCTAACAGGTACTCATCTTGTTTTCCTTTCTTCAACACTATAAGAATTAACCATCTTTCTTCTTCTACATCCTATTGTCAAGCTCTTTGCACTTTGGGGTAGAAAAGCAGATTTGGGTTGTCATGTCCGCGACACGCACACTCGGATCGGATCCCCATAGCACTCCGCTGGGCCCAGACCCACCTGACACACTTCCCACACCCAACCCCCCACACCAACGCCACCTGAGGGCTGATGGGTGAACCAGATACTGTGGAAACGTTGAGGACCCGTGGGGGGGGTTTCTCTCTCAGAAAGGCCTGATTCTCATCCCCCTGCACCAACCTTCCTCCTCTCTACACTTGGTGACCTTGCACGGGCCCCTAGCTCGGCGCAGTCAGGAAAAGCCATCAAGCAGATGTACTGCGGACGCCCAGCACCTCATTTCATTACACCAGAAAATTGCTGTGCGAAATAAATATTGGGCCATCACTCACGCCTTGTGTGATCTTCCAACGGCGTGCCGAAGCAAGCGACTACTACGCCAACGAGAGGGTTTCCCATTCTGAAACCTCACAGCTAGGCACACACACACACTACCCCAACCTGCACAGTAGCGCAGTCCTAGTTGCTCCTACTCGCTCCAGAGCGCCTGATTGGAGCGATAGTGTTTTCTGGATGAGTTTACTATCCTTAAGGGAGGAGGGCATGATAATTAGGGGCCCTCCGCTTGATGCAGATGACAATCACACTGATCTAACCGTTCGGCAGTTATCTGGGCTAAACCCTTACACGAGCACTATGGCCCCCAAACAGAACATGCCTCTGAAATATTAATGAGAGAGATGTAAGCATCTTTGTGTGTGTGTGCGTGCGTGCGTGCGTGTGTGACGTCTGGTGTTTGAGGTCAAGTGGTGGATTAGTAACGCTATGATGGCCTCCATCTCTCTCCTGTGAACCTGCCACTGAACCTTAACGCTGACTGACTGTCAGACGGCCATGGCTTTAACCTGTGACTCTCCTACCCCCCATCCTTCGACCCCCTAACTTCACAAACTTCCCCTAAAAATGTTCCTGTGATCCCTCCGTAATTCTTAACCGTGTTGTCTTTGTTGGAGCGGGTTTAGTTGAGTTCAGATAGACGTGTGCTCGGTGCCTAGCCATCCCCAGTGCACTGGAGCCGGAGCGGTGAACTGAGCCATGACACCTCTCCATATAACGTTGGCTGGGGGATCTGACTCCTCTGATCAAAGGGAATAAACATTAATGACTAATGGGTAATCTGCTACACATTTCAGGCGGGTTGATTGGCCGCCTCTGGGGTGATGGGGGAAAATCTCCTCTCTTCAAATAATTTTCTGATTGCAAAAAGAAAGAGGGAGTCGCTCTGGAATAGTAAACACATAAGAGCTTCATAGAGCATTATTCTTATTTCCTATATAGATTTTGTGTTTATACATAAAAGATTCTAAAGAAGGTAATAACCCCCTACCCGACCCAGCCAACTGTCCTAATCTTCTCCCCTGTAATATTTCCATGCAGCTGTTATTATTCTCATTCCTCTGAATAATATCCCTCATTCCTCCCATCCTTTTTCTCCCCCCTCTCTCATATTCTATATCTCATGCCACGCGGGCCCGGGTTCTGGTGCTGCGAGCGGGCGCCTCATATCCTGTCAGCGTATCAATCACAGGGGCCCTGTCCACTCAATCCACCTCTGATTTATCAGGTAGCCTCGACCCAAACCCTTTTAACACGACAGTGACAGATAGCAGCCCAGACCATGGCAACCTGTTCCACTTAGCTCACACACACTAGGAGGCTTGGTGGGACTGTGACACGAACATCCCCCCACATCACCCTCCCCCAGGCAGCAGCACCCCCAGTATGTATGCATATCGTCTACCCTGCCACACCACTGACTGTGTTTAGAGGTTGGGTTCAACTTGCATGAGATACACAGATATGACAGATACAGTGAATAGATGATGTCGACTATTGATAATAATCGGGAACGTTATAGGCCTATTTGCGATACTTCCCACAATCAGTGGTGTGCAATCTGCCATCGAATCCATATAAACTGCAAACCCTGACATTTTCTTATAACTTTCATGAGTTTCCCCTTGCTTCATTCAGTGAACCCAACAGGTATGAATTGTTGCAGTTTGCGCTAATAGCAACTCGTGTACTAAGCAATTACCACAGGTGAAACGGTCCGTAGCTTGCTGCAGGTGTGTTTGCCCTGATGGACTGGCATCGCTGCAGATTGGTCATTGTCGAGACAGAAATTATGAAACGTATTCCCCACTTAACATTCAGGTTGCAGTGCCCCCTCCACCCCCCACCCGCCCCCCTCACAGCTCTGCTTAAGCCGATTACAGGAGGCTTCCCTCTTTAATCGCATTGCTTCATTTGTTAACACAGAGATATCATCGACTGTAATTCCAAATCTCCCTACTACTTTCATGTGAGACCGGCTTTAATGCCTGTTTGGTTTGGGGGAGGTGTTGTTGTAATCAACGCTGTCGTTGGCGGAGCGTCACAAAAGAACAGCAGTGGTGCATGTGTACATATGTATAAACAATGTCATTCTCCATGTAAGAAGGGCACCTCCACCCAATTAGGCTCCCCTGCTAGCTCTGACAGTCCAAAGTTTCTGTCACCAGTTTCCTTAATCACCGCCATCTCATCGAACCTAATGAATATATGAAACCGCTCCTTTGTGACTAAAATGGTTTGTCAATTCTTCCCTGTAGCCATACAACAAGTAAACAAGGGGCCTTGTGCACAATTAAAAATTATAAAAACAGATTTAAACAGCAGAGTGGTTAATGACATGGACAACCATGCATAGAGCCTCCCCCATTGTGTCTCCCAGCCAACCAATGACAGTGACACAGAGACAGAAACAAAGACAGAGAGAGAGAGAGAGAGAGAGAGAGAGAGTTTGTGTGTGTCATTAGCTGTCCCAGTAGTGAAAGAGTCACAGTCTCTTTAATGACAGCCTGCCATGTGATAATGGCCTTCGCCACCACAGCAAACAAACCACACTGAGCTGCTGCTGCCTGCTTGGCTGGCACATGCATACCCCCACACACTATCATGCACACACGTGCACGCATGCAAATGCACACCAAGTCCCTACAAATGTTGTTGTTTTTTGTTTGAGTATGTTTTGCTGTAAACAGCAAGCAAAATGGCAACATTCAGAGTGTGGTTGCTGGAACCAATCATGATCATTGTGAAATTGAGCCCAAAATCAGGGACAAACACAGAGTATGCGTACGCTGGAGAGAGTAGAGTGTGGCGTGTGTGTGGTAGTCAGGCACCTATTAATAGCCAGCACCTGCTACTGGCAAACATCATACCCACAAAACTACAGTAATTCCACTGTAAACCCACTTGAGCCATTCTCTCCTCCTACCAAGTCCCCCCATCCCCACTACCTCAGTCCCCATCATACCTGCGGGTGCGGCTGCATGTCCTATGGGAGCGGTTGGTCCTGCCTCGGTCTCCATCTCCGCTCCCTCCTCCTTCGGGACGAGCTGCTGTTGGACCACCGCCTGCGTCTGACACACACAGACACAGACACACCACATATCAACCCCCTGGCTCAGCCCTTCACACCCTCTCCCCTGTGCTTCCTCCCCAAGCCGTAGATCCTCTCTCATTCTCTGTGTTCTTACCCGTCTTTCACAACATATTAGACTGAGTAACAGAGAAGACATGTCTCCCAGTCCCATCTCATACATAAATATATATCCCTCACAATCCTCATTTGTTGCGTTGTTAATTTCAGTAATCAAATAATTCCCTTATTACTTTCCACACCTAGCCCCCAAGAAGTGCCAGTGGCTGTTCATCGAATCATCAAGCCTTGCTGTCTTAACCACGTATCTTGGTGGTTTTGGACCAAAGTGGTGCTGACAGACACGCTGCTGCAGCCTTAGCGGGGCTGCAGTAAGCAAGGGCTGCAGTCAGCAGGGGCTGCAGTCAGCAGGGGCTGCAGTAAACAAGGGCTGCGGTCAGCAGGGGCTGCAGTAAGCAAGGGCTGCGGTCAGCAGGGGCTGCAGTCAGCAGGGGCTGCAGTAAGCAAGGGCTGCAGTAAGCAAGGGCTGCAGTAAGCAAGGGCTGCAGTCAACAGGGGCTGCAGTCAACAGGGGCTGCAGTCAACAGGGGCTGCAGTAAACAAGGGCTGCAGTCAGCAGGGGTTGCAGTAAGCAAGGGCTGCAGTCAGCAGAGGTTGCAGTAAGCAAGGGCTGCAGTCAGCAGAGGTTGCAGTCAGCAGAGGTTGCAGTAAGCAAGGGCTGCAGTCAGCAGAGGTTGCAGTAAGCAAGGGCTGCAGTCAGCAGGGGCTGCAGTCAGCAGGAGCTGCAGCCAGCAGGGGCTGCAGGGCTGCAGTCAGCAGGGGCTGCAGTCAGCAGGGGTTGCAGTAAGCAAGGGCTGCAGTCAGCAGGGGCTGCAGTAAACAAGGGCTGCAGTCAGCAGGGGTTGCAGTAAGCAAGGGCTGCAGTCAGCAGGGGCTGCAGTCAGCAGGAGCTGCAGTCAGCAGGGGCTGCAGCCACAGAGCTCCTCAGCTGGGGCTTCCGACAGCGGTGTGGAACAAACGCTATTCTGTTTTGTAAACACTGGCGTTGCTCAAATGGCGCTCTGATTGATAGTGTGAAGCAACGATCATTGGTGGGAGAGTATGTACATTTGAGGGGGGCTTGTCTGACTCTGAAACAGTTTGAGTAATATTCATTATTAACTATTCTCTTTCTATTTGTTTCTCTCCCGCACCAAATACTCACATATGCTTACTACTAAAAAAACAGGCCCTCTCCATTGGGAGCCCAGCAAGATAAGAGGGGAAGAGAAAAAAAACACTGAACAAATAATAGACGCTGAACTATCAAAACAAACTTGTTACTACTTACTGAGAGAGAAAGAGCACTGTATTACTATTCCACGGGTTGGTTGGATCACAGAAGCGGGTTGGTTCAGGAAGAAGGCTTCCGTCGTGGCCCTGACTCAAGCACTTCAGACTCGCGTTCAGCAGAAGAAACGTCCAGGACAAGACATGATATTTGAACTTGCAGTATATACACACACACACACAGGCGTGTGAAGATAATGGAACAAAACACGGCTGGTTCACAGAAAGAGAAAGACGCCGCTACGGCACATGAGAGGGAGGCTGCCTCTGCGCTCCGGCATGATGGAAGCCATCCAAGTGAATAGTGGGAGCAGGGTTGACATGTGCACCAACACTGACTGTGTGTTCGGTGTCAACTCAACGGAAAAGTGTGGGGGGAGATATTTAATGCCTGGTGAACAGCTAGTGAACACTTGCTGCTCTTCACTGGAGACTTAGGGTAGCGGTTATCTTTACACACATAGGGTGTGTCCCAAATAGCACCCTGTTCCCTATACGGCGCACTACTTTTGACCACTGGCCCATAGGGAGATGCAGACGTAGCCTCATACATGAAGGCCTAACTTAATCTATTGAACCGGGTATCTATTTTCAACCATTCCTTGACCATGTCCGACTCCTTGATTTGACAGAAGCACTTCCTAGGCAGCTAATGAATGAGTGGGAAGACTGAAGGCTAATGGTTTAAACGGCTACAACCGGCCCCTCCCCACGCCACCCAGCCGGCCCCAGATCAGTGAGCCATTCTCTCAAGACCACCAATGATTTCCCATCACGCGTAATGGACCCTGACCAAAGCTCATAAATAATTACGATCAACCGGCCTTGTCTAAACGACTGCAGAGGGGAGTGTCAAGCGAGCGTGCGTTTGTAGGAGGCTGGGTGGGGGTTTATGTCCAGTATCTTCTGTTAAAAGACAGCATCCGCGGTCATTTACTTACAGACACTTTCTCTCTCTCACAAACACAATCTGGAGAAACAAATGTTAAAGCCTGTGGGCCTAAATGATGACAGTAACATCAGTAACATCAACTACTGGTAATTATATGTATTCATTGTAATAGCCTATGTCCAACAGGTTTGTCTTCAACGCAGAGGAAACCAAGCTAACGAACTTCAAGGACAACTTAAAGTGTACCATAAAGGTCAGATGTTTTGACTCATTTGTGACTTGCTCGGACAGAGGTGGTTGCATTGCAGGATGGGGGCGTGTTCAATAATGCACTATGAATAAGACTCTCCTTCAAGCCACTCACACGGACAGCGGGGGTGTTGGGGCAGTTAGAGCATAATGCAATATTTGCGGTTCCATTTCAATTCAAGCCTATTCCATAACTAGAAAGCAACCTCGAGAGTTACAGCCATGCGAGGTCCATAATCATTTAACAACCACCCCTTTGGAATAAGCATAATAGCAAATCATTTAGTAAAGTTCTTCCCTCTGATCCTATGATGTGAGAGCCATATCATTAGTATCAGCTGCTCATCTAACCTCTGTTCCAGCCAATCTTTGGGAGAATCTCAATTGGTATTGCTCGACTCCTTGCGTCCTCTCCTCAGTCCTCGTCTGCTTTTGAAAAAGGTCCAAGATAATCAAGGAGCGGAGCCAAGGAGAAGAAACAAATACGCTTGTATGAAATGAGAATAACCCCCTCGCAAAAGGGAATTATGTTTACAGGGGTGGAATCCCCAAAAGAATGTGTCACGTGATCAATACACATGTAGCCAGTTGTGCAAGACTTTCTATAGATAAAAGGATAAGTAGCATATCATTTTTAAATGTGTGCATGCTTTTATCCTTCGAGAAAACAGCAGCTGATTCAAAGGGGTGTGGCGGATTTTAAAACACTTCCCGCTAGCCGCCGGGAGGATACTCTTGTGCATCCTCTGCTGAAGTAGGTCATCGAGAAGGTGAGCATAATCCCCGCTCGCCTACTAGCGAATTTACACTCTCCTTGACCACTCAACCACTTATCGGTTTCTAGGTCACGGAGGAGAGTAGGACGGAGAAGTCACGGTGAGGACAGACTTTTGCCCAATTGAGAATCTCCCACTAGCAGACCACTGTGGGTACTTCCTTTTCCTTTTGTACTCACCAACACCACATCCAGTACTTGTTACATTCAATTACACCACAATTAGGCTTGAAGGTGAAGCTTAGAAGGCTCGTTGACCACACAAATAGCTTATTACTACATACAGTACCTGGCAGACCAAACTGAATGTTGTTGAGGGCCAATTTTGGCCTGCAAACCCCAATTTGGGTGGCCCTGCTCTATAGCAACAATAGTATAAAACCCTATCCCTCTACTCCACCATCCCCTCTATGAATCTCCCTCCCCTTCCATTTATCTGTCTGTGTAGTGATGGAGGACAGTGGGAGTAGCCTGATGAATGAAGTACTATAGGGTGCCCACACACGTTGCCCAGTGGGTGAAAATGCGCTTTGGTGATGAAATTTTAATTCCTTATGTTATAAAATATATTTTATCAAGACAAATATGATTATTCATGTTCTGAATCGTTCAGTGGGGCCTTTCTCTAACATATTAACATTATATCCAAACAGTCGGGTTTCATAACCTAATACATCCGATAATAAGCACCAAGCTCTATTGACATACAGTGGCAAGAAAAAGTATGTAAACCCTTTGGAATTACCTGGCTTTCTGCATAAATTGGTCATCAAATTCGATCTGATCATCATCAAAGTCACAACAATAAACAAACATAGTGTGCTTAAACTAATAACACACTCATTATTGTATTTTTATTGTCTATATTGAATAAATAATTTACATCAAAAACAAAAACGGCGCCCAAAAATACAGATTTCCGATTGTTATGAAAATTTGAAATCGGCCCTAATTAATCGGCCATTCCGATCAATCGGTCGACCTCTACTCTAGACAGCTAGCGGTCCGCGGCTACCAGATGGGCATTCAGGGGACGTCGCGATGGAGGAGCATGTTGAAAAAAAACCTTGGGCGGATTACGTCGGTAGTCCAGTCGTGATGGATCGGCAGGGCTCCGTATCGGCAATAAAAGAGGTCCAGGCCAATTGGAAAAATAGGTATTGTAGGCCAAGGAGTGGCTGATGGACCTCTTTAGCTAGCCGGGATATGGGCCTAGCATAGGCTAGTAAGTCATTTTTGGTGGCCTTTAACCAAAATAACCAAAAGATGTCACCTGCCCCCTTAAGGACGGGAGTTTACCATGTTAGCGCGACTCGAGTCATGTTTGTGCCTGTGAGATTGAGTCTGACTTAGTAGAAGTGTTGTCTTCTCTTCCCTAGCAGATGAAACTCAAAACATAGAACAACAACCTAGCTTGTGAACAAACCAATGTACATATTCTAGAAACACAAGGACAAAGTCTCACTTCAGTAGACATTCGTTTCAAGTAAATTAGACCAACTTTTATGCCTGTGCGCAGCGCTTCTGCCAGGCAGTGGTGCAGCACGAGATGGAATAGGCTATATAGGATTCATAGTTCTTGACATTGTACGATTAATTTACAAGCAATGAAACGAAATGGCAGAAACACTTTGAAAACAGCTACTGCTGCATTCATTTTACTATAAATGTGATTATACTTGACTATTTTTATTCACAAATTTAAGTGAAACGCTTGCACTGTGGAGCCCTGACCACCCGCCAACGTGGCTGGTGAAATAGACATCTTACCCGGAAAATACCAAAATCTACCCGAATTTGGCAGGTGGTGGGTGTTAATTTTAGGCCCTGTCCGTCGACATTTCACAGAGATACGCTTGCATTAATTTAGAATGAATATGAAAAGCGTATACTAAAATGTGAAAACACTACATGTCAAAATGAATATCAATCTTCCCTCTATATTCTTTAACGCACTGCGGAGTTACCCATTGGTCTAAAGATGAATTTTTGATTGGACACCCTAAGTAGTAGCTCTATAAAGTAGTATTATCCTACTCAATTGACACCGTCTTTCAATAATTATTATTTTTAAATATATATTTTAAGGCACGTTTCATAAACATATTCGGGATAGCTAGCTAGATATGTAGATGGAGAGATAGAGGAGAGGGATACAGGAGACAAAGTGAGTGGCAGGACGGGGGATCCAACCGCCGCCTCCACAGGCATATGTGGTGCGGAGATGGTGGCACTACCACTAGACCAGCCCGTTACAGCTGATGATCCATTACACATTCAGTTTGCTCCTTTATTCATGCACCTCTGTTAGACGGAGACACCTACCATGCAGGTCTGTCCTTTCTGTCTGACGTTGCGCTGTAGTCCTGCCCCCTCCTATCTTTGCCAGTGTAGTATAGTAGTTAACTCATCTAACGGTCTCTGTATATTGTAGTATTTATATATAGACCTACCTCCTGTCTCTGGAGCAGCTGCTGGACCTCTTTCTGTGGCTGGTCACCTGGCTGCCGGAGGAACTGGAGGAATAGGAGCGCCTTCCGTGATTTTCCTTCTTCTTCCTCCTGCTATGGCTGTCCTCTCCTAGCTGTCAGAGGAGTGGTGTCCCATTATCCCTCACTTCACTGGGTCTGGGAGAGGGAGAAAGCATAACAGCAGGAAAAAGGACGTCTTATTTAATTTAATCAAATCGTTATTCATTGATTTCTCAGACGAAACAGTAGGCCTACATCTAGCCGATTAAACTCAACGATTTACGATGGAGTTGAGCGGCGACTAGTGCGGGCTGACTGGAGTTGCGATGTCACATACAATATTTTTTTTATATAAACTATTGATTTGAGCACCCAAAGAATAGCCTGCAATTACACATGACATTGTTCTGTGTAATTGCAGGCTATTATTTGGGTGCTCAAATCAGTCGTTTTAGAAGTTCTAGTCCGCCAACACTAGTCGCTGCTCAACTCCATCGTAAAGCGTGGAGTTGAGACAGCGTAAATCCTGCAATGAACAGCTGTACTGTGGCGAGAGGCTAAATTGTTTAATGTCCTTCCTACAAGACTGACAAATAGCTGGCAAAATAACTTTTCTATTCTGAATATACTTGTGCAGTCAGTATGTCAAAGAGCTAGTTAACTAACTTCAACTCGGCTCCACCTGCCTTAAGAGAGCGTGGACAGAATGTAAACAATGAACTTACATTATCATAGCGCTAACTAGCGACAGTTTACGCTATCAAGCATAATGGCTAGCTTTGCATTCCCAAATAATTGTTGAAATAGCTACCGTTTATGCATGTGTTAAAAATATACTGTGAAGTTTTCATTTTCAGGTTATAGCATGCAGGCAGAATTTGCAATTTCAAGACTGCTGGCATGCTAGCTAACGTGTTAGCTTTAGTTTGCAGCGAAGCACAGCTGACTAACTTATAGGCACTTTTGTGTTACAGTAAATAGCTACAACGTTGTTACCAGCATTGATGTATTTCAAACATTACTTATACAGTGACTGTAAATTTGGGGGAAAAACAACAATTCATACCAGGTATCATGCGACAAATATTCCTCCTTCATTTGAAAACCACTCGAAATACACCACCATGCACTGCTCAAAAGACTAAACTAGTAGATCGAGAGCACATCGATTGAAGAACGCTCGGATGAAACACGCAGGCAAGAGAATCAACAACAGAGCTATCGTTCGTATGTCTCTCAATCAATGATCTCTATGATACTCTTGTCATATTTTACAATTGTGTATGTTAGCCTATATTTCGTGAAGTTGCATAACTTTTGTTACGTTATATCGTATATAGCCTAGGCTATGGGAAACAGTAGCCTGAAGTTGTAGGCCTATAATAAAACGGTCTTTTTTTTTTTTTTTTTTAGATATTATGAGTGTAAAATAAACTGTGAATGCCGAATAATCTCCGAATTGGTTATAATTACAAATCTTACTGCTCATGTCATTTGAGGAAAATGTAGACTTGTAGACCTATCAGACCTGCAATCAAGATTACATTTTTACAATTAGTCTACATTTTAATCATTTAGCAGACGCTGTTATCCAGAGCGACTTACAGTTAGTGCATTCATTTTAAGATAGTATGGTGGGACAACCACATATCACAGTCCAATCACATATTTGGCGCCTCACATAGAATATAAATTATCATTAGGCATATTTCAAAGGAATATCACCCACACTCTCACTCTGATTCGGCACTGAAGTATTTCTAGGCTAATCAGATTTCACGCAACTTGACGCATTAGGACTTGAAGTCCATTATAGAGCAGATAGGCTAAAGCAAAGTACCATTTCTTTGTTTTTTTGTCTTGCATTGCATTCAAATAGTACGATATGAAAGCCATGTCAATGATGTCAGACTATTCCAAGTTTCTTCTTATAACCTACTTTAACAAATGATTCTTCCCAAATAGACTACCTATTAAATAAACGAGTGAAAGAAAGCATTTGGGGTTGCTTGAAGAACATTCGTATGTGCACCCCATGCATTTGCTCTCATTAGGCCTACTTTGAATTAATAATAATAATTTGATAGGTTTAGGAATAATTTAAGCCTAACATGTATTGTGCTAGAATTAATTGAATAGAAATGTTGCTCTTTGGTCCACAGGTTTTGTCTTCACGCGCGCAACACGCGCACACACACACAAACACACATACGCAAAAGGCACACATACCCACATACCCACACAAAGGGAGCATATCATTTTTGGGGGGTTGATTATCCATTTAGGCCTATTAGAGTGAATACAGGTTATATAGCATATAAACTCCTAAAATACCATAGGCCTAGTCTAAATAAATGTCCGATAGCCAATAGTTTTCTTGTTTCTCGGTTTTCCTATGTTAAAACTTTAACTCGGAGATGTTTCCATGGTAGCTTACCTATGCGGAATGCTAACTTTTTATGAACTTATTGGAAAGGGTGTTCTATTAGTAGCCTAACCTTTACGACATCCCACGTTGAAATGATGGATCGAACATGTTTATCTTTGCAATTTATAGAACTTAAACTACTAAAGTGTGTAGGTCTTTGTACTTATTGTGATATAAATAGCAGGTTACAGATTAACTTAAATTCTCTAGCCTAATAGCAGCCTATAATTTCTGCTGCTTTTAGAGGCCGCAGAAAAATAATTAATGCCTAAGGTTCAAGAGCGGAGACATCATTAATTTTTAATAAGGGGAATTGTTCGAGCCTGTGTGTGGAAAAAATATTTTATATAGATTATCAATAAACGCGCTTAATTTTGCATCAAATTTACAAGTGATAGCCTATCATACAGCTGTATCCCATCCCATTCCGGCTTATATTTAGCCTTTTTCAGTTCGCTTAATTGCTTCGTCCCCACGGCATCCAGTAACCTTCACCGTAAATGAACCATTGTTTATTTATTTTGCAAATGTGCAATAATTTCAATAGGCAGTCAACTTAAGAAACCATAATTAACACGCCCAATGGCAACGCATCACATGAAAAGCTTTAATTAAACGTTTAGTTGCTGTTTAACATTCTAATGGCGTGAGAAAGTCTATCGAGATTTGATATTAACCAATATAGTTTCCCTAATGACTTCAGATTAATATAATTGCTGAATTAAAATGTAAATACATTATCTAATAAATTAAGACAAAAATGTGAGATCAGTTTTATCATTTCAGTTGTCATCTGAAGACATTTGAAGAACAAAAACTATTGATCATAATTATCTGGTCATTCATAGCCTCAATTAAAAACAGGCTTGTAAAAAACTATATCAAAATCGAATAATGAATTATGCTATCTTCCAAATCATGGGAGAAATATGTATTACTTTTATCATTTGTATTATTATTATCATTATTAATATGATTACTATTGTTATTATTATTATTGTGATTGTGATTATTATTAATATGATATCTCCTTATCAAATTATTGTTCTTACAAATTACACACTACAAATTACTAACAAGTAACATATACAAACTATCAACATGCAGAATAGTTTATCTGCTATTGCTTCAACTATGTGTTTATTTGCTGTTATTGGAGCAGAAAACGTTGTTCAAACGCGTTATCGTTGCATGTGAGTCAAGGTGAGTGTCTGGCTACGGTGAGCCTCCACCCAAGCATCCCAGTTGGTCCTCTCTTTACCTTTCTCTCTCCGCATCACTGTCGCTGTCTCTTTTTTTCCCAGATCACAGAGATTTGGAGGAAGCTCCGTTATGTGCTCCCCGCACGAGCTTGTCATTTTCAGTTTTAGCCACACCCCTGCAGAAATCCTGCCCATCTCCCTGGTGTTTAAAAAACTAATTCAGGACAATAGCAACGAATCCACGCTTAATTAAATTAATTAGTCCTTCTTGTCAATCTTGGATTAATGGCCAATAGCAACCTCGTAAGAATGATGTGAAATCTGAAGGGCTGCTAATGTGTTTTTCGATGCTGTCAGTACAGGCGAAGGGAAGGGGGCTCATCCCGGCATCCTGAGGGGAGGTAATTTGCACAGATCAAGGGGCAGGCGTTGCTAAGTATAAATACTGTGACTTCAATAGCGGATCACCAGCAGGTTGGAACTCCGCAGCAAGAAGAATTTGTCGAGATCTTATACATTTAGCTGCAGCACGAGATCCAGAGTTGGCAACAACATCACCTTGCATTTAGGTCGTCTAAAATAAACACTCTTGATGTCTTAAACTGTTGTGGAACTGAGAGAGAGAGAGAACGAGAGAGCGAGAGTGAGAGACCAAGACGAGGAGATTTCTTGGAGCAGTGATGGAAGAACTTACCGCGTTTGTGTCGAAGTCTTTTGATCAGAAAGTGAAGGAAAAGAAGGAAGTGATCACGTACAGGGAGGTGCTGGAGACCGGATCCGCGCGAGCCAGGGAGGGTCTCGCCAGCGAACCGAATCGCGAGGAAATGAACGATATCGCTCGGGTAGACGCGCGATCGCCAGGCAGGGAACCGGACATGCTGGGGCCAGAGAGAACCAGGGATGTGGGAAGCCCGAAACTGATCGATGGTAAACTAGCCTCCTGCTATGCGTTCATACGGTTTTCTTATGCGATGTACTATAATGTAACTGCTTTGAGGTTAAACAAAGTCAACATCTTTTTGAATTATGCTCTAACGTTCATACTTTGGGAATACCCCGTGCGCTAACTTTGACAAACATGACACCGGCCTAGTCAAAGAAAATATCCTTGCATGCTTTTGTGTATATCGCTGGGGGAAAAACAATGAAGGTGTTGCTTCTATAAGTTGGTATACGTTTATATGCCTACGTGCATGTTTTAGCACTCTTTTGTATTTTTGAATTTTTCCCAATTACACGTTTAGCTTCATGCGACTGTGAGGGACACTAAAAGTAAGCTGACGTTTATAGCCTAGTTGTTGTCATAATGTGTAGTGGCTGTGTAATGCAATGTAAGAGTGTAATATCAGGTCCACAATTGAATTAGGTAGGTCTATCCGGTTAAGTGCTTTTCTGTCTGAAGAGAAATGGTATAGCATGCTTTTAAAAGATCAACGCATTTATTTTGGAATTATCAAGTCCACAATTGGACCATGGCTGGGCACCGTGTAACCCCATTTGAAGCGCGATGTAATTTCAGTAACAAGAAACAATGTGTTGTATTGAGATATTCATCAACCGCATACAGACAAAAAGGCTGGGAGAAAAGATGGCTATTTAAATGATCCAATAACACAAAAAATCAACAGGCCTAGCAGAAATGATTTATATTCATCTGTGTTTATGTTTTTCATACATGTTCTCTAATCATTTAATTGGATTATGTCATCAGTAATTATGCATCCTAATCATAATAATAATAATAATATTAATTGGAATAGGTATTTTCGCTATATTGACTAACATATTGATCACTAATTGCATTGGCCTAGGTCAAACAAATAGCCTAATGTTGCATTAGCTGGGATGGTAATCTTTTACGTCTTCAAATGTTAATAATCAGTCGTTTCACTTTATTCAACCGTGGAGAATGACATTGGGCAGATACAATTAGGTAAATCCCACACTTGCACAACGGGTAGGCCTATACCTTAGTACAAATCATATCATAGCCATTACAATAAAATTGTAGTGACATCATGAAAAATATAAACCGAGCTGCTGGTCCTATATCCTGAACAGGAAAACACGAGCTATGATAAGCGATAGGACATCCAACAGTGAGCACCTCAATGCATATTTATAAGGAGTTAACAATTGAAGACCTTTCTGTAGGACTACAAAACATCCGAAGCTGATGTGGTGTAATGCTTGGGAGGATGGATCCACATGTTCGCTTTAGGAAGGTCGTTGTGTGATGCCTCCTCCTCTACCCTTGTATAGCTGAGGCCTTTTTACTCACCCTCATTCATTTGCTGCTACCCTTCTCTGTAGGTACCACGCACATGAAAGAGAGAAAAGAGGACACAAAGCAAATGGAGGACGAGGCACAGACTAAAATCAAGCAGAGGAGAAGTCGGACTAACTTTACACTGGAGCAATTGAACGAGCTAGAGCGGCTATTCGATGAGACCCACTATCCAGATGCCTTCATGCGGGAGGAGCTGAGCCAGCGGCTAGGGCTGTCCGAGGCTCGAGTACAAGTAAGGGGCTCTCTATCTTCTTTAGGTTTGTTGTCTATGTGTAAAGATGTCGTGTGTTGCTCATATTAGGAATATTTGACAAAAGATAACCCGATGTCTAGAGAGGAACAGTTGTCCTCATGTTCTCGACTATACTTTTACGCACAGAGGGAAACCATGTACCACTACCGGTCTTTAGAGAATGGGGTTTATTTACATGCTTCTTGTGGCTTTTTTTTTGGGGGGGGGGCATAGCATCATTCTAGAAAGTTACACTATAAGCAATTGATCAACATTTTATAATTGATGTATTTGGCTATCAAAAAAACTAAAACTGAAATGTTAAAATGGATGAAATCTCATTTTCTGAATATGCTGTGTGTCTCTCTCTCTCTCTGTGTGTGTGTGTGTGCGTGTGTGTGCGTGCGTGTGCGCGCGCGCGTGTGTGAGCGAGAGAGAATAAAGAAAGAGTGAGAATAAAGAAAGAGAGAGTTATTCCATGTAAAAAATAATAACGCTGTACAGTGTATCTCAATTAAGGCCTAGCATCTTGTCGTATAGGTAGGCATATCGTGCACACCACATTGTGCCAAGTTTCAGATTACAATTTTGTTTTTTAAAATATTATTATACGATCATTTTAATTTTAAATCAGACAATCAAAATCCTGTAGAAAACAAACACAATATTTGCCCTCACTTTATTAGTAACCTATATGTTGCTCGCACGAGATACATCTGTCTTGTATTTTTTCCACCGGGAAAGACCATCTGTACTACTGAAACCCAATAAGCCGTTTCGGAGAGGGGGGGACTTCAGTCTCTGTGTAACCGGAGAAGAGTGACTGAGCCGAGCAATGACAATGAACATAGACATCGGTTCTGATCTGATTTATCAAACCCCATAATATCTTATTTCAGCCTCTTTCATCCCTTATGCATCGGCCCAGGGAGACGACGGAGCGAGTATTTATTCACTGAATATGTCGGTTCTTTCTAAAATATCATAAAACGAGCCAAAAAGACCTCCCTCCCCCATAAAAGTTAAAGCAAGCGCTTTTTGCAACGTATCCCGGCGAGAGTTGGAATTTTACCAAGGCGTATTGTGTCACAAGCAAGGCGAGTGCAAGGAGCACAGCTCGAGGATTTACATAAATTATGTATTATTTTCTTCCCAAATCAAGATCTGCTGCTTTTTCTATTTTCAGTACATGATGTAAACGACCATGCGATTCATGGGGCCCTTTTCTAGCCACAGTTGCATGCAGGGATGAAATGACCATTTCCGTTACAAAGTAGCAACGTCTTTGCTTACTTCGCGGTGGGCTATTTGCTTCTGTTTTCAGTCTACGTAAAGATTTATAATAAAATCAATAAGACACGAGATGTGTGTTATATTGCATTGTTGACACGGCTACGTGGTCAAAATATGAGGTTGGCGCTTACGACATATTGATAGACTTATCAATATAATTTCCATTCTGTCCATGATGCGCTCTGTGCAGGAGAATTGGTAAACTGTGTTGTGGGCTAATTTATCCACAGCTTTGTAGGGGATTCAAAGTAGATTATCATAGTAATGAGACGCCTTATCTCCGTTCCAAGATAGCCTACTCCTCGGAACATTATGCTTTTAAAGAACAGACTTAAAGGAAAAGAGCTATCCTCAGAAAGAGCTTTGTGTAGGGCGTGTTATGGCGGTAATTAAACGAAACTGTAAAGCATTTAAATGCTTTCAGTAACATAGATTTTCCTGCAGATTAAGGTAATTAATTTCACCAGCCATTAATGAGAGAGAGCTTTTCTCAGATCACGTTGCTCAGATGTCCAAAGCCGTAATCACTTAATGCTATCCGATATCAGAGAAGCAATTCGGTTCTTCTGGGTCGCTAATCTATAGAAAGATGAAACCAGTGCTGAGAAGGTAATTTATTTTGATCAAATATAGCCTGCAAATGTCAAACAAGTGTGTTTACACAGCTATAATATGATAATCACATTCCCCCTTTTCGTTGTGGTCTACTTTCTTACGTTGTATTTAGCCAGCCCCCTTATACATGTAATAATTCAAATCTGGTGTTAAGCGTGCACATTAATATTTCAGGGCTCCTGTGGGATATTGTTTTTCTGCGGTTGTTGTCATTTTGAGCGGAATTACACATGCCCTCACAAGCAGCTGCCAATCACGGTCACTAATTAATTTCTCTCCCCGCAGGTTTGGTTTCAGAACCGGAGGGCCAAATGCAGAAAGCAGGAGAATCAGTTACACAAAGGTGCGTTTTTATTCTTTGTCCATCTGCAATATTCTTTTTACACGTCGTGATAATAATGGTTTACATTTTTAAAAGGGTTACAAGAACATATTTGAAAACCATAACCATCAAGGGTGCCTACAAATTGAAATGCATCAAATGCACAACAACAAATGCTTTCCAGCCCTGTTCCTGGATAGCTACCGTCCTGTAGGTTTTCACTCCAACCCTAATCTAGCGCACATGATTCTAATAATTAGCTGGTTGATAAACTGAATCAGGTTAGTTACAACTGGGTTTGGATTGAAAAATACAGGACGGTAGCTCTCCAGGAACAGGGTTGTAGAGTCTTGCTATATGGTGCAAAAAAAAATCGATAGCGTTTGAATGGCAGTAGGCTCCCTGAATCTTTATCCTGATGTGCTATTTGCACGCCATTATTTTGGATAATGGAATTGTTTGTTGTTTCCAGAGTATAAATATTTGCCTCAATTATAATCTGGAGACTATTTCCCTTACAGATGTCCTATCTTTTCTTCCAGGAGTTCTCATTGGAGCCGCGAGTCAGTTTGAAGGTTGTCGCGTAGCGCCATATGTCAACGTGGGGGCCTTACGGATGCCATTCCAACAGGCAAGTTACTTTGAAGCGTGCAGTCTTTGACTAAACCAATCACCAGACTGATGTCTTGGCACGGGCCTTGTCCAAGTGGTATGGGACAACAGTGTTCCAATAATAGTGGGTTACAAAAATCTTATTCAGATAATCCTATAAGGCCTTTAGGCTTGTTATCAGACCCTCAAGTGAATACCCATTGTAGCCTATGCCACATATTAATAGAAAATCCCCCAGTCGTTAGAGATTCTTAAATTGTGTCCTTAAGTTGTGATACAGACATTTGATTAAATTGATATAGTGTGTTTTATATCGGCTTGCATTCAACAATATGAATCAACAGACATGCGGGTTGGATTCTCAATTCCATCTGAAAGGGACTTGAAAAATGTATTTATTTTCAAATTCATATAATCGGATCTTGTAATTGAAATGGAATTGGACCCAATGAATACTTTATGAAATTAATACAAGACAGCCTTCCACAAGTTAGCTAATATGTTTCTCCCCTCTCTTCCCCCATCCGTGCGTCCGTAGGATAGTCATTGCAACGTGCCGCCCTTCTCCTTTCAGGTCCAGGCGCAACTGCAGTTGGACAGCGCGGTGGCCCACGCGCACCATCACCTGCACTCTCACCTGGCAGCGCACGCCCCTTACATGATGTTTCCGGGCCCGCCATTTGGTTTGCCCTTGGCTACACTCGCGGCTGAATCCGCCTCTGCTGCCTCGGTTGTGGCCGCAGCTGCAGCCGCCAAAAACACCAACAAAAACTCCAGTATTGCAGATCTGAGACTCAAGGCCAAAAAACACGCGGCAGCTCTGGGACTGTGACTAGGCGTGCAACAAGGCGTATATGGCGTCTAAAAAGGCCTACATTATTGACTTGAGAGTCATCAACAACGCAGAGGCATCAAAACAAAAAAATGCTTTACAAAGTGAAAGCAAGGACATATATGTTTTTTTGTTTGTTTTTTAAACGAAGGACATCATGTATAACTATAGAAAATAGGCTATTTATGAGATAAAAACAAAGATAGACTGTGAAATCGATAATAAAGGGCGGGAGTTGATGTAGGCTAAGTCTTCACAAATGCCACGTGGTAACTGCACCAACGTGAAACTAGGGTGGAGGTGTCAACGAGCAAGATTTCCAAGAGGAACGATGCCGCATGGGACGTTCGACTCTTTGTGAAACAAGGAGAACTATTCTGCGTTGTTTTTCATTATTAGGCTATGTTATTTCCTTTTGACACTATAGAGGCTGGCCTCGTTATATTTCAAAAACGTGTTCTCTGTAAAGGAAACAGCGGATGTTCGTGAACGAATAGAGACAACAACAACAAAAAATACACTTATTTGACAGGTTTTTTTCTGTTCTTTTTCTTGTCCAAATGAAAACTCATCTGCAGTGTTGCATGAATGTCTTTCCTCACAGATGACGTTATTTGAGTCGGTTCCATTTCACTCTCGTGCTCTCCCTCCGTGGACAGCAGACAGACAGACAGATACTCCGAGGACCTGATGAAGCTCTCACTTCAATGTCACAGTATTTGGATCTCGTGGCTTCTAGACGTGTCGGGATGTGTGGAATTCAGACATTTGCCCGAAAATGTTACATTATTTTGTGAATGGTGAACTTCCGTTAGTCTATGAAGTTTTATACAATGCAACGGAGTGCATTTGCGAGTGATTCGACCCACTGAATGCGCAATATATGTCACATGTTAAGAACGACAAAAATATTTGGTCAATAATTGCAGTAGGCTATATGTGAGACGGTACGGAGCACATGTAAAATATGTTAATACACAAGAAACATGCATTATTTTTTGTTATTTTGTGGCTTATGAGTGCATTGTGAGAGCATTTTTGTTTTCTATTTTACTGTCCTTCCGTGTGTAAAAATCATGTGCATTCTGTAGGCTATGTAATGTTGATGTTTTTATAACAGTGAAAGTGAACGTAGCCCTACCTGAGGCACGGATTTCTAAAAATATCATAGAAATTCTTATACTTTTTTCATCACTTATGTGAAACGTGAACTCACCTGAACAACATGTTTTCGGTTCATAGAATAAATCAACTGAAGTGTCTTTCTATGATAGACTCTGTTTACATTATTTTTTCATTCAAATGTGTCTCATGTGTGGGGTGTAGCCCTAGTTTCGATGGATAAACTTGTTAAAAAATATATTAATTTCATATGATTATTGCTGTATTATTCCATATTATTTTTGCACTAAGGGTATTATTACAATTATTATAATGGGCTAAGATGCATTATTATTATTTAGTCTACTACTTATACAGCTTCTGCTACTACCATTGATTGTAATTCAGGTTGTAGGCCTTGCCTACACAGACTTATGGAAGGCTACATAAATTATTCATGTTTCGATATATTTGATCCAGTTGTGTCAGGCCCGTTTAGCCACGTGTTCTTTTTTTTCTCAGGATCATGGACATCTTTGTCATAGTCCCTAACCTTTCCAAACCAGTACATTATTCAAAATGTTTTGTTATATTTCAGACCTCTGTGGAAAAAGTGCCAAATATCGCATTGAAGACGATAGTAAAAGGCTTATAGAATATTACAAGTCCATTGAATACACAGAAAAATCCCGAAAAGACACGAAGACTGTTTGATGGCGTGTAATGATGGCGTGTAATGATGGTGTGTAATGCCGGTGTGTGGTGATGTAGCTGTTTCGGGAACTTTTCTCTGGTCTCGCCTTACAGTTGTCTCTTCTGTAAGGCCAGCTCGTTTTTACACACATTACATTTCCAATAATTGCTTTATTCCAGATGCTTTCAAAATATACCATAGGCTACATTTGAAATATGTTCC
Source organism: Oncorhynchus nerka (assembly GCF_034236695.1). Taxonomy (NCBI): domain Eukaryota; kingdom Metazoa; phylum Chordata; class Actinopteri; order Salmoniformes; family Salmonidae; genus Oncorhynchus; species Oncorhynchus nerka. The sequence continues at coordinate 53,527,899 of NC_088406.1, forward strand.
TTGTTTTCGGAATTAGGCTACCATTGAAATATCAATTTGAGAATTATTTTATGGTGAGAAAAATCATTATTGTCTATTAGGCCACTGTTTGGCATGACGCTCAGATGAATTCGTTTCGTTTTTAATTCCAAACACTTGTACAGACAGATTGGAAATGTCTGCATAGTTTAATATGGTTCATTGAGACTGCGCGTCATGCATAGAGACCCCTTGACTTCCAGAGCAAATTGGCCTGACTTGTTTCCGGACATCTTTAACCGGCCATTACTGAGGATTTAATAAGCACCTGACACGAGAGCCGATTTTAGAGCAATGCGGATCACATTACCAGCCAATATTTCCATACAAAACACAATGTCTTTTGCTATTAATTAATACCGCTCTCACAGATGCACTAGACTCTAGAGTGCTTGTGTATCTTGCCGTTTGGGTTGGATTCAGACGCCAAAACTATTGAATTATTGATCACTCCCCTTACCAGTAGTGGAGGAGAGAACGAAACCGGGCCTGCTAATGGAGGCGCGCGCACTTGCACTCATGTAAATAAGTAGGGGCCATTCCCATACCAGATTCCTGCTACTTTAGGCCGTTTTTTAAGTCAGTTAGACAGGAACCATTCTAATGACTTGCACGTGCTGGGTTAGAAACGGGTCGTTTAAGAGTGGAGTTGTTTTTAGTTTATATTTGTATGTTTCTAGAGACTATTTCTACTATTACTGCTATGTTGGGGGTCACCATGGTTTGCATGCAGCCTATTGCTCCCTCTCTCCAGGCATCCATATCAGTTTTGAGGTGGAGGGCCTGAGAGGGTCCGAGGAGACAACGAGACGGGGACACACAAGTGCTTTTCTAGATTAGCCATGGGGCGAACAACGAATCTCACTCTCCTTTCCACACACTCTCAAGACACAGGTTCCACACCGCCACCGGGGAGCCAGACACCCCTCCCCGCGGTCTGTCTTCCTCTTTTCCCTCCCTCCCTCCCTCCCTCCTATACTTCTCAGGCTCTCTCTCTCCGTCTCTCCATTATCCATCTCTATACACTGAATCACAGGACGAAGAGTTCAGCAGAGGCGGTGTAATCAAGACTCAAGAGTCCTTGGAGCATGAAAAGACACCAGAAAACACAGCACCAACACCAGACATCTAATAAGCCCCCCCCCCCCCCCCTGGCAAAGACACAACCCCAGCCCATATTAGTCACACCATGCTTACATCTCAAATGGCACCCTATTCCTTATATAGTGCACTACTATAGCTCCAGGGCTTTGGTTAAAAGTAGTGCACTAGGGAATAGGGTGCCAAGGGGATCTGGTCAAAAGTAGTGCACTATATAGGGAATAGGGTGCTATTTGAGATGCTGCCCATTCTTTCCCTAGCAAAGAATCCTTCATATCAACTGTTCGTGACCTGTTGCTAAATTTACCTCTCTATAATCATGCTGCAGACAATAACATTGCAGTATCATTTCCTGTGCAAAGGCACTTGGGTCCTTTATCAAATGAGCCCTCGTATAACATTTTCTTTTCTCACAGTGGTGTCAGTTTGTTTCATCGTAAGTTTGTTTATTTTGGTACGAAAACAAAAGTTGTTTTATTGTCACCGACACCAGATAGGTGCAGTGGAATGTGTTGTTTTACAAGGTCAGCCATAGTAGTACGGCACCCCTGAGCAAATTAGGATAAAGTGTCTTGCTCAAGGACACATCTACAGATTATCCACCTTGTCAGCTGAGGTTTTCAAACCAGCGACCTGTGAGTTATTGGCCTAACGCTCTAACCGCTAGGTTACCTGCCACCCCTAATGGTATTGGGTAGTGGCTATGTAGTAAATGGTAGTGGGTGTGTCAGATATCAACAAGCTCTCACAGTCTCACTGCAGAATTAGACGTTTAGCCACGTTTCTACAAACGTCCAATTTTGAAGTTGCTCCAAACATTACATTTCAAATAGTTTTTGACACCCTGAGTTGACTCCTCATGCTCAGTATTATACATTTTCTCCAAAAGTAAAATGTCAAAGTTGTTACAAATGTCAATTTTACAAGGTTAAGGGTTAAGGTTTTGGATAGGGTTAAAACATTAAAGGCATACTTCGGGATTTTGGTAATGAGACCCTTTATTTATTTGTGGATACCATGTTTGTGTCTCTGTGTCCAGTATGAAGGAAGTTAAGAGGTAGTTTTGCATGGGAATGCTAACTATATTGTTAGTGTAATGACTGGAAGTCTATGGGTATCGACTAGCATGCTAGTTAAGGAAAGGGTTTAAGGTTTGGGATAGGGTTAAAACAAAACAATATAAATGAGTGTTCACCACTGGGATAGCAGCCAGGTCACCCATGATACAAGTCAGTATTAGACGTTCATCCATGTCTGAGGACGTCGGGAGATGACGTGGAAGCCGGCCACTAGGGGCAACAGTGAACACCGTTACCTTCAAAGTAGGTTTTGGTTTTGCTTGGGCATTGTAGACAGGAATGGGTGTAAGCATCTGCCTCTGGTGCCAAAGGTCACATGTTTGAATCCAGGGATGTTTTAAGCCTATCCCAAAACCTCAACCCTTACCTAAACATAAAGAGTTCATCACTAAGCATTTGCCTCCGGTGCAAAAAGTTTGCATGTTCGAATCCAGCGTTAGAAAGTAGTTTTTTAAATATTTTTGATTAAAGCCTATCCCAAACCATTACCTTAACCTTTCGGGAATTATTGCCTAACCTTAAGATTTCGGAGTTAATGCCTGAACATAACCTCAACCATAAAAATTCAGAGTTAATGCCTAAACTTAATCTTCACACTTTGAAATGTGACGTTTGAGAAACATGGATGAACGTCTAATTCTTTGAACACGCAACCTTCTGATCCAGGAGTTGTGGGATTACGTTCATCCCGTCTGTGTTTGTCTGTGTAAAACTGAAAGGAGCTGCTGTGTGTGAAGTTGCTGTGTGTGTGTGTGTGTGTGCTTGTGTGTGTGTGTGTGTCGCTGTCTGTGTGTATGTGCCCTTGTGTGTGTGCTCATGTCAGAGTCGAAAACGCTCGAGCAAAACCAGTAGTCCTTCACCCAAAAAACAAAGCTAGAAGAAAAAGAAAAGATAAAATAGGGCTCTCTAAAGGTTTGCCTTTGTTATATATTAAGTGCGTTCAAAGAGCAATGTGCACGCACGGCCAGACAAAAGACAACAGACATCAGGAGCATCACAAGATGAAAGAAGGACTTCAAAGGCATCAAATGGAGTGAAAGTGGAAAAGAAACCTGCCGAAAACTCCCTCCAACAGCACTCAGACCAGCAATTAGGCCTTCATATTACTCTGTTATCACACATGTGGACCGTAGGCCCGGGTGGCTAAACCGCAGAGCTTGGTGTATGTTGCACTCATAAGACAAACACAGCATTTACCCAGAATATGATTTTATTTGGCTGAAAACGGGGTGTTGCGTCACACAGATTTGACCCCTGCGTGGAAGAAAAAGGATTGTTAAAGAAAACAAGTCTCCCAACTCGTTCTATTCAGGTAACTAAGTGGATACGAAACAAAACAGGGCATAGCAAAACAAGAAGTCAGATTGTTACTCCGCGTCCTGTTTATGTACCCCCAGGCCAATCTGCACATTTTTATGTACTCATTGCATTTATTTGTTATGAATTGATTTCCAGTTGCAGCTGGTGAGGCGATGGGTGCAGATAACATGTGGCTCGGCCTCTGAGAGAGACAAAAGCAGCGGTGGGGAACTTTTGCGGTCTCTCAGACATTAGCCAGGCATTGTGGGCAATTGTCCATGGTAGAAGGGAAATTTGGTGTGTGTCCTTTGACGTTGTTTAACGTAAGAAATGACAAAATACTACCTGTAAATGACTCTATATTTGTATCCACATGCTAAATGATCTTTTAATGATGGGAAATCACCACAACTTTCATTCATACTGTGTTGTTAAATCTCATGACAACACCAAAATATTGTCCAGGGGAGCTGTTCGTGGAGCGTCACAATTAATGTCACTGCATCTATCAGCTCCATTTAACTAGGCTACAGCACACACACACTTCCTCTCTATTCGTTCCTCCATATGAGTGGCCAAATAAATAATGTGGTGTTTGTACAGCAAAAGATGGAGGCCAAGTCTCCTTCTGAAGACATTCTATTGTAGTTCCTTCCGTTTCTTTTCTTCTGCCTATGCTGAGGAGAGAGAGGGGACAGTTGAATGGATGGCAGCAGTGAGGTGACACTTTTTTAACAAATAGGATTTAGATGCACCAGGGGCATTTGTCATGCAGCAATTTCATTCTGATATATTCATTGATCCTGCCACCCCCATCTCCTCATCCTCCCACTAGTATTGACAGGTGTGTCGCTATGGTAATTCACTCTACCCCCACGGCCCATTCTCATTGGATGAATTCGTAAAAGACAGACAGACACACACACATTGTTATGGGATAATATGATGAGCGTGGTAGGTAATGTATTATGGTAAGGGTCCGTGTCAAGTTCAACAGGGAGCATTGGGTTGAGGGAGAGCCTGAGGGGGTGTCACTGGAGAAGAAAGAGAAGAGAATGTAACGTGTTTTAATGCAATGTAATGTAAATTGATTTCCCGAGTTTTGGAAGGACAGAAAAAGAGAAGAGCTGCTTGGAAATGCATTACAGGGGCCAAACAGCTCTTTGAGGAGACAGGATTTAACGGGGGCTACCGTGGCTCTATTGGATTACAATGTTGGCTCAGCAATCTGGCAATGTCTAATTAAATAGCCCAGCATTAGCTTCCACCACAGTGGGGAGTGTGAGAGAGGGACACTATCTCATTCTGAAATGGATGTAAAAATAGATCCTCGCGGGTTAGCCCGTACTCACTCTCCCTCTCTTCTTCCCCTCTGCCTCTGCCTCGTACACACACACACACACACACACTCCTTCTCACGCACACACACACCGACACGAACACACACACGTTTGTTTTGCTACCCCTTTGGGAACCAAACAATTGATTCCCATTCAAAGTCCTACTTTCCCTAACCGCTAAACCTAAAGGTGTCCACATGCTTCCCACCCGAAACAGTTTGGAAGAGTTTTATTATGACATCATTTGGTGACGTTTTTGTTCGTTTTGGACTTCGGTTACATTTTTGGGGGGGCTGTTTGGGCACACACATTTTGGGCACACAAGCACTAGGGATTATTCAGTAAAGTCTTTGTCGTCATTCAATGAGAGATGGCTCATTTTCATGCACATTTTTTCATTGAGAAATACAGCACTCAACATCTTAGATGAAAAGTTGTGCGACTGAGATTTCCTTGGCAAAAATGTCTAAATGAATGACTGATTTCTTGAGTTATCTTAGATTAATTCTGACTATTTTGAGGAAGTGTATGCTGGCTACGGCGTCTAAAAATGAACAAATAGTACTTTCGCCACTTTTTTCTTGCTTTTCAAGCGAAGAAAGTAAGCGAAGAAAACTCATTCCGTTTGCCTAGCTGAGATCGGCTCAGTGCCAGCCAAACTGAAGCATGCTGGCGCATTAACCCTAACTCTAACTCTTAACCTAACACTAACCTTATCCTTAACCCTAACCCTAACCTTAACACCAAACCCCTAAACCTAAACCTTCTAACCCTAACCCGAATTCTAACCCTAAACCTAACCCCTAAACCTTTTTCCTTGTCGACACATTTCCTTGTTTTACTATCCTTGTGAGGACTATTGGTCCCCACAAGGGTAGTAAAACCAAACACACACACACACACACACACACAGACATGCACGCAAGCATCTACTTATGCATGCACACACACACACACACATAATGTCTCTGTCTCAGCTAAGCACACACTGTAGTATTTCTACCAGAACACTATAAAACCTATTGTACACATGTTTCTTACATGTTAAGAAGAACATCATGAACACAGCCAATGTTTATTCAAAGGATTTGAGATTTGCCCTTGAAATTGACAAAACAATCAACCAAAACTTTAGTCTGGTAGAAGGGAAGGTCAGTCCAACGCTTTTGTGAAAGTATGTGAAAGTGAACCTTTTTTTAGTTCACCACCAGAACACTGGGTGGCACTTTTCTCAACTTTCATTTTTTCATCAAAATAACTCAAGGAAGTGACACATGACTGGGGAACGAATATCAATAGAATGCAAAAAATAACAGACACGTTGCCTTGACTGTAGACTGTGTTCCTAAAGACATCACTGGTTAAGGAAACCAAATGAAAGACGGCGTCAAATTCCCCAACTAAGTGTAATTTTAACCAAAAGGTTGAAATGGACTGAACTGAATGCGGTACATTGAACCCTCAAGTTCTTTAACCAAGAGGGCCAAGGCCAGCAGAATGTTGGGGGTTGAGACGAGCTAAAGCAGGAAGAGGGTGATAAGAGGTGAAAAGATAGTGGAGAGAGTTAGAGAGGGAGGGAGAAGGGGAGAAATAGAGTAGGTGGATATAGGTGCCAAAGACATGAGAGGGGCAAAGAGGAAGCACTTTGTCATTTTGAAGAAAGTGTTTAAAGACAGCTTGTTTTCTTAATGAGTACTGCGACCCCTTTAAAAGGTCACACGTAGCACGTATCTCCATGCAATGCTGACCGGACCATTTTAGAGAGGCTAATATACTTCAATCTGTGAGTAAAACAATCTGTGAGAACAAGTTTATAAAACAAGCTTATGTGTTGGGTTGTGATGAAGAAAGACAGTTAAACTAAGCTCATGAGACAATATAAGTTAAAATCCTCAAGAATCAAAGGCAATATCAGGAATATTCAACCGAGGGGTCCATGGATGTACTGCACGGGGCCGTGAAAATATATCAAATCGACCCCCCCCCAGTGTTTTTATTAATATCGCTAGCAACAACAGACAATATATAATGAATTTTTAAAGTAAAAAAATGTATCAATCCCAGAACTCCGCTTTAAAGCACAACTTCATACACACACAAGCTGGCTTTATTGCTTGTTATAAGCATGTATGAGCCTTTCTAAAGGCTTATCCGAAGCCTTATAACATGTTATACCTTTCTATAGATATACCTTTTCCAACCCAAAATGCTGAAAGGAAAAAAATGATAACAATTCAACCTCATATTCATCATCTCCAGCACCACCCCAACATCCACATATGTGACAATGCCGCGTTTCTATGTTCTGTAGTAAAAAAAAAGATCAATATAAGTGATTAGTAGACAATTAGTAGGCGATGCCTACTCACAATTGGTCAAAATCACACGATGCACACCGATGATGTCGTTGGAAACACTTGTCTTTCTCTATCTTTTTTTTTTTACTACAAAATATAGAAACACACAATTTTCACATATGTTGATGTTGGGGTGGTGCTGGAGATCATGAATTAGGAAGTTGAACATTTGTGAAGTTTCCCTTTCAGTTCCATCCCAGATCAGGATCATTATGACAATAAGATATTAAAGGGGTTCATATTTCGTATTTTATTACGATCCCCATTAGCTGTTGCAAAACTCAAAACTCTACTCTTCCTGGGGTCCAACACAAAACATGAAACATGACATAATACAGACCATGAATAGACAAGAACAGCTCCAGGACAGAACTACATACATATATTTTTAAGGCACACATAACCTACATATCAATACACACACACAAACTATCTAGGTCAAACAGGGGAGAGGCGTTGTGCCGTGAGGTGTTGCTTTCTCTGTTTTTTTTAAACCAGATATGCTGTTTATTTGAGCAATATGAGATGGAACGGAGTTTCATGCAATAATGGCTCTATATAATACTGTACGCTTTATTGAATTTGTTCTGGATTTGGGTCCTGTGAAAAGACCCCTGGTGGCATGTCTGGTGGGGTAAGTGTGTGTGACAGTGCTGTGTGTAAGTTGACTATGCAAACAATTTGGGATTTTCAACACAATCATGTTTCATATATGGTTACGACAAGCATTATACCTGTTGGCCTCAAGTGTTACTGATATAGATACAGTTTCATGGAATGACATAAGCATAAAACAATTCCACGTAGAGGAGCCTATGTACTCATGGCTGTATGGTGCCATAAGTGTGTGTTCACCTCTGTGCTGCAACAAACAATGACAGTTCCTAATATATTTGAAGAACAACCATTTTTATTCGCCAGATGAAAAAAATCCTACGGGTAAATATAGCGCTATAATTTATTAAACAGACGCGGTACGCAATGTCGCAAATGTAATCATCATATCCGCTTTCTTTGGGTGACGCTGCTAACACTTTTCATACACCGTGATTTTCCTAAATACTATTCATTAGAATATAATTGGAGAAAATATTTAATATCAACATGCTAGATGAACTCCAGAGGGACTTATTGTCCTATATAAGCACCCAATTGCCTTCATCAACAAAATGTGAAATCAAAACTGCCGCACAACCTGTAGACCTGAGAGAGATGTACGGTGTGGTCAAAAAGAAGAGCGGACAGGAGCCACAACGAGATTCCCCCACTGTAAAAGTTGATCCCTCCGGCGCCATTATATAAGCGTACATATGGGGAGGTAAAAATGGAAGACGACACTTTAAATGACATTATTATAAAATGCAATACTCCTGGAATGATCCCCTTATTAAATTAGGCCCTATGATCCAAGATGAATTTCCTGCTTCCCTAATCCATCAAGGGGGGAATATTAAAAGATAGGGCTCAACTGGCATTAGAATCTCACTCAGTCTTGACTTTCATTATTCTGCATTAGGCCGCTGCTAGGGGAGAGCCTCTTAATGAGAATTACAATGATTCACTGGCCTCGGCCCCACTTCTGACAAGTAAAATATTAACTCCTCAGTCACAGCTGTCTGAATTAAAATACTTTGTAACCGCGGACGCGCTAAATTAAATTGGCCTTTTATGTACCTTACACGGTTGACCCCCGTGGGGGTGCAGCACAAGGGCCGCTTCCGCCGCTGAGCTACACCACAAGAGGGAGAGATGATTCGCACCTTGACTGAGAAAACAGATACAGTCGCATACACATAGGCACCTACGCACGCACAGATTTATGTAGGCTATATACACGTCCACACACGCACCTATGCACACACGCTTCCATGCACACACGCAATCACCTATACACCTACGTACGCACACACACATACGCACACACAAAGACCGCTGCCCTCCTCCGTGTCTCATTCTCTCTGTCATTCTCTCTATCTATCTATCTATCTATCTATCTATCTATCTATCTATCTATCTATCTATCTATCTATCTATCTATCTATCTATCCGTCACCTTTTTCATTCTCGTTTTCTCACCGGAGGCAGTTTCTCAGCAGACATCCTTTATATGTTGTTTGTTTGATAGCCACTGTCTAGCATCGTCTGTGTTTGTTTATCCGTGTTGCACTTTTCATTAACCACCGGGCCACATACACACAGCATGCCCCAGCATGCCCCTTACCGGTTTCTGGATATACATACTTAACATTCCACCACATTAACGAAACATAACAAGCCTTTTAAAGTCAGAGGAACTCAAGTAATCGGGACTTAGTATGCATGAACCCAATCCAATTAACATCGACCTTTAAAAGTTTTATTTCAGTCAATTTGCACTCACTTAAGCCGGGGCAAGGGCTTGCACTGCAATTCGGCTCCGGCTGCCAAATTCCTCCGCATGTGAATGGAACAGAGCCTACGCCGGAACCGGGGCCGTTCCGCCCGCTCTCTCTGACTCCAAGGTCACCCCGCTGATGCTCTGATGGGGAGAGGAGCGGGGAGTTTTTCTCTCTCCGCCCGCAAGCCTGCGTCCCCAGCAGCGCTTTCATTCCGCCCGTGTTGCTAGAGCACCCCTGAGTCCACACTCTCCGTTTGAGTTCTTCACAAACGATCGATTTCAGGGGGAGCGTGGAAAAAAACACAGCGGTGACCCTCGAGTCTGAAAATGTTACACTTTAAATCATTGGATTTAAAAAAAAAAAATATGCCCCGGGACATGTCACTTCTTCCCCTTTAAAAGCAAACCGAATGAATAAATAAATGGAGGAAGCCAATAAAGAAACAACCACAAAATGAAAACTAAATGGAGATTAATTCAGTGGGCATACAGGTCTCGCTGTCAATTTGAGCAATTCTGATCCGGTGATTTGAGACTTGAGCTTCAACCATGGCCTTACCAAGTCACCTTTAACCCCCATTGACAGATACACTACTGAACTATAGGATGGAGTTTGTTCCTTTTGATGTTGACATTGTTCTGTCTAAAACCACCACAATGAGGCCTTTCCCATCTGGTGCGACTTGCAACCTTACTTATCCTCTGAACAAGATATTCCTCTTCAGTAATTAACATAACACTCTGCAATCTAAGTATGATGGACAGTATGCTAACATCTCTTCAGTTTGCTATTGTACAGTAGCTACTGTTACCGCTCTGAATCCTTGCAATGAAAAAACATATTTCTCCATTTTAGAACATTTTTGTGATATATATTCTAGATGTATCAAATGAATTCTCAGAGTTTTTACATTACATCAGATGTACAATACAATTTCCATGCTAAGTACGGCCATCTTGAACGAGGGTCACTTGAAGTGTACTGTTAGATAGAGGCGCATAACCAGAAAGCTAGCTACAGATGGTTTTCTTCCTGTACTGAACACAGATCATCCCGTCTTCAATTTTATCGATTATTTAAGTTAAAAAATACCTAAAGTTGTATTACAAAAGTAGTTTGAAATGTTTTGGTAAAGTTTACAGGTACATGTCACTTTTGAGATATTTTGTAGTCACATTGCGCAAGTTGGAACCGGTGTTTTTCTGGATCAGACGCGCCAAATAAATGGACATTTTGGATATATATGGAAGGAATTAATTTAAAAAAAAAGGACCATTTGTGATGTTTATGGGACATATTGGAGTGCCAACAAAAGAAGCTCGTCAAAGGTAAGGCATGAATTATATTTTTATTTCTGCGTTGTGTCGCGCCTGCAGGGTTGAAATATGGTTTCTCTCTTTGTTTATGGAGGTCCTATCCTCAGATAATAGCATCGTTTGCTTTCGCCAAAAAGCCTTTTTTGAAATCTGACATGTTGGCTGGATTCACAACAAGTGTAGCTTTAATTTGCTATCTTGCCTGTGTGATTTAATGAAAGTTTGATTTTTATGGTAATTTATTTGAATTTGGCGCTCTGCATTTTCCCTGGCTTTTGGCCTGGTTGGACGCGTCCCACATATCCCAAAGAGGTTTAAATTAGAACTATGTTTATAGACTCAGCCAGCAGTCAATATTGAAATCAATAGGGCCTACTTCCCACCCATTGGCCCAAAGCTGCATTGCCACCTTAACCAACACTATATTGTGTTTTTCCATAGGAGCACTGGTGCCTGGGACAAGCGCTGGAGCTAAACTTGATAGTGGAAATGTACCAATAGATGCCCATCTAGGGAGGTGCAAAGTGTGATTTAAAAGACATCTATATGCTTCAGCACCAGTCACTGTTGGAGCCTTAAATAAGCCTTGTGAACGACTATTATCCTTACTGACTTAAAGCCTCATTAATCAGTCCACTTCACATGTCAATAAATCCACTGGCTCCAATCAAACCACCATTAGAGTGAAGAGCATCCCGATAAACTAGATCTTTGTATCTTATTGAGTTAATCAGGGCGACACCCCTTTCACATCGGGTTGTCATGGTCTTCACTGTGGGGGACTAGTTAAGGACAGGCTCCATAGGTGCGTCCCAACAATATCTCCTTTCTCCTGAAGTGTACACTCGTTCACTACTTCCCACAAATCTAAAAGCATTGCATTGGTGGAGGCATTGGCTAGTGGGAGTTTCCACCATATTTTTTTTACCAGTCATTTCCTTTCAAATCAGTGAAGGGAAGAGAACAAGTCCACACTTTGGGAGGAAGGAGAGATAATTGGGACATAGCCCTCGTTTAAAATGCACTGTGCAGACAAACTGAACTTGCTCTAATATTTTCTTTTCACTTTTTGTCACTTTGTCCTTCTCAGCACGGCTGCAGCAACTAGGCGAATGCGTAACCAAGCCAGCTCAGTACAGCTTGGTTCTGGTTCGGCTCAGTAGTGTGACAATCCCTTATGATCTGAGCTGTGGTCTTGAGTAGCGAGGACTCACTGACTGACTGACTGACTGAAAGACGGACGGACGGATGGACAGACTGACGGTCGGGCTGACAAAGGGAAAGAAGGCAGAACTCCGATCGACTGACACGTCCTCTTCGGGAGGGGTTCGGATACAGCTCTGCGCATGTAGGGGTCGGCGGCCAATGACAGCGGTTTTCAAAATGACAAAATCCATCCTTAGTTATTGATCAGTTATTCTTCCATCTTTCAGTGGCCACCTAGAAGCTCTCCTCCCCTCCGGCCGGTCCCTATTGATCCCTTGTCCGTGATTGGTTGAGCGGTAATTTGAGACGGACATTGACAGATTGGCTGCAAACTGTTTTTCTTTCCTTTCTTCCTCCTCTCCGGGGTGATGAAGTCATAATGCAAGTGACGCTGCCAGACTGGGACCAACTGGAAAAGCAGTAACCTTTAAAGCCAATAGAGGATGTCTGTTTCCCTCTTAAGGCCCTCGTCCCTGTCTGTTACACATGGCCTCTGGGTGTGTTGTGAATAGGCCTCATAAATACTCTCGTACAGTTACAACAGAACAGAGAGACCTCAGTCACGGCAGCAGACAACAGCTGCTGAGATACAAGGACATCAGAGCATTACCCAGCGATGACTAGGGCCAGGAGTTTATCCTGGTTGGGTCAGATTCTCGGGAAAACTCCTAGCCCTACTGATAAATGACCTGCTAGCTAAAACAAGGAAAATAAAAACAAAAAAGTGTCATTCAGAGAAAGTAGGTTTTAAAAGGGACAAGGTCCTAGAATTGGGATCTTGTAGGTGGAGAAAGTGTCTCTAAGATGTAGGCCTATTTCTTTTGCATGATATAGACATATCTTTAAAGATTCTACTCAACTTCCATTCTATGTCTCTCAATCTAAGGTGATAGAACTCCCCCCTCTCCCAATGTGACCCCTTATGTGAGGTACATAGCCTACCCTTCATACCCCGTCTGATTGGCTCAAAATGATCTCTTCCTGCTGAACACTTCTTTACAGGCAAACTAATTTATTATTTTGGAAAACAGATGAGCATGGAAATACTGCTGCTACAAATGCAATCTGAAATGTAGATATTGGATAATTTAGTCAAATTTAGACAGCAAACGTCCCATTACAAATTCTCTTAATTTCCCTCTCTCAGCCTGTGGATGCTGTTGACAGTCCCCTTTAAGAGCATCTCAGTCTCTGTAATTGTATGCATATTGGATTTGAATAATGGTGAAGAATATTATCAGATAGTTAACAGCCTGATAAAGCATACTGAGCTTGGACTGTTTGACATCTCAATCTTTCAAAAGCGTTTAGTTTCCTCGTGGAGGAGGGGAGAAACGACGATTTTTAGAAACATCACTCTGCCCTCGTCTGTCTTTACTCTACATAACAGTGGTTGGAGCACACTTGGATTGAGCAATTTGAGGCAAGAGGCTCCGCACTGCTGATTATAGAGGTTTAGAATGAGTTATACCACAAGGCTCACACACACATGCATGCACATGTAACCGGTGTGAAATCAATCAATCAATCAAATTCATTTATAAAGCCCTTCTTACATCAGCCGATGTCATAACGTGCTGTACAGAAGCCCAGCCTAAAACCCCAAACAGCAAGCAATGCAGATGTAGATGCACGGTGACTAGGAAAAACTCCCTAGAAAGGACAGAACCTAGGAAGAAACCTAGAGAGGAACCAGGCTCTGAGGGGTGGCCAGTCCTCTTCTGGCTGTGCTTGGTGGAGATTATAACAGAACATGGCCAAGATGTTCAAATGTTCATAGATGACCAGCAGGGTCAGATAGTAATAATGACAGTGGTTGTAGAGAGTGCAACAGGTCAGCACCTAAGGAGTAAATGTCAGTTGACTTTCCATAGTTGATCATTCAGAGTTAGAGACAGCAGGTGCGGCAGAGAGAGAGTCCAAAACAGCCAGCTAGTTAGCGGGGTAAGCGCTAATAGCGTTTCAATCGATGACGTCACTTGCTCTGAGACCTTGAAGTAGTTATTCCCTTGCTTTGTCAGGGCCTCAGCTTTTGTGGAGCGATAGGTAACGATGCTTCGAGGCTGTCAGTTGTTGATGTGTGCAGAGGGTACTTGGTTTGAGCCCAGGTAGTAACGAGGAGAGGGACGGAAGGAAAACTGTTACACACACACACACACACACACACACACACACACACACACACACACACACACACACACACACACACACACACACACACACTGTCCTACCTGTGCAGGGTGGTTGCAGACCGGAATTGGTGGCAGTAGGAGATGGATGGTGCTCGTGGGAGGATGAAATGTAGCTGGGCTCACTGGAAGAGTACTTAAAGTATCTGCTCGTGAATTAAGTGCACATGGGTGACTGCCACATGGATGCCACTCCTATTTCTCCTTTACAGGACATTAGTGCAACTCTAAAGGGTCTGGATCATTTTATATAACTTCCCACTAGTCAGCCACAAAATTTTGTCAAAGTCTACCTGGACAATAACGTCATACCCCTGATATTCCCTAAAGTCCGACATGATTTTGAAATCTATTTTTTGTTCGTTCTTTATCCCCTTTCTTTCGCCTTTAGTCCATTTTATTTGTATTTCATTGCACCTATGACCGATAACAGTGATTACAGAAAGAATACTTCTCAGCTGTAACAAATTGCCTTTCCCAATGGTTAAACATGGGCCACTTTGATTAACAAGTGGGGACTTGAGTTGAAATGAGACGGTAAGCCTACTTTTTCGACAGCAGTGACTTTGGTTTCCGAGGCGCACGCTGGCTTCCAGGGAGGGCTGGCGCGGGAGTAATTTCAGCGGCTTGCAAGCGGACAGTATCTCCACTGGGAGAGCTGGCAATCATGGGGGAAACAATGTTTACATCGATCAGCTGTCAGGAAGATTTATGGCTTCATTTTGCTGTAATGGAGAATTAGTGGGGAGATTATCAGGGACTCAACACCGCCGCTTGTTACCCGTGTCCAGGCTGGCAATTTGTCTCCCCGAAGCTGCCAAACACTTGTGACAGCACCAGCACTTGCCCTAATTCTATCAAGAGAAAATGTTGGAATTCATTTGTTACAAGAAAATTTAAATATGTTCAGCAAAACAGTAGCGGGCGAGCAAAGAGCAGGGGAAAGACAGAGCGTCTGATTTATTGTGGTCGGCAAGGTATCGATCCTAGTTCGATCCTGCCTGGCCTTGAGGGTTTAATGTGTAATAATTTCCAATTTTAAAGCTCCTTCTCAAGATCAGTGCTTTAAAGAGAGACCAGGCCGGGGCTCTGCAGCTGATTAAGGAGCCTGTTGCTAAGGCTTTGTCAGGAGCCCTGTTTGAATGTAAATGCGGGGTTATCTGTGCCGGCATCTCCAATGCTTCTGACACAGACTTTATTGTATGTCAGGCGTGAGCGTGGCTGCCTGCTAGGCAATGTAATAAGACACGTGTAGGAAATAAACCCAGGTAACCCATCGGAGCGCAGTAATTACACGGGATCACAGGGGCTAAATGCAAACCAGCATGGGGGGGGGCATGTTTAGACCTGCTAAATGTAAACAAGAAATAGCATCAGAGGCCTCTGCTTTTATCCAGGACCTTTAATGAGCAGCAATGAGCTAATTCTCTTAGAATTAAACAATCCTTTCTAAGAATTAGGATGATACAAGCGACAATGCCATGATGATGATGATGATGACGACGACGACGACAACGACGACGATGATGATAATAATGATGAAGATGATGTAGCCGAAATAACAAAATACAGCCAACAATTCTGAACAAAATACAGCCAACAATCATGTTGTTCATTCAATATAATAGCTATACAATAATGGTGCCAAGTTCGGTTAGTTCCTGTATCTATTGATGCTGAGAGAACTTTTGGTTAAAAATCGGCCTCTGGTAAAGCTGTTTGTCTGTGGGTGTGTAACCATGCTGGTTTAGATCCATGATCATCACCCTCTGCTCCTGAGGCCTGCACAGCACAGCACACTGACCTATCCATCAAGCTGTCAGCAGGCTGCTAAGGGTTCAGGAGCGTAGGCTACAGGACACCATCAGAGCTCTGGCCGTGGCCCAAATGGCACCCTATTCCCTATGAAGTGCACCAGTTTTGACCAGAGACCGTTTGAGACGCAGCCCAAGCACTCTACTGCCTGTGTCAGGCCTGGAAACATCACATCTATACTCCATCCTCTTTGCTCCGAAGTGGTCAAAACACATTGTAGCAATCCAGAGCCGTATACTGTATATAGGCCTATACTGTACATATCATTTATTTATATGGCTCTTTGGAAATCCATTATTTCAGCACAGACACTGGGATCTCCCAGATATCTTTGATTGCCGCCACCGTAGGCCAATTATAAGGCATGAATTCAGCAGTTCCGCTGGCCATTTGTCTTGTATTACCCATGTTCGTGTGTGATGTAGCAGGGATAGCAACCTAGACCTTGCATGTACTTGGGTTGGTGGTTTAGTATTCTTTCTGTACAGTGGATATGGATAGGATGGGATATCGTGTGTGTTTTCTCTCAGACTTAGAAACAAGTGTTTTTAACTGTCACGGATGCTATTAGCAGAAGAGCTGATGGACTCCTTCTGGCAAATGTCTAGGTCTGGGATAGGCATAGAACACATACAGTCACGCACACATGTACACACACACACGTGTACGCACGCACGCACACACACACACACACCAGTGGCGGCCAGTGACGTTT
This sequence comes from Oncorhynchus nerka, assembly GCF_034236695.1. NCBI lineage: Eukaryota > Metazoa > Chordata > Actinopteri > Salmoniformes > Salmonidae > Oncorhynchus > Oncorhynchus nerka. The sequence continues at coordinate 53,544,712 of NC_088406.1, forward strand.
AAGATGAGGGAGGACAATTATTTTTTTCATGTGCATGTCCTTATTTCTATTACAGCATATTGGATGACTGTCATTCATATTCCATTCACCCAGTTCAATGTAACAGCGATAGATGACACACACATGATACTCAAATTTTCCCAATACCCATCATGAGGTTGCTCCAACCTATCCTATGAATGAAAGTTTACATCATAGGTGCACACAAAGAAGAATTTGAGGTGACAGACAGTGACACATCGACAGACAGTGACACATTCAATACCACCTTGCACGCTCTTGCCGGCATCTATCTGATATAGGATGTAATCATTAGTCCAACAGTTGCAAACAAGAGTATCTTTTGGACAAAAGCAGGTATGTTTATCGCCGTTTTGTTCCGTTTGCTTCCGTTTAAGAAACATTTTCAACAGAATTGGTGGAATGGATACACCCCTGATCACGCGTAAACACAGTTCACTTTCATAACAGCCATGTTGTATTCCTTCTCACATCTATCCACTCTCCTCATCTCACCTCTTCACTTGTGGACTTCAATGCACAACACATCAGCTGTATGTGACCAGGCGAAAAAACCTTTCCAAGCCTAACCAAATCCTAACCACTACACACAGCCTACATTGTTGTCACCATATTAGCTAAAGTAACGTCATAGTTAACATAACTAATAGAACTAACGTGTTAGTAAACCCGCTACAATCATGCAGTAACGTTACAGTGTAAGTAAGCAGTTTAGCACTTACACCGGCGGACCCCGGTGCTAATAAATTAGTAAAACCAAAAGCTTACCTCAACTTGGAAGAGTTCCAGTGTTGTGTTGGATAGTCATAGCCAGCTAGCTAACATAGCATCCCTCTGTTTGAGCTAAGTAGGCTAAACTAGCTAGCTGCATTTGCAAACAGAAAGTGAAAGAAAATGACAAAATCTCTCTCTCTCTATTTCTGTCTAGCTTCTCCTTCATTTTGGAAGAAATTAATTTGTTCAAAACTGTTCAACTATAGTCTTTCGCTCTTAGAGTCAACTACTCACCACATTTTATGAACTGCAGTGCTAGCTAGCTGTAGCTTATGCTTTCAGTACTAGATTCCTTCGCTGATCCTTGGATCAAATCAAATCAAACTTTATTTGTCACGTGCGCCAAATACAACAAGTGTAGACTTTACAGTGAAACGCCTACTTACAAGCCCTTAACCAACAGTGCAGTTCAAGAAGAATTAAGAAAATATTTACCAAGTAGACTAAAATAAAAAGTAATAATAAAAAATAACACAGTAAGAGTAACAATAACGAGGCTATATACATGGGGCACCGGAACCGAGTCAGTGTGCAGGGGTACAGGTTAGTTGAGGTCATTTGTACATGTAGGTGGGGGTGAAGTGACTATGCATAGATAATAAACAACAAATAGCAGCAGTGTACAAAAGGGAGGGGGGGGGTCAATGTAAATTGTCCGGTGGCGATTTTATTAATTGTTCAGCAGTCTTATGGCTTGCGGATAGAAGCTGTTGAGGAGCCTTTTGGTCCTAGACTTGGCGCTCCGGTACTGCTTGCAGTGCGGTAGCAGAGAAAATAGTCTATAACTTTTTATGGGCTTTCCTCTGACACCGCCTATTGTAGATGTCCTGGATGGTAAGGAAGCTTGGTCCCAGTGATGTACTGGGCCATTCGCACTACCCTCTGTAGCGCCTTACGGTCAGATGCCGAGCAGTTGCCATACCAGGCGGTGATGCAACCGGTCAGGATGCTTTCGATGGTGCAGCAGTAGAACCTTTTGAAGATCTGGGGATGCATGCCAAATCTTTTCAGTCTCCTGAGGGGGAAAAGGGGTTGTTGTGCCCTCTTCACAACTGTCTTGGTATGTTTGGACCATGTTAGTTTGTTGGTGATGTGGACACCAAGGAATTTGAAACTCCACTACAGCCCCGTGGATGTTAATGGGGGCCTGTATGGCCCGCCTTTTCCTGTAGTCCACAATCAGCTCCTTTGTCTTGCTCACATTGAGGGAGAGGTTGTTGTCCTGGCCCTCTCATCATTGTCGGTGATCAGGCCTACCACTGTTGTGTCGTCAGCAAACTTAATGATGGTGTTGGAGTCGTGTTTGGCCATGCAGTCGTGGGTGAACAGGGAGTACAGGAGCAGACTAAGTACACACCTTTGAGGGGCCCCAGTGTTAAGGATCAGCGTGGCAGACATGTTGTTGCCTACTCTTACCACCTGGGGGCGGCCTGTCAGGAAGTCCAGGATCCAGATGTAGAAGGAGGTGTTTAGTCCCAGAGTCCCTTGCCTAGTGATGAGCTTCGTGGGCACTATGATGTTAAACGCTGAGCTGCAGTCAATGAACAGCACTCTCACATAGGTGTTCCTTATGTCCAGGTGAGAAAGGGCAGTGTGGAGTGCAACTGAGACTGCGACATCTGTGGATCTTTTGGGGCAGCATGCGAATTGGAGTGGGTCTAGGGTGTCCGGGAGGATGCTGTTGATGTGAGCCATGACCAGCCTTTCAAAGCACTTCATGGCTACCGATGTGAGTGCCACAGGGCGGTAATCATTTAGGCAGGTTATCTTCACTTCCTTGGGTACAAGTACTATGGTGGTCTGCTTGAAACACTCGGTCAGTGAGAGGTTGAAAATGTCAGTGAAGACACCTGACAGCTGGTCCGCGCATGCTTTGAGTACACGTCCTGGTAATCCGTCCGGCCCAGCGGCTTTGTGAATGTATACCTGTTTAAGATTTGTTCACATCGGCTACCGAGAGCGTTATCACACAGTCAACCAGAACAGCTGGTGCTCTTGTGCATGCCTCAGTGTCGCTTGCCTCGAAGTGAGCATAAAAGGCGTTTAGCTCATCTGGTAGGCTCGCATCACTGGGCAGCACGCGTCTGGGTTTCCCTTTGTAATCCGCAATAGTTTTCAAGCCCTGCCACATCCGATGAGCGTCAGAGCCGGTGTAGTAGGACTCAATCTTAATCCTGTATTGTCGCTTTGCCTGTTTGATGGTTTGTCTGAGGGCATAGCGTGATTTCCTACAGGCGTCCGGATTAGTCTCCCACTCCTTGAAAGCGGCAGCTCCAGCCCCCAGCTCGATGCGGATGTTGCCTGTAATCCATGGCCCGTGGACGGAACATGTACGTACAGTCTCTGTGGGGATGACGTCGTCGATGCACTTATTGTTGAAGCCGATGACTAAGGTGGTGTACTCCTCAATGCCACTGGATGAACCCCGGAACAGTTTCCAGTCTGTGCTGGGAAAACAGTCCTGTAGTGTAACATCCGCGTCATCTGACCACTTCTGTATTGAGCGAGTCACTGATATCTCCTGTAAGCAGGAATCAGGTGGGTAGAACTATGTCTCTGTGAAACATCAGATGTTGCAGTTTTTGATGTCCCATTGGTAGGATAATCTTAATCGTAGGTCATCGATTTTTATTTTCCAATGATCACACTTTAGCAAAACGAACAGATGGTAGTGGGAGTTTACTCGCTCGCCTACGGATTCTCAGAAGGCTGCCCGATCTGCGGCCACTTTTCCTGCGTCTTTTCTTCACGCAAAAGGCGTGGATCTGGGCCTGTTCCAGTGAAAGCAGGATATGCTTCTCTTCAGACTCGTTAAAGGAAAAAGTTTCTTCTAGTCCACGCTGTTCTGATGTCCAGAAGTTATTTTCGGTCATAAGGAACGGTAGCAGCAACATTATGTACGCAATAAGTAAAAAAAATAAGTTAGACAAAACACAAAAAAACGAACAAAATAGCACAATTGGTTGGGAGAATGTAAAACATCAGCCATGTTCTTTGGCGCCATCTTGTTCCAATGGGTGGACAACATGTCAGTTCATGCTTCAAGAGCTCTGATAGGTTGGAGGACGTCCTCCGGAAGTTGTCATAATTACTGTGTCTATGGAAGGGGGAGAGAACCATGAACCTCCTAGGTTTTCTATTGAAGTCAATGTACCCAGAGGAGAACGGAAACTAGCTGTCCTCCGGCTATACCATGGTGCTCCCCTACAGAGTGCTGTTGAGGCTACTGTAGACCTTCATTGCAAATTAGTGTGTTTTAATCAATTGTTTGGTGACATGATTACATTTATCATAGTTTTATCTAAAAAGGATAACTTTATAAATGTTTGACCATTTTTATCTTTATGAAATTCACTGAGGAGGATGGTCCTCCCCTTCCTTCTCTGAGGAGCCTCCACTGACACACACACACACACACACACACACACACACACACACACTGAACCTACTTTTGGGGTTTCCCCACTACAACGCCTGTTTAGAACAAAGCAACAAATAAACGCCTCACTCCCCCACCCCCCATTCTCTCACTCCCTCTCCCTTTCTCTCTCTCCCCCTCTCTCTCTCTCTCTCTCTCTCTCTCCCTCTCTGTCTCAGTCTCTTGTAGCCTACAGGCCCTTCCAGACTGAGCCACTGGTAAATTAACAGTAGTGCTGCGCTCCGACGCTCTGACCTCCTCCATGGGACCAGATTCTCCCGGTCAAATTGCTTTGTTTATTTACTTTCCAGTTTTTCCTTTTTTCCCTCTTTTCTGTATTCATGTTTTTCTCTTTTGCTTGTGAGAAAAACACAAGATACTGTTCCCTACAGTTGACGTTTACGCTGAAACAGTTTTACAAATTACTTAACAGGCAGGTGGTATTTTTTTTCTTCTATGCATACAGATTAGCATGTGCTAATTGATGCCTAATTAATTTCTGCTGCCAGGCATATATTTGGGCTTCCTACCCCCACCACCACAGACCGAGACAAGAGCGAGGGTTTTCAGGCTTCAAATAAGTAAATGAATAAACATTGAGACAGGGCAGAAAGGCACAAGAAGAGGCTCATTTCACAGAGTAGCAGGTGTGGAGGTGGATGGTTGAGGGGACGTGGGAGGATAGGCAGGGGTTAAAGACACGCATGCCCATGCACCCAGACACATACACATTTTAGGCATTGTAAGGAAACAAGTGGTGAAAATAATGACAAAACAAAATCCCTGACTGGCCTAGACACAAAACCAAGAGCAACGCAATGCATGCATGTACACGCACACACGCACACTCGTACACGCGCACACGCACACACGCACACACGCACACACACACACACACACGCACACACACACACACACACACACACACACACACACACACACACACACACTTCCATGGACAGACCAGAACTGGAATTTGTTACACCCACAGCACTTGTTCTTCAGACTGTAATGTATTTTCTTTAAAGCTTCACGTGACTCCTGGGTCATGTGATGAGTGAGCAGGATACGTCCGTCAAGTGACCATTTATCCCCCACACCACACCACACCGCCCCGCCTACACCCCAACCAGGTCCCCCATCCCTGACCCTCCCTCTGTCCCTCTGTCCAGGAGGAGTGGGGAGAGAAGATGACACTGTCGCCTCTCCCCTAATTTGTTTTAATTGGTACTCATTACGTGAACTAGGTCAATGTCAGGGAGAGCAGCTTGTCAGGGTGCGAGGTTAATGAGAGGGAGAAGACGCAGATAGATTAAAAACTCTTCCTGGCTCCCTGTTGGCTCTTCTGCTTGTCACTACCAAGCCAAAGAACCAGACAGACAGCTAGAGGTCCAACTGCTTGCCTCTCTGCCCCTCTGCCGCAGACCCTGTCACAATAATGGCTGAATCACAGCGGCTCAACAGCGGCTCAAAGACAGTACTGGTGGGACAGAGCACTTGCAGAAACTCGCTGAGGAAATTAAACTGACTGAGTCACCACACACCTCCATTATTGTTCTAAATACAGCAAGCCAAATGGTACATCTGGATCAGTGTGTGTGTGTGTGTGTGTGTGTGTGTGTGTGTGTGTGTGTGTGTGTGTGTGTGTGTGTGTGTGTGTGTGTGTGTGCGTGCGTGCATGCATGTTTTTTCGTGTGTGCGGGTGTGCGTGCGCGTGTGTGTGCGCATGCGTGCCTGGATGTACAAGTGTGTGTGTGTTTGCATGCGTTTGTGTGTGTGTGTTTGGATCCGATGGGCCCAGAAGTGACCACAGGATGCATTAAGTGAGACATATCAGTATGAAAGTGCATCGGTTAGAAACTGACCTCGGCCACTGAGGGATACAGCCATCCCGCCACTGGTGCTCATATACACGGGTCAGCTTTTAATTTTGAAACACAGTCCCATCAGTCCTGCAGGAGTGAGGTCACATTAAGAGGAGAAAAACAGATCATAATGGAAAAGAAGAGAAAGAAGTAGTGTAATATTAGAATTGACGAAATTGTGTCATTCAATGACGGAAACCGAGCTCTTAAGGTTGAGTATCTCTTACCCAGAATTTATCCCGTTGTATTCCCATCATTTTGTGTAATGGATTACCTGTCTCTATCTTAGAGTAGTATTTAATCCGATCTTTTTTTATTTTGTCAAAGAACTGAACCTGAGGCAGAAATGGTTGGTAATTATCATGTGGCAGATTCTCCAACGTACCTAGGGGAGGTTTGACAGGTGAGTTATTAAATTGTCCCCCCACGCTGATAAACATATTAATTTACGCCGCAGCAGATAATTCCATTGATGCCGTCACATAAAACCCAAGGTTGAAGGTAGCTCTCAAACCTCTCCTTTGTAACTGTACGAAAAAATTACACCAAATACATAATACATTGGAACATAGACATGTCCTATGCATAGAATGATCAAAAATGCTAATTTCCTTGAAATAACTTTTTACCCTATTTATACAGGTAAGTTAATTAAGAACATAGTCTTATTAACAATGACGACCTGACAAAAGATGATTGTGTATCACTGTTAAAGGGTCAATCTGCGAACGGTACATTTTTGAACGTTAGTGGATATCCATTCATCCTTGAAGAATAGAACTGATAAATGCCTCATGAGCTTAGTTCAACTGTCTTACCCCATCAGAACCCAGAATAGACAGAGAGTGAGTGGATTCCTCTCTAGCTGTCATCTTGGATGGTAGATTAATATGCACAGATCATTAAGTCCTCAGCCAGCCCCTCACTTAAACACTGTAATAAGTAATAAATATAATCTACAGTGGAAAGTGTGTGTGAGAAAAGATACTACACAAAAACTAGTTTCAATGACACACATTTAGATTTGGGTTGGATTCAAATGTCCCATTTCCCTTCCATTTTGAATTGGAATGTCTGATTTCTATCCCCCTTCATTTATTGCAGGAGTGGGGCATCCATCTTGAATGAATGTACCTGTTAGCATCATCAGTTCAGCAGAAAGGGTTCTCTCTCTCTGAAGGAGGCCCCTAGGGAAATACCAATAGGCCCCATGGCAATACATCACATCTCAGCCAGAGGTATAAAGGATCCTGCAACAGCCTGTCATAGACACACATGCACACATACATGATAATACAGTGGCATACTGTTGCCTTGAAAAAAATATCTAGTATCCGTACACAGCTAGCTTTTATATTTCAACTCAGCGGAAAAAAACAAAACGTCCTCTCACTGTCAACTGCATATATTTGTTATATTCTGAAGCGTTTAAGGATAGGTTTTAACTCAACATTTTTAAGGTTAGGGTTAAAATAGGCATTCACTCTGAAATCTTAACGTTAGGCATAAACGCCGAATGATTAAGGTAAGGGCTAATGTTTGGAATAAGCTTTAAACAAAAATATAAAAATATCAACACTCTGTCGCTGGATTTGACCTTTCAACCTTTGGAATCATCTGCATGCTTACGCCTATCCGCCAACCCTGTCCACAACGACCTAGCGAACAACCTTGATGGTAACAGCACTCACTGTTGCCCCCTAGTGGTTGGTTTCCACTTCATCCCACCAAGATTTGATAACATTTCACAATGACATAGCTCTTAGTAATATTTTCCAAGTAACCGCATATTACATTCATTCACTGTTTTGACTAATGAAAACTCTGTGTATGTTAAATGTATATTTGATACCCTTATGTGGATGTACCAGGCTCTATGTGTACACACCAGCTGTGTGTTCCTTTGTCAAGTCATCGCCCTCCATATTATGATGACTTTCCTGAACAATGCGAGTCTGGGATCAGGCAAGATGTTTTTACATCTCGTCAGCACTGTTAGTGTCAGCCCAAGTCTAGGGTTAACACTGATCTTATCACCGTGACACACACACACAGATATACACACACACACACACACACACGCCACAAGTGTGTCAGGTGGATGGACTTTCTTCCTCGGGCAGAACGAGGGTCATCTGGCAAGATGAGACCCAGTCATAACAGAGAACCCCTTCTGTAAACACAAGTCGTATTTCTTGTACAGAATAGCTGTAACAGGAGGGCTGAATAGGAGGGATCTGTCCTGTATTTACAGTTTTAAGTGTTACAGACACTCGAATATTAGTGGTACGTGAATACAGTATCTGGATCATCATGATCGTGATTGGATCTTGGGCTTTGCTGTTTGGTTACGCAGTTGTAGGCATAGAAATTGACTTTCTAGAACAATATCCGTACATTCTAGTATTCCAATTGCTTTTCAATATCTGGAACTGTATAGCACCACAGGATTAGAGTAGAATATACACAGCATGTGTATCATTATGGATCGCACCGGAGCCATACATAGATGCACCATACATACAGTATGTAGACGGCTCCATATCGAAGGAATATCTAGATAGTCCCAGCTAGGGTTTCTATCCAGAGAGCTGGATGAATGACCTGGGCCTGGCCTGTTGATCTGAGGCAGAACGATATCCGGACATCAGACACATGGTCCCACAGTGATTGACAGGCCACTCTGGTCTCTTCTGTGGTAATTCTTAGACCCAGTTAGCCGCTCCCAGAGGACTGCTCCCCATCACCATCAGACAGGCCAGAACACATGCACACACACACACACACACACACACACACACACACACACACACACACACACACACACACACACACACACACACACACACACACACACACACACCATCAGACGTTTCCAGATAATGGTGTCCTGTGTTAGGTAGGTAACACACAGATTTATGTATATATATATATACTGTATCACTATATAATAATCACTTATAGACTAATGAAACCCAACAGAGAAGACAAATGACTTGTCAGAGTAATTCTATAATTGTTCCTCTGAGAGCATGCGAGTGGTAATATGCAGGTAGTACACGATTCACTTTGAAATGAAAGTGAAGCATACGCTTTGTGATGATGATCGTTATATATCAATTAATCACTCAGTTATTGAAACAAAATAATGAAATAATATATATATTTTTTTATACCACACTGTTTAAAAAAAAAGCTCTGATCTAAAGAGAGCAACATCAGTTGAAGCCATTAATGAAGGGAGCAGAATGCACCATGAAAAAGAAATAATTAACAAACGTGTCTTGGGGGAATACTTCAAACGAGCCTCAAAGTGCTTTGGTTTAGAGACGCTTCCCTTCAACACATCGTAACATAAACACAATGCTTACTTTCCCATAGCCTGTGAAATCTGTCCACGTCTTTCAATGTGACACTCTCAAAAAAAATAGCGATTCATCACTTTTAAAAAGTGTTGAACGTACGTCTTTCTATTTCGGATTAGGAGCAGGGACCTTTAATTGTTGTCTGGATTGAAGTGACATTAGGGGAACACATGCCTCGCTTTGCTTTGTGGGAAAGTGAGTTTGTTGGTTTTGAAGCTCTACTGGGACTGATGAGGCAGACAGAGGCAGGGGCTGGGTAGGCTGAAGGATCCCTGTGTCCAAAATGGCACCCTATTCCCTTCATTCCCCTTTATAGTGCACTACTTTAGACCAGGGCCTATAGGGCTATGGTCGGGCTCTGGTCTAAAGTAGTGCACTATGTAGAGAATAGGGTTCCATTTGGGACGTGACCTAGGGCTCCATTGCTGGGGAGCGTAATGTAATTAAAACGACACAAACAGAGTGAATCTAATTAGGGCTCTTACCACACACACTCGTTAGCGCACAGCGCTTGGTAAATTATTTTCCTCCACGGATATAAATGAGGCCACTTGTCTTTGCAGATTTGGGCACACACTGAGAGTCATTATTAAAGTTTAACTAGCAGAACAGAGTAGATACACATGCTTGAAACACACACACACACACCACACACACACACACACAGTATACACACAAACACACACCCAGTATACACACATACACACCCCCCAGTATACACACATACGCACACCCAGTATACATACACATACACACACCCCCAGTATACACACACATGCACATGCAGACATACAGACTAAAGCACAAACATGCCTGTAAACACATGCCAACACATGGACACACACACACACAAACAGGATACACATCATACACAATGTACACATACAGTCTCCTGTCAGAATTCAGTCTCCATACAGTCTCCTATCAGAATTCAGTCTACATACAGTCTCCTATCAGAATTCATTCTCCATACAGTCTCCTATCAGAATTCATTCTCCATACAGTCTCCTGTCAGACGTTCATCCATGTTTCTCAAACGTCAAATTTTGAAGTTGTTCCAAATGTCAAATTTCAAAGGGTTTAAGGTTAAGCTAAGGCATTAACTCCAAATTCTTAAGGTTAGGCATTAACTCCGAATGGTTAAGTTAATGGTTAAGGTTTGGGATAGGTTTAAAACAAAAGGAACTTTTTCTTGCTAGATTTGAACTTGCAACCTTTGGGGTCTAAGGCAGATGCTTTGGCCTATCCACCATCCCCGTCCACAATGACGTAGCAAAACCCAAACCCGCTTGAAGGTAACAGCGCTAACTGTTGCCCCTAGTGGCCGGTTTCCAAGTCATCTCCCAATGTCCTCAGACATGGATTGATGTCGAATACTGACTTGTATCAAGGGTGACCTGGCTGGTCTTAATAGGGATTGGGTCTCCACGAGTCGCCAGAGCAGCGGCAATGTGCCTTGGCGTAGATCCTACAAGTGTCTGGAACTCTATTGGAGTTCTCTTCCGGGAGAAATTCCATCATTTGATGTTTTGTTGATGGTGGTGGAAATCGCTGTCTCAGGAGTCGCTTCAGAATTTCAAATAAGTGTTCGATTGGGATGAGATCGGGTGACTAAGACACACATACATACGCACCAACACACACACACACACACACACTGTAACGCTCGTCGTGGGTGGAAGAAGAGGAGGACCAATGCACAGCGTGGTAAGTGTCCATATTGTTTTAATAAGAATAATGAACAAAAACAATAAAACGACAAACGAACAGTCCTGAACGGTGAAGCAAAACACAGAACAGAACATAATCACCCACACCACACAGGTGGGAAAAGGCTACCTAAGAATAATTCTCAATCAGAGACAACGAACGAAACCTGCCTCTGATTGAGAACCATACCAGGCCAAACACAAAACCACAACATAGAAAAAAGAACATAGACTACCCACCCAACTCACGCCCTGACCATACTAAAACAAAGACATAACAAAAAAACTAAGGTCAGAACGTGACAGTACCCCCCCCCAAAGGTGGCAGCCCCACGCACCAGGCTGTCTTTGTTTTAGCGGGTCGCCGCTCTAAAGGCGCCACTGAGGCGGGGAAAGAAGCGGGCAAAGACTATGGTGGAGTGGGGTCCACGTCCCGTGCCAGAGCCGCCACCGCGGACAGACACCCATCCAGACCCTCCCCTATAGGTTCAGGTTTTGCGGCCGGAGTCCGCACCTTTGGGGGGGGGGGTACTGTCACGTTCTGACCTTAGTTCCTTTGTTTTGTCTTTTGTTTTAGTATGGTCAGGGTGTGAGTTGGGTGGGTTGTCTATGTTTTTCTATGATTTTCTATTTCTGTGTTTGGCCTGGTATGGTTCTCAATCAGAGGCAGCTGCCAATCGTTGTCCCTGATTGAGAACCATATTTAGGTAGCCTGTTTTCGATTGTGTTTTGTGGGTGGTGGTTTTCAGTCTTTGTGTGTCTACACCAGAATGAAATGATCCGGTTGTTTCTTTGTTGTTTTGTTATTCAGTGTTCAGTTTACTTTCTTAAAAAGATGAACACGTACCACGCTGCGCATTGGTCCTCACCTTCTTCCACCGACGACGGCCGTTACAGTTATATTTGAGATTCTTCAAATAGCCACCCTTTGCCTTGATGACAGCTTTGCACACTCTTGGCATTCTCTCAACCAGCTTCACCTGGAATACTTTTCCAACAGTCTTGAAGGAGTTCCCACATATTCTGATCACTTGTTGGCTGCTTTTTCGACTCATCCCAAACCATCTCAATTTGGTTGAGGTCTGGTGATTGTGGAGGCCAGGTAATCTGATGCAGCACTCCATCACTCTCCTTCTTAGTCAAATAGCCCTTACACAGCCTGGAGGTGTGTTGGGTCATTGTCCTGTCGAAAAACAAGTAATAGTCCCACTAAGCCCAAACCAGATGGGATGGCATATTGCTGCAGAATGCTGTGGTAGCCATGCTGGTTAAGTGTTGCTTGAATTCTAAATGAATCACAGAGTTAACAGCAAAGCACCATAACACCTCCTCCTCCATGCTTTATGGTGGGAAATACACACGCGGAGATCATCCTTTCACCCACACCGTGGAACCCAAAATCTCAAATTTGGACTCCAGACCAAAGGACAAATTTCCACCGGTCTGATGTCCATTGCTTCTGTTTCTTGGCCCAAGCAAGTCTCTTCTTCTTATTGGTGTCCTTTAATGATTTCGGGGCAGCAGTGTTGGACTAGTAACCGGAAGGTTGCAAGTGCAAACCCCCGAGCTGACAAGCTACAGATCTGTCATTCTGCCCCTGAACTGGCAGTTAACCCACTGTTCCTAGGCTGTCATTGAAAATAATAGTTTGTTTCCTAACTGACTTGCCTAGTTAAATAAAATAGTGCTTTCTTTGCAGCAACTCGACAATGAAGAACTGATTCACACAGTCTCCTCTGAACAGTTGATGTGTCTGTGAAGCATTTACTTGGGCTGCAATTTCTGAGGCTGGTAATTTTAATGAACTTATCCTCTGCAGCAGAGGTAACTCTGGGTCTTCCATTCCTGAGGCTGTCCTCATGAGAGACAGTGCTTGATGGTTTTTGCAACTGCACTTGAAGAAACGTTCAAAGTTCTTGAAATGTTCTGTATTGACTGACTTTCATGTCTTAAAGTAATGATGGACTGTAATTTCTCTTTGCTTATTTGAGCTGTTCTTGCCATAATATGGACTAGGTATTTTACCAAATAGGGCTATCTCCTGTGTACCCCCTTACCTTGTCACAACACAACTGATTGGCTGAAACGCATTAACAAGGAATGAAATTCCACAAATGAACTTCTAAGAAGGCACACTTGTTAATTAAAATTGAAATGCATTCCAGGTGACTAACTCATGAAGCTGGTTGAGCGAATGCCAAGATTGTGCAAAGCTGTCATCAAGGCAAAGGGTGGCTATTTGAAGAATCTTAAATATAATATATTTGTTTTACACTTTTTTGACATGATTTCATATCTGTTATTTCATTGTTTTGATGTCTTCACTATTATTTTACAATGTAGAAAATAGAGAGAGGCTGGACTGAGGGCTTGTAGGCCTGTTGTAAGGCAGGTCCTCACCAGGCATCACCGGCAACAACGTCGCCTATGGGCACAAACCCACCGTCACTGGACCAGACAGGACTCGGCTTTGTCTCACCAGGGGTGATGGTCGGATTCGCGTTTATCATCGAAGGAATGAGCGTTACACCGAGGCCTGTACTCTGGAGAGGGATCGATTTGGAGGTGGAGGGTCCGTCATGGTCTGGGGCAGTGTGTCACAGCATCATCGGACTAAGCTTGTTGTCATTATTGCAGGCAGTCTCAACGCTGTGCGTTACAGGGAAGACATCCTCCTCCCTTATGTGGTACCCTTCCTGCAGGCTCATCCTGACATGGCCCTCCAACATGACAATGCCACCAGCCATACTGCTCGTTCTGTGCGTGATTTCCTGCAAGACAGCAATGTCAGTGTTCCGCCATGGCCATCGAAGAGCCCGGATCTCATTCCCATTGAGCACCTCTGGGACCTGTTGGATCGGAGGGTGAGGGCTAGGGCCATTCCCCCCAGAAATGTCCAGGAACGTGCAGGTGCCTTGGTGGAAGAGTGGGGTAACATCTCACAGCAAGAACTGACAAATCTGGTGCAGTCCATGAGGAGGAGATGCACTGCAGTACTTAATGCAGCTGGTGGCCACACCAGATACTGACTGTTACTTTGTTCAGGGACACATGTCTGTGGAACTTGTTCAGTTTATGTCTCAGTTGTTGAATCTTGTTATGCTCATACACATGAACACGCACATACAGACATACTTAAGCACAAACACATGCACACATATAAACACACATACATGCAGACACATACCCACACATGGACTTGCACATACAAACAAAACAACAAACAACATATTTTACGGACACAATGCATAATTATAGCAACATACAGTACGTGAATGAATCAGGATGAGTAGGTTGATGTGACAACATACTGTATGCTTTACAGTATGCTTTACACACACACACACACACACACACACACACACACACACACACACACACACACACACACACACACACACACACACACACACACACACACACACACACACACACACACACACACACACACACACACGCTGTTTAGGAGTGTTAAGTGTCCAGACCTCACACATCCCCAGTTAACAATGGGGGTAAGTGAATCCAGTGGCTGATAGTTTTCTGCGAGCCTGGGGAGCCATTGAGAGCCCATTAAGAGGTTAAGTGTAGGAAGCCCTCCATTGTTTCGACTGTTTGATTTCCACACAGCTACCTAAACGCTCTTCAAACCATGGGAAAGCCACACGCTGATGATGTGCAGGGATTAAAGCCAACCACTCCAATTCCGAGTGGAAAATGTCTAACGTGAAAGTCGTATGGCTCTCCACGGACCAAGGGGTGGCTGGGAACGATTCCCGGACAGAAGAGGCACAGAGGGCAGCGGGAGGTCAAAAAACACCCGGCTGTCTCGTCTGTTCACCTCAGCATGTTATGTTCTCACAATGCTAGCTAATGGCTTGCTAATGGCTAACACAAAGTCATCCTTTAGGAGTGTCATCGGTGTCCAGACCAGATCACATCAGACAACGCACTCTCTCTGTGTTTGGACTCCAGCATTACTATAGCAACACACAAATCTGCTGATGAATGGTGACATCATCACCGTCATCATCATCATTACTAGCATTCTGCCATTTTGGCCCTCTCTGCCTCTGTCCCTCCTCCCTCTTCTTCTCCTCAATACACTTTATTTAATCTTTGCCCTCTGACCCCTGGGGTGCAGCAGCTCAGAAGGGAGGGTTAGGGGGCCACCCGTGTCGGGGGCTGAGGAGAAATTAATGGGCTTGTTTAGGTGATTGTAATCTGACAACCATTAGAGAAGAGAGAGAGAGTCAGGGGCTGAGGGGGGACATGGAGGTTGTATGTGTGTGTGCGTGAGTGACACCTGTCATACTCATTAGACCCCTCCACCATGGGTAGCTTAGGGGGCATAACATGAGACGACTTAAGAGAGGGGAGGAGGGGTGACGGCTGATAGGACAGAGGGGGGAATCATTTTCTCTATTCTTCCCCATCCCTCTCTGTCTCATCCTCTCCCCCCCCCCCCCCCTACTCTCCCCTCTCTCTCTTTCTCCCTCTATCTCTTTCTTTCCATCTCCCCCTCTCTCCTCTAGTAATGTCACTGTACATTTCGGTGTCTCGCCGCGTTACAAGGCTGCCCTTAATTTGACAGTGTCACAGGGATCCATCTTCATTCTCTCACTCTTTTCATAATCTAATCCTCCTCTCTAACATGCAATTAGTGGCCCCACAACCCTGCTCCCCCTTGGCACAGGGCCCCTGAACAGCAGAGTGCCCCCGCCGGATCAGGCCCGGATGATTGCTACAGCTTTCCCTGTGCAATCCATTTAGAGGCCGGGCCCTGTAATGAATATGTACATTTTAAGGACATCGGCGGGGGGAGGGTCACGAGCAATCAACCTTGGATTCAATTATGCCAGTCAAGGTTAATGACTCTGCACAGTGGTCAGAGAGGCGCTCGCCGCTGTCTCCCGTCGCTGCCGCGCTGGCCGATTAAATCGGCTTGTCAGAATTGACAATGTATGGGTGGAGGAATGAAGGGAGGGGAGGAGGGAGGGTTGTGTTGTGCAAGCGGTTGGAGAAGGGAATAGGAAAGAGAGAGAATGAGCGAATGAAAGAGAGAAGAGAGACCTGCGAGAGAGAGGGAGAGAGAGAGAAGAGCGGGGGAGCGACACACGCCTGCACGTGTAGGAGATAGATGGATAGATAGATAAAATGGTGTCGGTCGTCGGTGGTAGATTACATTGAATTCTCCTGGGCAAATCGGATTGTAAAGCGCACATCCCCCCCCCCCCTTCCCTCTCCCTCCCCGGTGAGGCTCACCTCGCCTGCTGTAATATGATTAGTCTACATAAAGACGTGTCTGGAGTGTAATTCAGTGCTCACTAATGAGGCGCTGTCTGAACCTAGCCCATTCATATCCCCAAGGTGTCACCCACTCACCTGCTGCCTCCGTCTCTCTCTCCCTCGCTCCTTCCCTTCCCCTCCCACATTCACTGCTCAATCACAGGGAAAAGAGAGGGGGAAAGAGAGGTGGAGGAAGAGAGAGAGGGGAGAGGGGGGAGAAAAAGACAGAGAGAGAAAGAGAGAAGGAAAGGGAGGCAGAGAAAGGGGGGTATTAAAGACAGGAAGAGGGAAAACAAGTGGGAGAGAGAGAGCGGAGAGAGAGAGAGAGAGAGAGAGAGAGAGAGAGAGAGAGAGAGAGAGAGAGAGAGGGAGAGAAAGAGAGAGATGGAGAGCAAGAGAGAGGGAATACGAAAGGGGCGGCAATGATAAATTGCCATGTGAAATGTAATATTGAAGGCTAAGAAATTCTCTCTGATCCAGAGTGCTCCAAATACCTGTTACTATAGTGATTGCCAGGTTTTTCTAAATGCCAGGTTAATGACAACACAGCTACTGCAATTATTTTCACTTCTATATAGCAGACAGAGATTCAATCAATGTCTCTCACTCACTCACACACACACACACACACACACACACACACACACACACACACACACACACACACGCACACGCACACGCACACACACTTCATACATTACAGGCAGCCACAGAGATAGAGAGAGATGTGTTGGGCTCAGGCCTGTCTGTTTGTGGGGAACAGGTTGGGAGGCCATCTGGCCACTGGATGCTTTAAGAGAGAAAAATGTCATTCTACAGGACAGTGGCCTTTGATGGCAGAAATACTGGCTGTATTGTTCCCCGGCTGCATACTGGTGGCTCTAATTACCAGCATCTAAAAACGGTCCCACTCCCCCGTTCTCTCTCTCGGCCCCATATAGATCATTCTGTCAGTGAGGCTCTCATAGTAACATACACACATACTCGCACAGCACCGTGTTTAGAGATGCGTTCGCACACTATGGCATGGACACAGGCACACGCAGACGTTTGCAAGTGCACTAAAGTACGCACAATCTCACACACAAAAGGAGACAAACACATGCAGGCATGTACACACGCATGCATACAAACACGCACGTACACGCACACGCACACGCACACACACACACACACACACACACACACACACACACACACACACACACACACGCATGCCTGTGCTCAGACATCCATCCATCTGGTCAGGCCTATCTTGTGTTATGGACATTCAATGCCATGGAGGGCTGATGGGGCTGGTCCTCCATCACTGCGTGAGTAAATGTCAGAGGAGAGAGATAGACTGAAACACGAGGAGTCTCCACACTGCTCTTGACCTTTCTCTGTCCTCTACAGAGGAAACACACACACACACACACACACACACAAACACACAAACCTGGAATTACATGTTACTAATGAACCATGGTATGAATATGATACTGTGGAAATTGGAAAAGCCATAATTCCATGCCAAATTCATACTTTTCACAAAATACCTTTTCAAGTCACAACCTGAAATAAACAAATTATTCATTCGTAATTCATCATGGCATGGAAATGGTGCTGATAAAAATACTGTAGATCAATACAATTGCATGGCTAAGGAAATTCCCTTATTAGGTATTTAAGTTTAGACTCTCTTGGGGCACCCCTTGTCTTAACTTTCGGGGCCTTATTTAGTAAACATGCAGGGGTGTCCATGTATCTGTCTAACACTAGACATTACAAGGCATTATTTGGCATTTCTTCCATTGTTCCGGCCATCCTGAGCACTTACTGGTCCTTTCTTTAATTGTGTCTCCCTGACCTCGTTAGAAGACCAATCGTAAGTCCCCTCACATCTCTTCCCATTACATACTGTAATTGCACTAAAGTTCCCCGGCTCCTTACACATTCACAAAGCTCAGCATACCAGAGCTGGGACTTAATGCAGCGTGCGTTATCGAGCAACACACTAAACAACGTGCCTTTTAAATACATTTTCCCAGACGTTCACCGAGATTGCATTCACGGTAAATCCATGTCGGATCAAGTCTGTTTTAGAGTGCTGACCATTCTACTATAATGACACAGTAATATTGCCGACACAGTAATAGTACTTGCTGTGAATCCCTACTATAATGACACAGTAATAATACACATATTTATAATAGTACGTTGGCCCTCAAAAATCCGGTAAGTAATCCAGTAAACCAGGAAGTAAATCAGCTTCTACTATAATGGCGACCATTCTACTATAATGACACAGTAATAGTACTTTAATAATCAGTTCTCTCACCTGATCAGCTAATAGTACTTTAATAATCAGACTGACACACAGAGAAATAATACTTTAATAATCAGGAACGGATCTTTACTTTATCTGAGCTGTAAATTGTGTCCAGGTCAATAGAGGAGCATCACTCCACACACTACATTATGCCTGGAGCTGAATCTTGTCCATTCTACTATAATGACACAGTAATAATACTTTAATAATCCCAAATGGCACCCATTCTACTATAATGATCCCCATTCTAGTGCATTCTACTATAATGACTTGACCGTCAACAGTAGTCCGCCACAGAGGGAGGGAATAGGGTGCCATTTGGGATGACCATTCTACTATAATGACACAGTAATAATGTACTTTAATAATCAGACCCTCTCCTCCAGTGTAAAGGTGCAGTCAGTAAATCAGACTGTACGCTAGACTCTGCTGAGGAGATAATGGTAGGTTAAGCACTTAACGATAGAACAATTACCACCATGTCGGCTCATATTGATAGAATCATTATTTCTCAATTTTGGAAAATGTTGAGACGTGATGCATCACAGAGAGAACATTCTATTGTAATAACACAGTAATAATACTCAATGATAAGACCATTCTACTATAATGACACAGTAATAATACTCAATGATAAGACCATTCTACTATAATGACACAGTAATAGTACTCAATGATAAGACCATTCTACTATAATGACACAGTAATAGTACTATAATGACAATAATAATACTCATAAGACCATTCTACTATAATGACAGAGTAATAATACTCAATGATAAGACCATTCTACTATAATGACACAGTAATAATACTTTAATAATCAGACCATTCTACTATAATGACACAGTAATAATACTCAATGATAAGACCATTCTACTATAATGACACAGTAATAATACTTTAATAATCAGACCATTCTACTATAATGACACAGTAATAGTACTTTAATAATCAGACCATTCTACTATAATGACACAGTAATAGTACTTTAATAATCAGACCATTCTACTATAATGACACAGTAATAATAATAATTTCTACTATAATGACACAGTAATAATACCAATAATCTTCTACTATAATGACACAGTAATAATACTTTAATAATCAGACCATTCTACTATAATGACACAGTAATAATACTCAATGATAAGACCATTCTACTATAATGACACAGTAATAGTACTCAATGATAAGACCATTCTACTATAATGACACAGTAATAGTACTCAATGATAAGACCATTCTACTATAATGACACAGTAATAATACTTTAATAATCAGACCATTCTACTATAATGACACAGTAATAATACTCAATGATAAGACCATTCTACTATAATGACACAGTAATAGTACTCAATGATAAGACCATTCTACTATAATGACACAGTAATAGTACTTCAATAATGATAATAGACCATTCTACTATAATGACACAGTAATAATAATAATCTTCTAATGATAAGACCATTCTACTATAATGACACAGTAATAGACCATACTATAATGACAATGATAAGACCATTCTACTATAATGACACAGTAATAATACTTTAATAATCAGACCATTCTACTATAATGACACAGTAATAATACTCAATAATAAGACCATATAATGACTACTATAATGACACAGTAATAATACTTTAATAATCAGACCATTCTACTATAATGACACAGTAATAGTACTTCAATGATAAGACCATTCTACTATAATGACACAGTAATAGTACTTTAATAATCAGACCATTCTACTATAATTCTACTATAATGACACAGTAATAATACTTTAATAATCAGACCATTCTACTATAATGACACAGTAATATAATGACACAGTAATAGTACTTTATACTCAATGATAAGACCATTCTACTATAATGACACAGTAATAGTACTTTAATAATCAGACCATTCTACTATAATGACACAGTAATAATACTTTAATAATCAGACCATTCTACTATAATGACACAGTAATAGTAATAATCAGACCATTCTACTATAATGATAAGACCATTCCATTCTACTATAATGACACAGTAATAATACTTTAATAATCAGACCATTCTACTATAATGACACAGTAATAATACTTTAATAATCAGACCATTCTACTATAATGACACAGTAATAGTACTTTAATAATCAGACCATTCTACTATAATGACACAGTAATAATACTTTAATAATCAGACCATTCTACTATAATGACACAGTAATAGTACTTCTACTATAATGACACAGTAATAGTACAATGATTCTACTATAATGACACAGTAAGACCATTCTACTATAATGACACAGTAATAATAATAATCTTCTAATAATAATAGTACTCAATAATAAGACCATTCTACTATAATGACAGACCATTCTACTATAATGACACAGTAATAGTACTTTAATAATCAGACCATTCTACTATAATGACACAGTAATAATACTTTAATAATCAGACCATTCTACTATAATGACACAGTAATAGTACTTTAATTCTAATAATGACACAGAATAGTACCATTCCATTCTACTATAATGACACAGTAATAGTACTTTAATTCTACTATAATGACAGTAATAATACCAATTCTACTATAATGACACAGTAATAATACTTTAATAATCAGACCATTCTACTATAATGACACAGTAATAGTACTTTAATAATCAGACCATTCTACTATAATGACACAGTAATAGTACTAATACAATGATAAGACCATTCTACTATAATGACACAGTAATAATACTCAATTCTACTATAATGACACAGTAATAATACTTTAATAATAAGACCATTCTACTATAATGACACAGTAATAGTACTTTAATAATCAGACCATTCTACTATAATGACACAGTAATAATACTTTAATAATCAGACCATTCTACTATAATGACACAGTAATAGTACTTTAATAATCAGAATAATACCATTCTACTATAATGACACAGTAATAGTACTTTAATAATCAGACCATTCTACTATAATGACACAGTAATAGTACTTTAATAATCAGACCATTCTACTATAATGACACAGTAATAGTACTTTAATAATCAGACCATTCTACTATAATGACACAGTAATAGTACTTTAATAATCAGACCATTCTACTATAATGACACAGTAATAATACTTTAATAATCAGACCATTCTACTATAATGACACAGTAATAGTACTCAATGATAAGACCATTCTACTATAATGACACAGTAATAGTACTTTAATAATCAGACCATTCTACTATAATGACACAGTAATAGTACTAAATGATAAGACCATTCTACTATAATGACACAGTAATAATACTCAATGAGATGTCTGTATTGCGATGTCTGACAGTTATGAGTTTGATGTGTACAGGCATGTTTTCAGTGAGAAAATCTGACAAAGAGGATGGAAATCGTTTCAATGGAGTAGTTGTAATCTCAGGTTATCATACTGGTTTAGAGATGCTGATATTCAATGTGAGGGCCAGTTTATCTCCCTAGTTTTTCCTCAACGAGAGCTAGGGGTGTTATCCATCACCGGGGCGATACGACTTGCTAATTTAACGTTGGTGGAAAAAGTTTGGCACACCAGCATCCTCTTTAAATAGTTTATGTTGTTCACCGATGGGAAAAAGATCAAATTTGAAATGAAAATGTATGGAAATGATATCAATGCTATTACGGGTGCGACTTTTTAAAGCAATATATTCTTTCCGGCGACAGTCTATGTTGGATGATAAATACAAGCCAGCCTCAAAGTGTTTCCAGGGTCTTTTTCTTCCCAGGGAGCAGGCCAACATATTTGTTATTGCATTTCATCTTAACAGAATAAGTGTGCATACTAAAATCCAGAGCTCCCCACAAAATCCCCATTTCTACTCCTCCGACCGGCCCCTTTCTCCTCTCCGCTACTCTCCCCTCTTTTTTTTATTTGCCATCAAGAATCTAATGACAATTTTTTGGGGGGCGAAGTACCGAGGTATTGTAAATAAGATAGAATATTCAGTGTGGAAGGATCGTGGTAGGGACGGGGGTTGCAAACAGTCAGTAGATGTGCTTTTATAATGCTTATCTATCAATGTGTCAGAGCAGGGCCTCTCACTCCCATTAACGGGGGAATGGATCGCCGCTCACCACACATCTTCTCCACTATATTTGATGGCGTCAGAATCACTTTTGGCTGCCTCACCTCGGCGGCGATTGGTTCAGTCACATCAAAACAACATTAATTCCTATCATTTATGGCCTGGCCACATCACAGAGGCATTAATTCACGTGAGCCGCTTGCCTGAGCGGTATTGGCTTTCCAATCAATGCGCTGATTGTTATGGAAGGGGCTTTTATTCAAAATGGAATGCTTTGGCTGGCTTTACAACCTCCTTTTGATTGGGCAAAATATAGATTTTCTATTCTTCAAAAATAGCTATTAAGTCGCTTCATTCGCAAACAATCAACTGTGCAAATAAAGATGACAATAGCAACTCCAGTGAGGTCTCTCCTTTTCACTTGTCTTCCCCCATGCCTCTCTGTGTGTTCATATTTTTCTCTCTTGCTGTGTGTGTTTGTTTGTGTGTGTGTGTTTGGATATAAATAAGGAACATGGATTGAAAATCCATCAACGGAATGATGGGGGTTGTATATCCTGGAAGCAAGTGATCGAGAAGGAAAGAAAAAAGAAAGCAGGAGAGAAGGAGAGGAAGAGCTGGAGATGCAGGGGTGGAGGGAGTTGTGTGTGCACTGCCTCAGGTTGACTGAACAGATGGCACAGCTGCCTGTCTCAGGCAGCAAGATCAGCCCTCCAGCCACCCAGGCCTCACACACACACGCACACGTGCACACACACACACACACACACACACACACACACACACACACACACGCACACACACACGCACAGGTAGACTCTCGCGGGACAGACAGACATGCAGAAAGTCTGCACATATGGGCTTTCACAGCACAGACAGGCAGATCCTAATAAGGCAGATAGACGGGTATTTGACAGGTGGACATTCAAAAGGACAGATGGACAGGTTCACCATCACAGGACTGCTAGACAGGTTGAACTCACAAATAGGTTTACACCGGCCGGTCACATCAACTGTTTGAGTTCTCAGATGGAAAGAATAAAATGGAGACACAACAGCCAGTCATAACACCTGAGCCCGTCCCAATGACCCATCATTCTTTCATTGGTTTATGCATGGAGGCCCCTCATGGGAATGACAATGCCCTAAGCAGCCCACTGACTCCTGGGACTCCTCTGAGAGAGAGTGCCACTGTGTTTCAGAGGACCATGTTTAGCAAAAGAGAGGAGGGAGGGAGAAGGGAGGAGGGAAAGTGGGAGGGAGGAGGGAAAAGGAAGGGAGGAAGAAGGGAGTTGACGGGAGGAGGGAGGAGAGAGGGTTACGAGAGGACGTCGGAGGGGTGGAGGAGAGGAGAGGACGTCGGCTGCAGACACATCCACTTAGAGGAGTCTGTCAGCCCCTGAGAGGTCGGATCAATATCCCCAGGCCTCCCTCTCAGCCTCGCCAGCCCCACTAGCCCCAACCAACAGCCCAGGCCAGCACAGTCTGACAGCAGCCCAGCCACAGGGCCTGATTAGGGGCCTACGGACAGCTGTCCATCCTGCCCAGGGGATCAGGAAGTGGATTACTCTCAACAGCTACACTGATTGGTCCGGAACCCGCTACACCCACATCCACCCCAGCCACCAGCCAGCACTCTCCCTCCACCTTCCATCCCCCCACCCACCCCCCCCTGTCTTGACCAGTAGCCTGACCCGTGACCCACTGATTGACCCATTCAATAGAAAGGTGGTCAGTGTGCTGATGAGCCTGTGTCCTGCGGCCCATCGGTTAAATAGGGCGCAGATATAAAAACCCACTGGTCCTCAGGACTGCATTACACTTGAAGGGTAAGGGTTTGGTTGGTGCTTCTAAGAGGGCAGGAGTGGGATCTCCATAACACACAAGGAGAACGACTGAATTAAAGAGAGAGAGAGGGAGAGAGAGAGTATAGGAAAGTGTGTAAAAGAGAGGGAGAGAGAAAAAGAATGTGTGGGGAAGAGAGAGAGAGAGAGAGAGAGAGAGAGAGAGAGAGAGAGAGAGAGAGAGAGAGAGAGAGAGAGAGAGAGAGAGAGAGAGGAGAGGGAGAGAGAGAGAAAAGAGGAGCGTGAACCTCCTCCCTCTTAGAGATCCATTATGTTTTATTGGGTCGCTCCTAACTGCAGAGAGTAGTTTATAAAACACAGCGGGCTAATTCATCTCCCGGCTGCTTGGTTTCCTTTCCTCCTCCGAGCCGGGAGTGCAGGGCCTGTGAGGAGAGCCCGGCTTCCGGCCGGCATAGACAGGACTGCTGCAGCCAACCTCCCCACCCGGGACAATGAGGCCCTCTGAAGAATACAGGGAAGTGTGATAATTACTGCTATTCTGAGAAACAGCAGCCGAACCAGAGAGAATGAGGGAATTATTGTTCTGTGTTCAGGGAGGGGAAATACACTGGGCCCTTCCTGGAGGTAAATATTTACCCTGCGTTGGTCAGCTGACTAATGCACATGCATGGCAAGGGGCCCGGAAAGGCCCCCACTAGACCCAAAGCAGGCCCCAAACACATCCACCATCCACCCTCCTCCCAAAAACATCAGCACCATTAACCCTCCTCTGGGTGCATAACGGGTGCACTCGCCCCCCTCGCCGTTTCCAGATCTGATTAGCAGACTGCGGCGCCCTGTTAGAGTGATGACAGCCCATTTCCCATCATGCCGTAGGTTCGCGGGTGTCGCCTGTGGGAGGAACTGAGATGACAGCAGGGTGTAGGCGAGAAAGAATGGTGTGTGAGTGTGTATATGTCTGTGTGTGTATATGCCGGTATCCATATTTGTTTCTGTGTGTGTGTGTCTATGTGTGTGTGTGTGTATGTGTGAATGTGTGTGTACGTGCATGTGTGTGTCTGTGTGTGTGTGCCTTTGTGTGTGTCTGTGTCGTGCAAACTCTTCGATAGGAAATGTCGATAACAGAAGGAGACTGCATGTTGCGTAAACAAAACAAGCCTTGGTCACCATGGCGACTTCTGAACGTGTGTCACACTGACACCTGACCCATGTATGTTACAGTCATTCTTATCGATAAAGTTATGAGTGAATCTGAGAGAAAATCACTACATCAATACCTCTGTCTGTCAGGTCTATTATAGAGTTGTTTATCTTGCATTATCTTAGAGCTCCTCTTAAAGTCAGTTCTCTTCGACTATTTCAGTTATTTTAGCTCGAAGTTATCGGGCTTAGTTTGAACCATTCCGAAGAGTAAACACACATTTTGACTTATTTTCCAACCCACATTTCTTCTTTCATCCAACAATCAAGGGTAATAAGTCAGCATATTGGAAAACAACACGGAAACAAGCATATTGTGTTAAAAACTTACCTCGCACAAATCATTTTAGAATATCCTTCGTTATACTTATCCTATTTTCCCAGCCTTTAAGAATAGTTGAGAAAACAGGTGGTAAAACTCTTAGAGGTTCTTCCCGGTTCCTTTATTGAGTACTAGGAGTGTATTGTTGGGAGGGAATAAAAACAATGGAAGCTGCAGGTAAGTTTTCTTGCCAGTTGACCCTGGTGACCTGCAGCCTGTATCCCTCCGTGGCAGTCTGCATCCCTCCTCATCTCTCCTCACTCTCTCTTCGCTTCCTCCCGGTGTGGCCAATCTGTCTGGGTGACCTGGGTCAAGCCCACGTGACCCCGCTGTAGCTCCACCTGGAGCCGCCTCCTCTTCTCCTGCAGCCAGGCTTTCTGCATGTGCTCAGGTGACACCGACAGACACAGGGATGGGAGGCATGGAAGCACTCAACTGTGACATCCCTGTCCTCCCCACACCCACATCCCTGGCCGGTATGGTCAAGCAGACGGGGACGGAGATTGGGGTGGGGGTTTCACACGGGTGTGCAATGGAGGAGGGTGTGTGTGTTTGTGCATGTGTGTGTGTGGATGTGTTTAGTGGAAGTTACGAGAGGCCCATATGCACACTTTACCTCTCCCTCCTACGAGGCTCAACACCTTCCCACTGAGGCCTCACAGCCGTACTGTTCTTCAACATCCAACTAACACACACACGCACGCACGCACACGCACGCACGCACACACACACACACACACACACACACACACACACACACACAGTGAGAGTGGTTCTGTGTTGTTGAAGTGAAGGAGTTCGCGGCTGCCTCCCAAAAGGCGCCCTGTTCCATTTATAGTGCACTACTTTTGACAAGGGCCCATAGGGCTGTGGTCAAAAGTAAGGCACTATATAGGAAATTAGGGTGCTATTCGGGACACAGCCTGCATCTAGCAGAGTTGTGCTGTGGAGACGAGACCTGACCATCTGCTTGCCTGCTTCACCCCCAGCATCTGGAAACGTTCGCTGAATAATCCGCTCCTCGCCCACTTATCAAGAACATCATTATTATTATCATTATTACCCCCCCACCCCTCTCTCTGCTTCCTGCTGTATGTATGTGTGTGCGTGCATGCGTGTGTATGCAGGTGTGTTGTGTGTGTTCATGCCTGTGTGTGTATGCCTGTGTGTTGTGTGTGTTTATGCCTGTGTGTGTATGCAGGTGTGTTGTGTGTATTCATGCCTGTGTGTGTATGCCTGTGTGTTGTGTGTGTTTATGCCTGTGTGTGTATGCAGGTGTGTTGTGTGTGTGTTCATGCCTGTGTGTGTATGCCTGTGTGTTGTGTGTGTTTATGCCTGTGTGTGTATGCAGGTGTGTTGTGTGTGTTCATGCCTGTGTGTGTATGCCTGTGTGTTGTGTGTGTTCATGCCTGTGTGTGTATGCAGGTGTGTTGTGTGTGTTCATGCCTGTGTGTGTATGCAGGTGTGTTGTGTGTGTTCATGCCTGTGTGTGTATGCCTGTGTGTTGTGTGTGTTTATGCCTGTGGGTGTATGCAGGTGTGTTGTGTGTGTTCATGCCTGTGTGTGTATGCAGGTGTGTTGTGTGTGTTCATGCCTGTGTGTGTATGCAGGTGTGTTGTGTGTGTTCATGCCTGTGTGTGTATGCAGGTGTGTTGTGTGTGTTCATGCCTGTGTGTGTATGCAGGTGTGTTGTGTGTGTTCATGCCTGTGTGTGTATGCAGGTGTGTTGTGTGTGTTCATGCCTGTGTATGTGTATGCATGTGTGTTGTGTGTGTTCATGCCTGTGTGTTTATGCAGGTGTGTTGTGTGTGTTCATGCCTGTGTGTGTGTATGCAGGTGTGTTGTGTGTGTATGCAGGTGTGTTGTGTGTGTTCATGCCTGTGTGTGTATGCAGGTGTGTTGTGTGTGTTCATGCCTGTGTGTTTATGCAGGTGTGTTGTGTGTGTTCATGCCTGTGTGTGTGTGTGCAGGTGTGTTGTGTGTGTTCATGCCTGTGTGTGTATGCAGGTGTGTTGTGTGTGTTCATGCCTGTGTGTGTATGCATGTGTGTTGTGTGTGTTCATGCCTGTGTGTGTGTATGCAGGTGTGTTGTGTGTGTTCATGCCTGTGTGTGTATGCAGGTGTGTTGTGTGTGTTCATGCCTGTGTGTGTGTATGCAGGTGTGTTGTGTGTGTTCATGCCTGTGTGTGTGTATGCAGGTGTGTTGTGTGTGTTCATGCCTGTGTGTGTATGCAGGTGCGTTGTGTGTGTTCATGCCTGTGTGTATGCAGGTGTGTTGTGTTTTCATGCCTGTGTGTGTATGCAGGTGTGTTGTGTGTGTTCATGCCTGTGTGGTCATGTGCATGTCCTGTATGTATCTACTCTGTCTGCATGAACTACAGTCTGCTGTATCACTTCTGAAAGTATCACGTTTCAGGTAAGACCCCGATAGAGACAACGTCGAAGTAACAACAGTTTATTGATTGAACAGGGGCAGGCAGAAGGCAGTTCAAGGGCAGGCAGAGGTCAGTAATCCAGATAGGAGGGGCAACGGTACAGGACGGCAGACAGGTTCAGGGTCAGGGCAGGCAGAGGTCAGTAATCCAGATAGGAGGGGCAACGGTACAGGACGGCAGGAAGGCTCAGGTTCAGGGCAGGCAGAGGTCAGTAATCCAGATAGGAGGGGCAACGGTATAGGGCGGCAGGCAGGGTCAGGGTCAGGGCAGACAGAGGTCAGTAATCCAGATAGGAGGGGCAACGGTACAGGACGGCAGGCAGGCTCAGGGTCAGGGCAGGCAGAATGGTCAACACCGGGAAAACTTGGAAACAGGAACAGAGAGAATCGAGTGACAGGAGCAGAGGGAACAACGCTGGTAGGCTTGACGAAACAAAAACGAACTGGCAACAGACAAACCGAGAACACAGGTATAAATACACAGGGGATAATGGGGAAGCTGGGCGACACCTGGAGGGGGGTGGTGAAACAGATCAGGGTGTGACAGACAGCTTGGTTATGGCGGACTGATGGGGGCTGACTAGCAAGCTCTTCAACTAAATTCACTAAAACAGTATAACTAACACAAAAGAAACGCTAAATAATAAATGTTGTTCCTCAGACTATATGCTTAACATCAAAAAGTAATGCCTTCGCTTTACTGAATATTTTGTTCTAGGATGAAACTAATGAATAACATAACTAATAGCAATTATGCATGGACAGTTACTGTTAATTACATTTATCTAAGCGCTATTATGTAGTTAGGATGCATTAATAAATCACAATGTTATTTTTCTAAAGCCTGCTTACCATTACAACGTGTATTTGTAGAATATCAGGCCTTGGGAATTGTGTACTCAAGGCCCATAGGAAAGACTGAAGCAACTATCATGGAGCACTACAATGAGTACTACACACGACACGTACCAACAAATTACTGACCACCAAAACAAACCATCAAAATGAACTTTTCATTCAAAAATTGTTTGAAAGATTTGTCCACACTGTTGGCCAATAACAGTAACCTTTTTAAGTGTATTTTGGAGTGCTACATTTGAAAGGCCTCTCTCCCTATGCTTGTGTTAGCTACAGCTCTCTTTAGCTCTCTCACTCACAGTGGAGGGAGTGTCCCAGGATGCGTCCCAAATTACACCCTGGCACCTTATTCCCCAAAGGGGCTCTGTATATAAGCAGCGCACCATGTGGTGAATAGGGTGCTATTTGGGACGTAGACCCAGTGTTTCCCATGCAGTGCCAGGCCTGTTCTTCACACACTCTGCTGCTGCTGTCTCTAATCCCAATTAGACTAATTAACACAGGCTCTCAGTTCCCCTCTCCAAACACCGGAGGAAGCCCACTTCCTGTTTCACTCACTGGAGAGAGAGAGAGGGAGGAGAAGCGAGAGAGGGGGAGGGAGAGAGAGACAGAGGGGAAAGAGATAGAGAAACAAAGAGATGGAGGGAGCAAGGAGAATGGGAGAAAGGGGAGAGAGGGAAGGAAGGAGGAAGAGGGAATCAAAATTGAGTAGGGGAGGATGGGAGACGATGGGTAGAGATGGAGGGGAGGTATGAAGTGAGAAAGGAATAGAAGGGAGATGGAGAGAGGGGGAGAGGGCCAGAGAAAATGGGAAAAAGTAGAAGTGGGAGGGAGAAAAACATTTTGGTAGTGGGGGGAGAATGGGGAGGGTGATTGCTTTCCCGAAGTCAAAGAGAGGGGGAGAGAGAGTAAGAGCGAGAGAGAGAGAGAGAAGACGGGATGCAACTACTTTTATTTGGTGACAAAGACAGCAGAGCATTCTACAATTTCCTCTTTTTCACAAGGCACACATAGAGGGCGCGGATATACACCAGGAAGTGAAAATTAGACAACATATGGGCGCTTCATTCCCACACTGTCCCTCTAGTGGCTGGTGATTTAAAGGTACAATCCCAAAGATTTCCAACTGTTCAGTTATTTCAACAAATGATATACACTACCGATCAAAGGTTTTAGAACACCTACTCATTCAAGGGATTTTATTTAGTTTGACTATTTTCTACATTGTAGAATAATAGTTAAGACATCCAAACTATGAAATAACACTTATGGAATCATGTAGTATCCAAAAAAGGGCAAAACTGCTCCAGCTCCTTCAAGTTAGATGGGTTCCGCTGGTGTACAGCAATCTTTAAATCATACCACAGATTCTCAATTGGATTGAGGTCTGGGCTTTGACTAGGCCATTCCAAGACACTTAAATGTTTCCCCTTAAACCACTCGAGTGTTGCTTTAAAAGGATGCTTAGGGTCATTGTCCTGCTGGAAGGTGAACCTCCGTCCCAGTATCAAATCTCTGGAAGACTGAAACAGGTTTCCCTCAAGAATTTCCCTGTATTTAGCGCCATCCATCATTCCTTCAATTCTGACCAGTTTCCCAGTCCCCTCGGGGTGATGGAGGTGTTGGGTTTGCGCCAGCATTTTCCTTGATGACCAAACAGCTACATTTGTGTCTCATCTGACCAGAGTACCTTCTTCCAAATGTTTGGGGAGTCTCCCACATGCCTTTTGGCGAACACCAAATGTGTTTGCTTATTTTTTTCTTTAGACAATGGCTTTTTTTCTGGCCACTCTTCTGTAAAGCCCAGCTCTGTGGACTGTTCGGCTTTGTGGTCCTATGGACAGATACTCCAATCTCTGCTGTGGAGCTATGCAGCTCGTTCAGGGTTATCTTTGGTCTCTTAGTGGCTTCTCTGATTAATGCCCTCCTTGCCTGGTCCGTGAGTTTTGGTGGGCGGCCCTCTCTTGGCAGGTTTGTTGCGGCGCCATATTCTTAAAACATTTTTTATAATGGATTTAATGGTGCTCCGTGGGATGTTCAAAGTTTTGGATATATTTTTATAACCCTGATCTGTACTTCTCCACAACTTTGTTGTCACGCCCTGGTCGAAGTATATTGTGTTTGTCTTTATTTATTTGGTCAGGCCGGGGTGTGACATAGGTTTATTGTGGTGTGTTTTGTCTTGGGGTTTTGTTAGGTATTGGGTGTGTGGCTTAGTGGGGGTATCTAGCAAAATCTATGGCTGTCTGACGTGGTTCTCAATCAGAGGCAGGTGTTTATCGTTTTCTCTGATTGGGAACCATATTTAGGCAGCCATATTCTTTGAGTGTTTTGTGGGTGATTGTTCCTGTCTTTGTGTTTGCACCAGATAGGGCTGTTTCGGTTTTCACATTTCATTATTTTGTAGTTTCTTCATGTATAGTTTTTTCCTTCATTAAAATATCATGAATCATCATCACGCTGCATTTTGGTCCGGCTCTCTTTCACCACAAGATAACCGTAACATTTGTCCCTGACCTGTTTGGAGAGCTCCTTGGTCTTCATGGTGCCGCTTGCTTGGTGGTGCCCCTTGCTTAGTGGTGTTGCAGACTCTGGGGCCTTTCAGAACAGGTGTACTGAGATCATGTGACAGATCATGTGACATTTAGATTGCAAACAGGTGGACTTTATTTAACTAATTATGTGACTTCTGAAGGTAATTGGTTGCACCAGATTTTATTTAGGGGCTTCATAGCAAAGGGGGTGAATACATATGCACACACCACTTTTCCATTTTCTATTTTTTATTTTTTATTTTTTGAAACAAGTAATTTTTTTCATTTCACTTCACCAATTTTGTGTATGTCTCTTACATGAAATACAAATAAAAATCCATTTAAATTACAGGTAATACAACAAAATAGTAAAAACACCAAGGGGGATGAATACTTTTGCAAGGCACTGTACAGACAATCACTAGTGAACGTCTACACATCCCCCTGCACAGTCTTCACATTTTGCTGCCTTAAAAATACATCTAAAAAGGGATTACATTTGGATTTTTTTCCTACCGATCGACAAAACCTACTCCACATTTTCAAAGTGAAATAAAAATGTTCAACCCCCCCCCCATTTTTTGAGGGAGCTGTATTGATTGCATGCGTCTTGACACACGAGGTTTTTATTCTTTTTTTACCTTAATTTAATCAGGGAGTCACCATTGATACCATTTGTTTTGTTTTTATTGGATATGACAGAGGTAGAGAGGAAAGGGAGAAGTGGGCTGGATTTGAACCCATGCAGTAGAAGTATATGTAATCCGGAGGCACCAGTTGAGACCGGTAGACCACCGCAAGCCTTAGAACCCTCACTCGACAAAATAGCATCCAATCCAGGGACGAAACACAAGTGTGCAATGATCTACTTAATAGAAAAATCTACGGGAAGGGATAGAAACAAAATAAAAGCTACGTCTACACACAATGTCCCAGATCCTTCAAACCTCAAAGACAATCAGCCTGCCATCCATCCATAAACAGGAAATCCCCCTAACCCACTCCCCAGAACAACCAACAAGACTAAAACAATATCTTGACACCCACCAATCCACCGATCAGCCGATCAACTCTCAATCCATGACGGCCCTCAATACCTTGCGATACCTTTCCATCCGCACATACATCACTCCCAATGGTCACCAACTATCCCCAACCATCCCCACCCATCGCTAAGCCATGTCCAAACCCCATCCATATATGCATGCGTGTGCAGAGGCGTGATGGCGGTGTGTGCCACCGCGTGATGCTCTGTCTTGTGATGGACGTGTAATCCTCCACAAAGTAAATCAATTAAGCGGCCATGTTCCCCAGGGAGACAGAGTCTGAGGAGCGAAGGGGAGGGGGAAGGAAGGAGAGAGAGAGAGAGAGAGAGAGAGAGAGGGAGAGAGAGGGAGAGAGGGAGAGAGGGAGGGAGAGAGGGAATGAGGGAGAGATAGAGAAAGACACAACGAGAGAAAGAGAGAGAGAGAGAGTGAAATAAGGAAATGTGGAGAGGGAGGGGGGGTGGGGAGCAGTACTATTCTGGGCTCAGCTGCCTGCCTGTCTGCCCCCTCGCCCCCTACACCCCCCACCCAAGCCCTTTAAACAGCCACAGCCATAATTCAACCTCAAGAGGAGCTGGTACTGTATCATCACACCCAGGGGCCAAACCTAGGGGCCATATCCAATAACACCACTATGGGTAAACATGCAGAATCCACACTCTGCCTAACTGCCTCTTTTTTGTTGATTTTTCTGTCTATTTCACTGGTTACCTTTCCCTCTAAATTGTTCTTTCACCTCTTGTTGCTCCTTCTCTTCAAGCCTGCCCCATCTCTCTCTCTCTTTCTCTCCTTCTCTTCAAGCCTACCCCATCTCTCTCTCTCTTCCTCTCCTTCTCTTCAAGCCTACCCCATCTCTCTCTCTCTTTCTCTCCTTCTCTTCAAGCCTACCCCATCTCTCTCTCTCTTCCTCTCCTTCTCTTCAAGCCTACCCCATCTCTCTCTCTCTTTCTCTCCTTCTCTTCAAGCCTACCCCATCTCTCTCTCTTCCTCTCCTTCTCTTCAAGCCTACCCCATCTCTCTCTCTATTCCTCTCCTTCTCTTCAAGCCTACCCCATCTCTCTCTCTCTTTCTCTCCTTCTCTTCAAGCCTACCCCATCTCTCTCTCTCTTCCTCTCCTTCTCTTCAAGCCTACCCCATCTCTCTCTCTCTTTCTCTCCTTCTCTTCAAGCCTACCCCATCTCTCTCTCTCTTCCTCTCCTTCTCTTCAAGCCTACCCCATCTCTCTCTCTCTTTCTCTCCTTCTCTCTCAATTCAATTTCAATTCAAATGGCAGTTTTGGCTTGGGACACATATGTATATATTATTTGACAATGAACAAATGGGAAATAAACAAGGGAAACATTAGTAAGCACTACCCCATCTCTCTCTCTCTCTCTCTCTCTCTCTCTCTCTCTCTCTGTCTGTCTGTCTGTCTCATAGTGAAATAAGAGGAGCAGTAGTATAAACTAAATCAGAATTGAATCAGATTAGTCAGTTTAAAAGCACAGAGCTGAGTAGATTTGGCCTAATCCAATTCCCCGGGCCCGTATTCATGAAGCGTCTCAGAGTAGGAGTGCTGATCTAGGATCAGTTTTGCCCTTTTAGATCATAATGAATGAGATTATATGGACAGGTTGGGACCTGATTCTAGATCAGCACTCTTACTCTGCTTTATGAATACAAGCCCTGATTACTGGTGTTTTTCTACTAAGCCCTATGTCTCTACGGTATATTAACACTGAGAGTGTGGCCTTGGTGCTAAAATACTTCCAGGAAGTGAAATACCCACACTTTTGTTTTCATTAGAATTCAAATCAGACGATATTTATTACAGTATGCCAAGCGAGGGGAAATTAGTTTGGCATCGGCTTCGCAACCTCATTTTAATGCAGATTATAAAGAAACATCCCACATGTAACCTGAAAAAAGACATTATACACACGGCGTACCTCTCATTGTATTTATTGAACCATTGTTTTACCAGTACATCGACTAGAGAACACGATTTGGGAAGAGTTGCATTATATTATCATAAGTATCAAGGTATATTATTCGTAAGAGTTTTATATTATGATGGGAATGAGGGACTTATAAAGTACAATTAAATGGACTGACTGACTGTATGTTCAGTTCAGTCCCGAGGAGCTGGAATCGAGCACCATATCGATTTTCACACATTAATCAGTCCACTGCTTCTGTCTGGATGTAATTTGTGTTTTGATTGAATCTTTATTGCCAAGAAGAGAAAATGAAATGCTCACGACCCCTCCCCCCATCACCTCCCTTTAAGCCCTCTAAATGCCCTAAAGCGCCCCACCCACCCTAAAGAACCTACCCACCCCCCACTCCACCCCTTATCTGCCTCCCACCCCGAGTCTTCACCACATACGTGTCTTATGGATGGAGTGGAGAGAAAAAGAGCATGGTTTTAATCGACACCCTTTAAGTTATCTGCAAGATAATTATGGCCAACAGCTGTAGCTGGTGCAACATGTAACAATGGGACTCATTAATATTCTCACTGAGCTGTGAACATGGAAGAGAGAAGACAGCAAGAGAGCCTGACCACGGTGTAGCTAGCAAGTTATAGGCTAATGGCCCATATTGGGTATAGGGCATAAAGACAACAAGCAAACAGGAATTCACACATATACACATTCACAGACATACAAACACATGAATGTGCACACAGACACAGACACACACACACATACACACACACTCAATGCACAAAGGTCAGCATGCATGCATGCACACACACACACACACACACACACACACACACGCACACGCACACGCACCCCCACAAACTAGAGCATAGAAGTTTGGCTGTTCCTGAGAGAAAATGCTGGAAAGACAAGAAAGGAACCTGGTATTGATGACTTTTTGAGTTCTGTTATTTTTGTAATAGAGAGAAGGGTCACAGCTCCTTTAAACCACCTTCTCTCCCTTTGCCTTAGAGCTACAGCAGATCCCGCTGTGCCATAAAATATCTGCATCCCAATTCGGGAATAATTCAAGAATAAATTAAGAATTAATTAACACCAAGCATCGTTATGACTTAGGAGTAAGTCTGTGTGTGTGTGTGGAGAGAGAGAGAGAGAGAGAGAGAGAGAGAGAGAGAGAGAGAGAGAGAGAGAGAGAGAGAGAGAGAGAGAGAGAGAGAGAGAGAGAGATAGCCCTTGTGTGCGTTCCTGTTCATGGCTCTGCTTGTCTTCAGGATATGAATTAGAACATGTGTGTAGAGTTTGTTTCTCCCGGCACAAGCCATTAAATATTTAATGAAGGGGGGATAAATGCTGAAAGAATGCCACAGCCTCCCAGTCCCAGCCTCGCCACAATTAGGAGGCTATTATCTGCTCACAACCTCCAGACTAGGAACAAACTCAGCCTCAAAAGGTGCAATAAACAGGGTAATGATGAGATGGGACACGGAATTGATAGGTAGAATAAACATCATTACAATCGTAATTATTTTTACATATTTCGGTAGCCCCATATTTTAAGGTCATTTCCTCTCATTCTTCCCACTATTGGGCTCCAGTCATTTGATTTGACATATTATGCCTGGGTACCTTGGCAATAAGGACACAACATTGCAGCATATTGGCAGGCTCATTTGCTTTTCATAGGGAGCATTGTGTCCAAAAAAATAGCCTCCTGGGAGTAACACGTGTATGGGGACTGCGGGCGAGGCGGCCCCAGCAGCAGGTGGCCCATTGCTGCCTAATGAACACGGCAATCTGTTACTATCGCTGCGGCGCTTTTCACCAGACAATTAGGCGACTAAGCGTGTCATTATTCTGGGCCAACAAGAAGAGGCTCTCCTCTAATTTCATCTTTTCATTCCTGTTTACTCACCCACACTCCCCTCATTAATGAGAGATTTTCCAGTCCATGCTAATTGGTTTCAATAACATTCATTTTAGTTGAAAGCGAACGATTCTGTTAATTGAGGAGCGGAGGGGGGAGAAGAGAAAAAAAAGAGGCTCCTTTTCATTTTCAAGTGCGTCCGCGAGACGACGCTTTTGAAAAAGCGCTCAACAGGTTCGCTGCTAATGAAATTAAGTGACGCCGGCCGTGGCAAAAAGGAAAGCCCCAAATTAAAAGCAATTTATTTTAATTGAGGCATGTGGCCCTGTTCGGGCACAATTAATGCTCGGTGCAGAGACAGGGTAGGAGGGAGGAGGGAAGAAGGGAGAGGGACACTGGTGATTTGGTTGGTATACCGTGGGCAGAGTCACGCTCCACGCTCACATCTCTCATTCATCTGTCATAGCGGTGTTGCTGTCCGTCAGATGCGGTCAGTCGGCTGCTTAACCAGCCGCTCCTTTTGTCGTTTAGTGACGGCAGAACGAGTCCGCAAAGGGCCTGTCTCAACATAGTCAGCTGTGGTCGGCGACGCGTGTGAATCGAGAGGGCTCAGGGTGCTTATAACTCATCTCTCCATCCTTTCGACTGGCTGCGAAGGCATCTGGGGACCCGTGGTGAGCACAGCCAAGCTGCATCCCAAATGGCGCCCTACTTATATAGTACACTACTCTGGTCAAGAGAAGTGCACTGTTTTGGGGAATGGAGTGTCATTTGGGACTGAACCGTCTGCCTGCACTAGAGAATGGACGACTCAGGTTGACAATCATGATTTAACCTATATGTCAAATCAACATCCCCCAATGTAACTTGAGAAGAGAGGGTTAACACAATGACGTGGCTCGTCTACAGTCCTTACCTCATAGTAACCTGCCCGTCAGCTGGGCGAGGCTGTTTTCACTTTCCTGTGTTTTTTTTAACCAATGATAGGCCTCTGCTCCACCCTTATGTAACGTCTGACTCAAACACACTCTCTGAAGACCAGTGATCGTGCAGCTAGCAGAAGATCAGTTGAGTTCATTTACATAGCATTTGCATTATGTCAGGACATGAGCTACAAATAGGTACTCGTGTGTCGTAATTTAAACCAACCACGCTTTTCACAAACACACGCTCGCATCATAATTGAGTTAGTGAGTGCTTGCATAAAGCAGTGGAGGAAAGATGCCTGTTTTTGGATGTGTTCAGAGATGTTTGGTAATTAAGTGTTAGTCAAGCTCTGTAAGCCAATCACAGTTTCTAAAATAGCTAGCATCACTCGTGCTACGTGGCCAGGAGTATTTGACCTGACCAGGAAAAACTCTGGTCCCTAATGATAAGCTATTTCTGGGACATACTGTTTTTTCATAGTCAGGTCAGGTGGTCAGGAACAACTCCTTGCCCTTCCCACACTGTCACCCATGGTTATATGGTCATCCAAGTTGTGATTTGGTGACTCTGGGGTCATTTAAATGTAAATGTAAATTTGTGTGTGAGTTGTACCTGAGCTGTCCAAGAACCTCACCCATCTTAGAAAAATATCTATCCATAGTAGTTCAGACAAGGACAACACCTAGATGATGATCAACATGATGATAGTGGTGGCGATGAGAATCATGCTGTACGGTGTCCACATTAGGACAGTCTCACTGCTGTGTGATATTAGTCCTGTTCACTGTCCTCGAGTGGACCCTCTGACTGGTGGTCCCTCTGACTGGTGGTCCCTCTGACTGTTGGTCCCTCTGACTGGTGGTCCCTCTGACTGGTGGTCCCTCTGACTGGTGGTCCCTCTGAAAGAGCGTTATATGAAGACTGTCGCAAAAGTTCAGACTGCCACCTGTCTGTCAACTGAGGCATCTCTCTCTCTCTCTCTCCCCCTCTCTCTCTCTCTCTCTCTCTCTCTCTCTCTCTCTCTCTCACACACACTCTCTGCCCCCTCTCTCTCTCTCTCTCTCACACACACTCTCTGCCCCCTCTCTCTCCATACTGCTATCGAACCAAGAGAGCACAAGCTATCCATCCATCTGTATTTTAGATTATTTTACACGGATAACGGAAGAAGGGGGGGGGCTTGGCGGAATTAAAAAACGTCAGGCACATTTGAGAATACAGTCATTAGCGCTTACAAGCCAATTAACGTCTGTCTCTCCTTCTGAAGTAGTGTGCCCGCTAATTGATGCGCGGGGAAACGTATTCCGGAGCGCACGGGATATAAGAGCACCTGGGGTTGCCAAGGTTACCAAATTGAATCCTCCGTCAGACATCCCTGATCTGCATAACTCCGTCATATCGTTCAGTGCATTTCAAAGTGAGCTTGATGAATGGCATTTCATACGCAAGTTTGGCACGAATATAAACACCCCCCATATATTCCCCTCCTCTCTCTGTCCTCTGGCACTGTGACTCCATGAAGTTATGACGACAGGAAGTGCCTGCTCCCCCCCCCCCCCCCCCCCTCTTCTGTAGTACGAACATTTGAGTCATTTCCTGTCAGAAAGATGGCTCCTCTAGCAGCTTCCACCAGTGGCACGGCTCACCATCGAAACAACACCTTTTTCAATTTTTCAATAAATACATACAGTGTACTATAACCGCTGCAGCAGAGTTAGATTGATACTTGTGAACGGTGGGAGACTTTTGTTAATACAGTTAAGAGATATGGGAGTCCGTTTGGTGTCCCTCAGGGTTACTGCACACACACACACACACACACACACACACACACACACACACACACACACATCCCCCCCAATACACGCACAGTGTAAGTAAGCATGTGATCTGTGTTTGTCGAAGGCAAATCCCTGGAGTGTGTGTGTGTGTGTGTGTGTGTGTGTGTGTGTGTGTGTGCCCTGGAGTATGTGTGTGTGTGTGTGTGTGTGTGTGTGTTGAGGCTGTTAGGGCTTGGATCTACCGAGACCTGCCTGGCCAAGACACCTACCTGTCTTATTGATCACTGTCTCATCCACCCATCCAGCCCAACCCTGCGCTCGCTACCGAGTCTCAACACAGACAGCCTGGAGTGTTGTGTTATTTTGCAAATCCCTATTAATAAAACAGCTCTGGGGTCACGCCCCTACGATCCCTGCGACCCGTGTGACCCAGGGTTCTGGTTGGTTGATCCCAGTGCCTCAGTGTGTCTCCGCCTCTTGTGTGGCTGTTCACTTATTCATAGTCCCGGTCATGTTTTGTTTGCTCTTAGCCGGTGCATGTGTTTACCATGCATTAAGAGTCATTAAGTGGTAATCGAGGCAGGGCCCGGTGAGGCTGCTGTTAAGAGACTGGGACGGTGGTGATGAGGGGAGAGGGAAATAAAGAGAGATGTTTATGGGGTGGTCGTTTTTTTCTTTCTTTCTACACTGGTAAACAGCTCTCATGTAATGTCTCTCTAACATGAGCTGTGGTTTTTAATTAGAGGATACTTGTGTGAGCTGATTCTTCATTCGGTGTGTGCGCATGTACGCTTGCACGCATGTGTGCGCCATTAAGTCAAAAAGTGTGTATTTTTACCAGGAAGAGGGTTGACTAATTACATTTGTTTACTAATTATGTCCCCCCTCCCCATTATTCATGTTTTTAATAAGCGCAGAATCAGGTGTAGTTGACTGTAATAAATTACTGATTTCAGCAGATCGTTATATTGCGGCTCCCTAATAAAGGGGATAATTACTCTATGTTTGCTTGCAGACACATAAAGAACTGCGCGTTGACTTTTTGACAGGCTGTGGTAGCCACATGGCTAATGGCTTTCTCGATTCTACCTTTATATCCATCAGGCTACAGAAGCGGCAGGTCATGTTTTCACTTAATGCAGAGAGAAAAACCAGTCCAAATTTCCCATAGTTAAAAAGTCCCTCTGAAAGGCAGTGTGATACGAGGTAGAGTGTGTTCACACACACACATGCACACACAAGAATACACACACAGCACAAAATGGGCACACACACAGCGCACAAGGACACACAGCGCGCAAGGACACACACACACACACACACACACACACACACACACACACAGTATGATCGCAAGCAATCACACATGCACAAGCATTTACACAAACATACACACATAGACAGTAGGCAGTTTCTGCGACACACTGCCTGGAGGGTGAAGCCATAGCAGTTCGCTTCACGTTTCGCCCCAGTTTGATGTGTGCTCGCGGCTCATGTTCAGGCCCTCATTTTGTAATCATTATGTATATATTCCAGCGACGGTCTTCCAAATTTGGGCACGGCTCCCTTTCTTTGTGTTTGAGATAAAGCGAAGCTTCCGATCTTTTCTCGG
Organism: Oncorhynchus nerka; assembly: GCF_034236695.1. Lineage (NCBI taxonomy): Eukaryota > Metazoa > Chordata > Actinopteri > Salmoniformes > Salmonidae > Oncorhynchus > Oncorhynchus nerka. The sequence continues at coordinate 53,585,861 of NC_088406.1, forward strand.
TGAGAGATAGTAAAGGCCCTCCAAGTGAGACAGGAAATTACAGAGTAAGTGCCTTTTTGGGTGATAGTGAAATTAAGGGAGGACTGTATCGTGGCTCTAATTAAATGCCAGGTTGCAGCGCAGTGTTATCAGGAATCTCACCGGCTAACCCGCTGACAGGGGCCTGGGTGCACACACAGACATGCACACTCACACACACACACACACACACTCACACACACATACGCGCACACACACACACACACACACACACACACACACACACACACACACACACACACACACACACACACACACACACACACACACACAGACATGCACACTCACACACACATACACACACTCACACACACATACACATACGCACACACACACACACACACACACCCTCACCTTCTTTCTCGCTCTCTGACTCTATGCCATCACTCTTTCTATGTGGCATTTTCTTTCTCTCTCTCCTTTATCTGTCTGTCCTCTGTATTTCTCTCCCTCTATTTCTCCTCTATTCTTCTCCCTCTCTCTATCTTTCAGTCAAAGGGACACATGCGACCCCCAACAAATATAACCCTCACCAGTTGTCTAAAGTAACTATGTAAAAACACATTGAAATACTACTTAAGTAGTTTTTTTGTATTTTGTATCTGTATTTTACTTTACTATTTATATTGTTGACAACTTTTACTTTTACTCCACTACATACCTCAAGAAAATCTGTACTTTTTAATCCCATACATTTTCTCTGACACCCAATTCACACACTTATCAAGAGAACATCCCTGGTCATTCCTACTGCCTCTGATCTGGCGGACTCACTAAACAGAGAACATCCCTGGTCATTCCTACTGCTTCTGATCTGGCGGACTCACTAAACAGAGAACATCCCTGGTCATTCCTACTGCTTCTGATCTGGCGGACTCACTAAACAGAGAACATCCCTGGTCATTCCTACTGCCTCTGATCTGGCGGACTCACTAAACAGAGAACATCCCTGGTCATTCCTACTGCTTCTGATCTGGCGGACTCACTAAACAGAGAACATCCCTGGTCATTCCTACTGCCTCTGATCTGGTGGACTCACTCAACAGAAATGCATCATTTGTAAAGGATGTGTTAGAGTGTGCCCCTGGCTATCTGTAAAAAAAAAATTAAAAACAAGGAAATCATGCTGTCTGGTTTGCTTAATATGATGATTTATTGCATTTACTTTCACTTTTGATACTTAAGGCTTTATTTTAGCAATTACATTGACTTTGGATACTGAAGTATATTTAAAAACAAATATTTAGACTTTAGACTTTACTCAAGCCGTGTTTCACTGGGTGACTTTCACTTTTACTTGAGTCATTTTCTATTAAGGTATCTATACTTTAACTCAAGTATGACTATTGAGTCATTTTCTATTAAGGTATCTATACTTTAACTCAAGTATGACTATTGAGTCATTTTCTATTAAGGTAGCTATACTTTAACTCAAGTATGACTATTGAGTCATTTTATATTAAGGTATCTATACTTTAACTCAAGTATGACTATTAAGCACTTTTTCCACCACTGCCCCCCATCCCCAACAGACACAGTGCAATCCCTTGGCTCTTAAAGTCAGACATGATGCCAAGGTTAAATCAATGGCATTGACCTTTGAGCCCAGGCTTGTGCCATTAAGTAACTGGTGATGTCACCGTAGAAGAAGAAACGCAACAACGCCTAGCTCCATTTCCTCTTCATATGTACCAAAAACAAACACGGAGAATGAGAAAGAACAATGTTTAGTCTTTATTTGCAAGACAAACGAACAATAGTCATATTGTCGCTAATTGCGTGTATTGTTTCCTACGGGGAAATGAAAGGAAAGAGGAAATGAAGGGATGAGAGAAAGGCGAAGTCAGACCCGTGTTTTTAATCACGCCAGAGCTCGGCGCTTAATTTATTATTGTTTTTGTGACAGCCGTGTCTTTCGGCATACAAAGGCCTCGCCGTCTCTAATGACGGCACATGTTGCAGCAATCTCCAAATCAGATCATCAGGCGCAAGTTAATTTTAAATGATTGACAGTCTTTTATATGCATGCCGCTAATCTTCTGTAATTTTCCATTTTCTTATTTGACAGAAAATGGAAGAAAAGGAATGGAGTGGCAGGATCTGGTTAGCAACAGGGTGGGAAGACAAGAACCTGAAACGAAGAAGGATGCACAGCTGGATGCAAATAATATACACTCTACTGTATATAATATCCATATTTATTTGGAGTGAATATTCATTGACACTTAATTCTATGCTAAATAGACTCTTAATAAGATTCTAGACCGTTTTACCTCTAGAAGCCACTCTCATTCAAATATTGAGTGTTCTTATACTTTATGTTATAGTCAGGCTTGACCATAACTGAACATTTACCCCAGAATGACACACACTCTCCTCTCCTCCTCCAGTCTTCCACCAACTAGCAGTCTTCCAGGAAGAGATATCCCAGAGTAGAGAGAGTTGTCTGGCTGAATGAAGGATAGTGCCTGAGCTCCACCCTTCCCCCATGGGACAGGGATGCAGAGGGGGAGGGACAATCACAGAGAGAGTCCCCCAGCTGTCACCCTGCTGGTCTCTGTCAGAAGTGTGTGTGTGTGTGTGTGTGTGTGTGAGAGAGAGAGAGCGTGGGTTTGTGCATATGTGTGTGTTCGTGTGCGCGTGTGCGCGTGCACGTGTGTGTGTGTGTGTGAGAGCGTGCGTGCATTCGTGTGTGTTTACAGGCAGTGTTGATTACTTAATTATGGAACATAGGTTCCCCTAATAGTGCCTTTGGTGCCCCCCCGTGATGTGTACTGTAGGTTAGGCTGGTTGGATAAGGAAGAGTAATGAAGACAGACTAAAGAGAGTCTGTAGAAGAGCTACAGATGCAGAGGCAAAACAATTCCCCAGGTTGTTGCTGTAAAACATAAATGTGTTCTCAGTCAAACCGACCTGGTAAAATGAGGGTATATCAATAAAAATGATCATGGGTCACGTGCCCGTGTTTAGGAGATGTTGTTGCGGGCGTGGTGAAATGCCCGTGCTTCCAGTTTCGACAGTGCAGCAATTTCTAACAAGTAATATCTAACAATTTCACAACAAATACCTAATACACACACATCTAAGGAAAGGAATGGAATTAAGAATGTATAAATATATATTGATGGGCAATGTCAGAGCGGCAGTGACTAAGATACAGTAGATAGTATAGAATACAGTATATACATGGGAGATGGGTAATGCAAGATATGTAAACATTATTAAAGTGACATTATTCAAGTGACTAGTGATCCATTTATTAAAGTGGCCGGTGATTTCATGTCTGTGTATGTAGGCAGCAGCATCTCTGTGCTAGTGAGGCCTATTTAACAGTCTGATGGCCTTGAGATGGAAGCTGTTTTTCAGTCTCTCAGTCCCCGCTTTGATGCACCTGTACTGACCTCGCCTTCTGGATGGTAGTGGGGTGAACAGGCAGTGGCTCGGGTGGTTATTGTCCTTCATGATCTTTTTGTGCCTTCCTGTGACATTGGGTGCTGTAGGTGTCCTGGAGGGCAGATAGTTGCCACCCGGTGCTGCATTGTGCAGACCGCACCACCCTCTGGAGAGCCCGGCGGTTGCGGGGCGGTGCAGTTGCCGTTCCAGGCGGTGAGACAGCCCGACCGGATCCTCTCAATTGTGTATTACATGTCTGGACCTCCTGTTTTACTACTGAAATCCGTTACATTTTAAGTTGACATTATAGTCACTTAGCAGATGCTAAGCTCAACTAAGGAAGGTACGACAACCACAGTCATTGCAAGTCAATTCTGTCCTCAACAAAGCAGCTATCAGCTAAGTCAGTGCCAGTAAGAAAATACAAGTGTTACAGCATTGACGCCACCGATGGCCTTTTCGCGGTCACATGCAGTAGTGGAACCTAATTGGTACATTGTTTATAGTTGATGTTGTGCAGCCTAGTGACCCGAGGTCACCAGAGCTATATGATATGTGAGAAATACTCTATTATCTATGCTTATCTACCGTGTCATTCTAGTTGGGGAGATCAGGTCCTGTGTGTGTGTGTGTGTGTGTGTGTATGTGTGAGGGGGGCAGTGCAGTGAATGGAGTGTAGTGTATGGGAGGGGGTGTATAGGAGGAGAAAGGGGGCAGGGCGGAGAGGAGGGGAGAAAAGGGGAAAGGAGGGAGGAGATTTATACTTCTCTCTGTTTAATTTGACGTTCTAAATCAACTGGTGATGTCATGCAAAAGTGATCTAAAAATAAATGGTGACGTGAGTGCGTTCTGGATAATGATCGCAGGGCTTTGATAGTCCAGACGTTTTCTGGCCACTGTTTATTTTACGTGAGCATATAAAACATTTAATTAGTTAACTGGAATGAATCTAGTGAACAAGTCGCAGGAAGGGGGGCATAACATCCTGTTCTATGGACCTCATTTCGGAGGAAGATTTCAAACACAAGCCAAATACACATTCTTCTTCAACTTTTGTGACTCTTATGTTAGACACTCCTACACAGATTGTGCACAGTCAGAGTGTGGAAAGTAACCTGTACGTGATTCCTGATTTATAGTACCATCTTTCTTATAAAATAATATCTTGGATAAGACAGAATATGTACAGGTTAAGCAGAGGATCTCAAATCTCCCTGTGCGTGGTGTGAAACTCCTGGTCTGGATAGAATGGTAATGAGTGCTTAGTACGCCTACTCTGTTTAGTGTGGGATTTGGGATAACCAATACATGCCAAT